>NC_066585.1:407309676-407623767 GCF_024323335.1 Lathyrus oleraceus
ATTTAAGTTTATTTTACATATTAAAAAAATGCCAAAAATAGTTTATTCATTTCTTGACTCCCAATCTTCATCTCACTCCTGTTTTTGATTGTCTGACCTTGACTTTCAATGTTATTGGTCAACATATGAGGATTGGTACATTGTATTTCATTTAATGCATTTTAACTTTGCCTTTTTTCCATTTCTCTTATCCATCTTCTCCCTCTTCTTCTTCTACTTCTTTTCTTCTTGATCAATGAGTTGAAGGTTGATAAGTTAGCATTGGTTAGGGAGATTTAATCTTCCTTGATTCAAATCTAATTCATCTTGATCAATTGATCAAGTGAATGGCTTTGCATTAAGGATAGGTTGTCTTCTAAATCATGCAAAAGACTTAAACCAATACAAGATCAATTCTCTTTTCTTTTTGGCATGGCAAGTTGTTGGGACTTGGTTCACTAATCAAGACTCCTAACTTGTGTTTGTTGCCTACATTATTATTGACCGGCCTCAGATAGTTGTGACTTCTACATAAGTCCAATTACGATTGCTTAACATAGCGCTAAATTTGCCTTATGGCACACTAACAATTAACACTAACTATTGACAATTAACATTTACTTTATGCAATTTACTTTTATGCAATTTACTATTCTTGCACATATTATCCATTTGCTTTTCTCTTTTCTCATTTGAGCACATGTTTATGTTAATGCCATTTGCCTTTTTGCTCACTTGAGCACATAATTGTGTATATATTATTCTGCTTGTGTTTTTGTTTTGTTTGTTGTGGATATATTAGGATAAATCACTTGGACCTTTCCTTATGCAAAAGTGGAGTAAATGGATCTTAATGATGAAGATGGATTAGAAGGACCAAATCTCTAAACTCACTCTTGTCCATTCTTGATTTACTTCATGGAACTTTTGATGTGTGTGCTTTTGTGTTAGGGATTCCACCTTGATTCAAATTTGAAGAACCATTGCCATGTTCATCCAAAGTGGAAGATACAAGATACATTGAGGATCTATTATGAGACTTGTTTGATTCCTTATGCTTTGTGATTGCTTATTCCAAAGGATGGGAGCTACTTGGATCATTAATATGATCTCAAAAGAGGAACTCCTTGTGTGGTTCATTTCTTTCCCTCACCTTTTTGTTTTACTTAGGACTTAGCCCTTCTTCTTCTTCTCTCCACTCTAACCCAAGCCAAAACCTTTTGTGCAAACATTTAACATTTGTTTTCAACATTAGAAACCTAAGCTTTATGCTTTTGATTTTCAAACCTTCTTTTCATAACACTTATTTTGAATTGAATCCTTAAGTCAACTTTGACCATTTTTGTATATACTTCTAATTGGTAAATACCACTCATTCAAATACTTTTGTGGTTTCAATGGCCACTCCTCTTAATCAAAATTTTCCATAACGTTTAGCTATTAGGTTTGAGTTATCTTGGTGGTAGATGTAATACTCACCTATATCCTTAGTGATGGACAATGAGTCTTCCATGCTTATTATAGGGTTAACCCCTCACTAGCATGTTGAAGCTATCTTCACATGGTGGATTTGTGGTTTGGTTGAGTTTTCTCCCTTGGATAACAAAAGACCTTAAGGCTTTTGGATCCCTCAATTCACCAACTCATTTTGGAATTTTTACCCCGAACTACGAGGTTTTGATCCTAGTCTTTTTTAAGATGGTACATAGGCAATGGGTTCATCCATTCAAACACAAAATGTAAATAACTTGTATATTCTCTTCTCATCTCTTCAATCATGTTTGCACAAACAAATTTTCACAAAACAAACAACCTTTGCAACAAGTATGAAAAGGGCTCCCTAGGAGTACCTAGGATGTTTTGGGTGCCTAACACCTTCCCATTGCATAACCAACCCCCTTACCCAGATCTCTGTTTTCTTTTACTAGTTTTTGTTAAAACTATTAGGTTTTTGTTCGCTTTCTAACCATTCCTTTGGATAAATAGAAGTGCGGTGGCGACTCGACTTTGTATGATTTACCTTGGATTTAGTCAATATCTCTAATGGTAACGAATACCCTGCTACAGAAAAGTGCCGACTCTGCTGGGGAAAAAACTGCCTAGTGGGTTTTGCCAACTTTTCATATTTATTGTATTGTATTGTATATTTGTTTTGTGACATATTTTTGTGCAATTTGGGATTACTGTATTGTATGTAATGATTGAATTGCTTGAGATTAATTCCTTGTATGCTTGGTGATCTTTGTGAGATGAGTTTAATACCCGGACTCGAGTGCACTTAGGATAGGAGAATGGCGTAGTCTTGTTGACTTGTGTGGAGTTATTCCTTAGCAAGTTGACTTGCAAGTCCATTCACTTGGTGGAGGTCATGTTGGGATCAATAGTGTCACACAAGTAAGTTGTGGTTAGACATTACTCTTTCCAATATAGACCTTAGAAGCCAAGGACCTTAGTTTACCAAGCCCATCTTGGCATATTCTTAGGATGTAGTGCGAAAGTCGTTCAAGTGTAAGATTTGATACGATTGTTATGCGATACTACACTCATAAGAGTCTCTCTTGAGAATATTTTTGGAATACGAGTAGTCGTTTCTCCGATAATATCCAAAAGATGGGATGATGACTATGGGAACCTCTTGTAGAACATGTTTGGCAGGTTTAAACCCTAGTACATTCCCTTTGGGTGGTTCTTAACCTAGACTCCATGCTCGTGACTTGCAACAAACCCTTGATTCATGGTTGATTCGTTCATATATCCTTAATATCAATGGAACTTGGGTGTTGATAAGGTGTAAACCATAATCCACCAAAATGGCTGATTGATATTAAGGATAACATGATCCATTCCATGACCTTTGTTTGGTGTGCTTTGCTTGATCCTTGAGTGTGATTGTTGCATTCATGCATTCATGCACTCATTTACATCCATATCATCATTAATAAAGAAAATTTTCAAGGAACTTAAGGGGTTTATTTGCAAAATTTCAGACATGGAAAAGCAAAGAACCAATACAAAGAAGTACAACTTCAGGCAACCAGTTCTGAAAGAGTTAAGGAATCTGACATCCTATGTATTAGATCCTTTGGGTTTCAAAGCTCGTTTTGGGAAGCTTCTTCCTCTTCTGACTACTCAGGTGGATGAAGGGTTGATGAGTGTATTGGTGCAGTTCTATGATCCCTTGTACCGTTGCTTCACTTTTCTGGATTTTCAGCTTTTACCTACGCTTGAGGAGTATGCCTATCTTTTGGGCATACCTATTCTAGACCATTTGCCATTCAGTGGCTTGGAGAGTATTCCTACGTCTCAAGAGATATCTGACATGTTGCACATAGATGAATCTCTGGTTGGCGCTTATATGACTACCAAAGGTGGAATTCAAGGTCTCCCCTCTGAGTTCCTCATTGCTCAAGCTACTATCTATGGGAAGGCCATGAGTGAGGATGCCTTTGAAGCCATATTTGTACTTCTCATCTATGGATTGGTATTGTTCCCCAACATTGACAAGTTTGTGGATGTGAACGCTATTAGGATCTTTTCTACTCTTAATCCCGTTCCGACTCTGTTGGGTGATACTTATTTCTCTTTGCATATGAGGAATGAAAAGGGTGGTGGTGCCATTGTGTGTTGTTTGCCTCTGTTGTATAAGTGGTTTATTTCTCACTTACCGCAGACGGTCGCCTTCAAGGAGAACAAAGGATGTCTACGGTGGTCCACGAGATTCATGTCTCTCACCAATGATGATATCTCTTGGTACAACCGTGTGTATGATGGCGTGCAGATTATCGACTCTTATGGTGAATTCTCCAATGTACCTCTTCTTGGTACATGTGGTGGGATTAACTACAACCCTGTTTTGGCGCGTCGTCAGCTTGGGTTCCCCCTAAAGGATAAACCTAATAACATTCTGTTGGAGGGTGTGTTCTTTCAGGAGGGTAATGATCCCCAAGGCTTGAAGAACAAAATGGTCCGCGCTTAGCGCAAGATTCATAGGAAAGGAAGGAAGGAGTTGGGTCTTAAGAATTGTGTTGCTATGGAGCCGTACACTGCTTGGGTTAGGAAGAGAGCGTCCGAGTATCTCATGCCTTACGAGAGTATCTAAGACCTACACCTTTGGTTACGGCTGGGCCTTCAACCCTCCCTAACCAAGGAGTAGAGGAGTTGAGAGACGAAGACTTATCACGTGCCTGGATCCGTGAAAGGGAAGAGTTGCTTCAACAGATCAAGGAGAAGGATGCTTTGATAGAGTTCCTCGAGCATCAAGTTATTGATAATCCTGATGATGCATGGACTTCTCTACTTCCTCAGTCTTCCAAGTTTTGGAAGAGGAAGTATGATCGACTCGCCAAGGATAAGGCGAATATGGAGGCAGCCTACGAGAGAGAGGTGAAGAGGCTTTGTGCATCTTATCTTCCTGTGTCCCGAGCTTTAGATGATTGTTTCTAGGGATCCGTAGGATGATTATTTTCCTTTTCTCTTGTATATGATTGACAATGTTGTACTTCTTTCTGCTGATATTATTTGATAAGATATTTCCATATATGACAAATGTTTAATATTTCCAAAATTTGCAAATAAAACTCTAAAGTTCCTTTGAAATATAAAAACAAATCATATGCACGAGTATTACATGCATCATGTGCATGAGCGGGTTTTGTTTCCGGCCTCTTGTCCTGTGGTCTAACTCTATGCTCTTCATTTATTTTGAAGACAAGCTGACTCACCGGTACTACACTAGAGCCAACTCTGCAAGACTGATGGATCATCTAGAGCAAGAGAACCGAGAACTCAAGGAGGAAGTAGCCAGATTGACTACCCTGATGGAATCATTCAGGGTAGACGACACCATCTATCATTCTGAGCCGTCTAAAGGCCCAGATGTCTATGAGAAGATGGACGCTATGAATGATCAATTTCTTGAGCTTCACAAAGAATTGAAAACTCTTAGAGGAAAGGATATTTTCGGCTAGTCTGCTGCCGAACTGTGCTTGGTTCCCAATGTGAAGATCCCTGTGAAATTCAAGGTCCCTAACTTTGAAAAATACAAGGGAAATACTTGTCCTCTCAGCCACCTGGTCATGTATGCCAGGAAGTTGTCAACTCAAACCGACAACGATCAGTTGCTCATCCACTACTTTTAGGACAGTTTGTTCGGTGCCGCTCTGCGTTAGTATATGGGTTTAGCAGTGCGAACATCCGATCCTTCAACGATCTTGGTGAGGCCTTCGTCAAGCAGTACAAGTATAATATGGATATGGCTCCCGATAGGGATCAATTGAGGGCCATGTCCCAGAAGGACAAAGAAACATTTAAAGAATACGCCCAGAGGTGGCGAGAGTTGGCAGCACAGATCGTGCCTCCGCTAGAAGAGAAGGAAATGACCAAGATCTTTCTGAAGACCTTGATTGCTAGCGCTCCTTCTGACTTCACCGAGATGGTGAATATGGGGATGCGTCTAGAATAAGGGGTTAGAGAAGGACGTCTAGCCAGAGAAGAAGGCTCTTCTGCCAAACATTATGAGGCGTTTACGAAGAAGAAAGATGGAGAGGCCCACGCTGTGACCTCTCATGTGAAATCAAGAAGACCCTCTGTGAGGAGGAAGACCGTGCTTCCCGCCGGTAACCAGCACCAGGTGGCTCACATAGAACCGGTTTTCAGAGATAATCAACCGTATCAGCAGCATAGCAACAATCAGCAATCACATCCACAACATCAGCAACAACAGCATCGACCGCAGCAGCAGGCCTACCAGCCTCGAAACAGTAATCAAACCAGCACGAGTTACGAGAGGAAAAGGGTCACCTTTGATCCTATTCCAATGACGTTTGCAGAATTATATCCCTCTTTGATAGAGAGGAAGTTGATTACTACGAGAGACCCACCGGCTATACCTGCCAACCCCAGTGGTGGTATAAACCCGAGTTACATTGTGTTTATCATTCTGGTGCTCCCGGCCATGACGTAGAGAATTGTTACCCTTTGAAGACAAAGGTTCAAGACCTTGTGAGGTGTGGCATTATGTGTTTCGAGGACGTAGGTCCTAATGTGAAGAAGAACACATTGCCCGAGCATGGGAAATCTGTCAACATGGTCCAGGGTTGCCCTGGCAAGTACAAAGTCAAATATGTCAGGCATATTCGACAATCTCTGGTTGAGATGCATCGTTTGCTATGCGAGTACAGTCATTATGATCACGACCATGATAGATGCCGAATATGCCCTGTTAACCGATTGGGTTGTCGCCAGGTGCGCAAGGATATTCAGGAAATGCTGGATGAAGGAGTCATTGGGATTCTTCAGAATAGGAATGTTGACGAAGATGAGCCTGAGGTCAATGTAATTTCCCTGGTGTTCCGGATGCCCGAGCCTGTTATCATTAAGTATGATGGTAGCAAGCAGAAGGTTTCTCCTGTTCTTATCATTAAGCTTGTCGTTCCAGTACCGTATTCTTCTGAAAAAGAAATTCCCTTTCGTTTCAACGTTGTTCCTGTAGAAGATGGGAAAGAGGTGTCCTTGCCATCCTCCTCTGTTGTTAATATCACAGATGTATATGGTTTGACCCGCATCGGTCATATGTTTTCAGCACCTCCCAAGCCTCAGGCTAATGCTGATTTTGTTGAACGCCCAATTGGGAATGCTGTGAGCTCTCCGAATACGGCACCTGTTGCTAAGTCCTCCTCTACATTGATAACTCATACTTCTGTTGGCCCAAGCGGCAATGTGAAAGAAGACTGCGATGAGATCCTAAGGCTCATCAAGAAAATTGAGTACAATGTTGTAGACCAGCTTCTACAAACGCCATCCAAGATATCCGTATTATCATTGCTTCTGAATTCAGAACCACATAAAGAGGTGATCACACTAAAATTTACGTATTTTCGACTCCGATTTCACATGCATTCTAGTTGTTTTACTGTCATTTTGTTGTGTTATTATTGTGTTTTTCTTTGTTTTCAGGTTTTTACTTTCATCGGAGCCCCGATCGAGAAAAGGAGTGAAAAAGGGCTAAAAACCCTAAAATTCAGCTTTTTGTGCTTATGGCCTACCCCATGGCGGGCGCCACAGACCAGGCCATGACGTGTGAAAGTCCAACTTCCTCAACTCCCACGTTTCCCCACTACATCCACTAAGGCGCCCCACTTTGTGCTTGTGGCGGGTGCGATAGCCTTGTGGCGGGCGCCATAGCCTTGTGGCGGGCGCCATAGCCTTGTGGCGGGCGCCATAGCCTTGTGGCGGGCGCCACAAGAAGGAAACGGTTTCCTCTATTTTCAAGTTGAAAGGCATCCAAGTCAATTCCACTTTTTTTATTTGCTTATAAATAGAAACGCAAATTCAGTTTTACGATCATCCAAACTTAGAGCAGACGAAGATCCAAACTTAGAACAGAGGCCAACTCAGAAGCAAATTTGTTTCACTTAGGCATAAATTCAGTATTTTATAGTGGTAATCGCTTCGCATTGGAGTGTTACCACAATTGTGTAATCAAGTCTGTGATAGAGTCTGTAATCGAGTTTGGAGCACTTTGGAAGGAAGTTAATCCTACCGCCATTTACATTTCCGCATTGCAATTTACTCAGCCCTCCGATTGGAGCAGGTTTTTATTTCTTGTCTTTACTTTATTTATTTCCCGCAATCGCTTTTACTTTATTTATTTTCTGCACTCGCTTTACTTTATTTATTTCCTCGCACTCGCTTTACTTTTATTTATTTCCTCGCACTCGCTTTACTTTATTTATTTCCTCGCACTCGCTTTAAATTATTTATTTCCCGCACTCGCACTACTTTTATTACTTTCCGCACTCGCACTACTTTTATTTAAATTAATGCACGTTTACTTTACCATGTCTAACTAAATCTAAAAGGTTAGAATGTAAGGATCGTAATTAAACCGATAATCCGTACAATTGTTCGTAGAAACACTTAAGGGCTATTTTAACCTTCAACTTAAGTTTTCCCGCACTTCAATTCCGTTGGGTAAGATCGAAAGCCGTCCAACGTCTTTATAAACTTAATTGTTTTTACCTATTTCAAAAACAGCAAAAGCGCTTTGTTTAGTTCATTAGGAGTTTTTAACATCAAGAAGAAAAGAGATTTTAAAACTATTTTCGGACGCGTTTATAAGTTTAGAGTCTAGTTCGTGAGAACCTCTTTTGGTTAAGAAATCCAGGTTGTAATACTTTTCAACTTAGTCAAGATACTATATTTCTTAAAAATAGGTTTACTACTCTAACGCATTGCGCGCCTTTTTATAAGTGACAATAAGAGGGTTTGATTAGGGAGTACAACTCGGTTCTGAATACGCGAAAGCGACAGTTCCTGTTAAATTAGTTCTTTTCAAAGTAGGAAACATTGCCCATAAGTAATTCTATTAGCAAGTACTTGGATTATTAATTGATTACGTGAATTACATTCGACCCTGTCTTTATTAATTATCTTTATTTCAAACTTTACTTTTCAATTGCACACTACAAAAACACCTATTTTGATTGCCTTTGATAAACACCATAACAACAGATAACGATAGATTGACACTTTGTCTCTGTGGATTCGATAATCTTTTATATTACTCTGACGCGTTCGTATACTTGCGAAAAACACCGCATCAAGTTTTTGGCGCCGTTGCCGGGGACCAATTTCGTCAAATTTCATTTTCCTGTTGTTATATCGTTTAGACTTAGGTTATTTCCCGCCGGTCAATGCGAAGAACTCGCAGTACCGGAAGTTTAAGTTTAGTATACCCTCTGGCGGAACCTGAACGTTACGCTCGCGCAAGTTTATTCTTTCATAGAATTAAGAGAGCTATGGCCGAAGATCAAAACCAAAGACCTCTTAAGGACTTCGCTCAACCATCTAATGAAGAACCTAGTTCTAGTATAGTAAACCCAACTATCCCAGTCAATAATTTTGAACTTAAACCATCCCTGTTACAACTAGTGCAACAGAGACAATTCGCGGGTCTCGCTACCGAGAACCCTAACCAACATTTAAAAATATTTCTTCAATTAGCAAATACTTTTAAAACCAATGGAGCTTCTCCTGAGGCAATACGTTTAAGATTATTTCCTTTTTCCCTTAGAGATAAAGCCCTATCATGGTTAGATTCCCTTCCACCCAATTCCATTACGACTTGGGATAACCTTAGAAGAGTTTTTCTTGCTAGATATTTCCCCCCGAGTAAGACCGCTGTTCTTCGAAACCATATAACTAGATTTACCCAAAACCAAGGAGAATCGCTGTTCGAAGCTTGGGAGAGATATAAAGAGTTGTTACGAGCATGCCCACATCATGGATTAGAAAATTGGTTAATCATTCAAACCTTCTATAATGGACTTCATTACAACACAAAGATGACCATCGACGCTGCCGCAGGCGGTGCTCTGATGAACAAACCTTACCCTGAAGCTAGTGCCCTCATTGAGGATATGGCTCAAAACCATCAATCATGGGGAGTCGAACGTGCGACAGTTGAGAAGAAGGAAGCCCAAGGAGGAGTGCATGAGCTAAGCTCTATAGACATGATGCAAGCTAAAATGGACGCATTAGCCCTCAAAGTCGAGCATATGTACACGAACCCGAATACTGTAGCTGCAGTTTCGTCGGATTGTGAGATATGTGGAACCCAAGGACACCAATCCGCAGAATGCAGTCTATTAAACGAAACCCACTCTGAGCAAGTGAACTACACCCAAGGGAACCCATATTCGAATACCTATAACCCTGGATGGAGGAATCACCCGAACTTCTCTTATAAAAACAATAACCCTATCCAAAATAATGCGCCTCCGAGACCTAGTTATCAAGCCCCTAGATCAAATCAACCTATGTAACCTGTACCACCAAAGCCGAGCCTTGAGAAAATTATGGAAAATTTTATCACCGCTCAAACCCAACAGAACAAGGAGTTCATGAACCAAAACATTCATGTTAACGAATTAATTACTCAGTTAGGAACCAAGGTTGACCAAATAGTTACTCATACCAAGATGCTTGAAACCCATATCTCTCAGGTAGCTTTAAACCAAGCCCCTCAGACTACACCTGGAGTACAATTCCCTGGACAACCTCAACAAGATCCGAGAGGACAAGCCAATGCCATTACCCTACGAAGTGGGAACGCTTATGATGAGCCACCAAACCCAAGATTGAGTGAACCCGAAACTTCTAAGGAATGTACCAAACCCCCGGATAAAGTAAAGGAACCAGAGGAATCTGAAAACCAGAAGGTCGAGATAAAGGAGAAGAACCTAAAGATAAAATTTACGTACCACCCCCGCCATATAAACCACCTATACCATATCCACAAAGACTCAAACAAACCCAGATCGATAAACAGTATCAAAAATTTATTAAAGTTATAAAAAAACTTCATGTAGAAATCCCTTTCACAGAAGCCATCACCCAAATACCTTCTTATGCAAAGTTTCTGAAAGACATCCTTACCAACAAACGTAGACTTGACGATCTGAAGCCTTTGGAATGTAATGCTATTTCCGAGGACGAATTAGCAAAGAAAGATAAAGATCCTGGAAATTTCTCCATTCCTTGCCTTTTGGGTAATCATGTCATCGAAAAAGCTTTTCTAGACTTAGGAGCTAGTGTGAGCCTAATGCCTTTAGCAGTTTGTGAGAGATTAAACTTAGGAGAATTACAACCCACTAAGATGTCACTTTAGTTAGCCGATAGATCTGTCAAATATCCGATAGGCATTTTAGAAGATGTTCATGTTAGGATAGGTCATGGACATCAAAGAGGACAATGATATACCAATCCTTCTAAGTAGACCATTCTTATCAACTACAGGAGCCATAATAGATGTCAAGAAAGGAAAGTTGACATTTGAGGTAGGTGACGAGAAAATAGAATTTATACTTTCGAAATTTCTTATGGCACCTGTGATGGGAGACTCGTGTTATGCCTTAGATATCATTGATGAATGTGTTAGAGAATTAGAACAAAAAGAAATTATAAAAACAATTAAGTTACCATCAACCCCCATAAAGGAAGATGATGACTTTAAAGAACCTTACATCGATGATAACCTTTACGAATGTTTATCCCTTACTCCAGATCCTATGCCATGCCCTGAGAAACCAACCTTAGAACTTAAGGAACTGCCTAAGAACCTGAGATATAAGTTCCTCGATGAAAAGATGAACCGTCCAGTTATAGTTAGTGCTACCTTGAGCCATGAGGAAACGAACCAACTTTTAGACGTTTTACGAAGATATCTCTCAACCTTAGGATATAATATCTCTGACCTGAAAGGTATAAGCCCATCCGTATGCATGCATCGGATTTCGCTCGAAGAAGATTCAAAACCCTCTAGGGAACATCAGAGAAGAATAAACCCTATAATGAGTGATGTTGTTAAAAAGGAAGTTCTTAAGTTGCTTGAGGCAGGTATAATCTACCAGATCTCTGATAGTAAGTGGGTGAGCCCTGTGCATGTAGTACCTAAAAAGGGAGGCATCACAGTCGTGCAAAACAATAAAGGCGAACATGTAGCAAAACGTTTAGAAGGAGGATGGTGGATGTGTATAGATTATAGAAAATTAAATAAAGCAACTAGGAAGGACCATTTCCCTTTACCATTTATAGACCAAATGTTGGAGCGTCTAGCCAGACACTCTTACTTCTGTTATCTAGATGGATACTCTGGATTCTTCCAAATACCTATTCACCCAGAAGGTCAAGAAAAAACTACCTTTACATGCCCTTATGGAACTTTTGCCTAGAGACGAATGCCTTTCGGCCTCAGTAATGCTCCAGCTACTTTCCAACGCTACATGATGTCAATCTCCGCAGATTACCTAGATGGTATCATGGAAGTGTTTATGGATGATTTCTCGGTTTGCGGATTCGATTTCCACAATTTTCTTGCTAACCTTGAGAAAATCCTAGAGAGATGCGTAAAGGTGAACCTCGTGCTAAATTGGGAAAAATGTCATTTCATGGTGACCGAAGGAATAGTTTTAGGACATATAGTTTCCGAAAAAGGTATAGAGGTAGATAAAGCTAAAATAGAAGTTATAGAAAACCTAAAACCCCCAAAAACCATCAGAGAAGTCCGAAGCTTTCTTGGACACGCTGGATTCTACCGGCGTTTTATTAAGGACTTCTCCAAAATAACAAAACCTTTAACCGGACTTTTAATGAAAGATGTTGAATTCATTTTCGACGAAAAGTGTAATGACGCATTTAATATTTTAAAACAAGCATTAGTATCTTCACCCATTATGAAACCGCCTGATTGGTCGGAACCGTTTGAGATAATGTGCGATGCTAGTGATTATGCAGTTGGAGCCGTTCTAGGACAGAGAAAAGATAAAAAATTACATGCCATTTATTATGCCAGTAGAACCCTAGATGCTGCCCAACTTAACTATGCAACAACTGAAAAAGAATTACTCGCTGTAGTTTTCGCTATAGACAAATATAGATCTTATCTAGTAGGAGCAAAAATTATTGTTTACACCGATCATGCTGCCATTCGTTACCTATTAAGTAAAAAAGATGTCAAGCCCAGGTTACTCCGATGGATTCTATTACTACAAGAGTTTGATTTAGATATAAGAGATAAAAAAGGCACTGAGAATGTAGTAGTGGATCACCTTTCTAGGCTAGAACATCTAAAACCTGAACTAATACCCATAAATGATGATTTCGCCTATGATAGACTGATAGCTAAAGTAGAAACCATTGAAGATAATAACCTAGATCTTTATGAGCACCCCCAAAATTCCTTAGCAATCAGTAACGTACCCTGGTATGCAGATTTCGTTAATTACCTAACTGCTGATATAGTACCCTCTGATCTTGACTACCACCGTAAGAAGAAATTCTTCCACGATATGAGAAACTTTTATTGGGACGAACCGCTCCTTTTCAAAAGGGGTAAAGATGGCATTTTTCGCCGTTGCGTTCCAGAAGAAGAGGTAAATAGTATTATCGAGCATTGTCATTCTGCACCTTATGGTGGACATGCGAGCACCTCTAAGACATATGCCAAGATTCTTCAAGCTGGCCTATTCTGGCCTACCATGTGGCGTGATGTCTATGCTTTCATTGTCAAGTGTGATAGATGCCAACGCACTGGAAACATTTCAAGACGTGATGAAATGCCCTTAAGAAACATTCAGGAAGTAGAACTCTTCGACGTATGGGGTATAGATTTCATCGAACCTTTTCCACCTACCTTAGGAAATAGGTACATCTTAGTAGCTGTAGACTATGTGTCTAAGTGGATTGAAGCTATAGCTGCACCCACAAACGACACTAGGGTAGTAATCAAACTATTTAAAAACTATATATTCCCTAGATTTGGAACGCCACGTTTAGTCATAAGCGATGGAGGATCACACTTTATATCGAGAATATTTGACAAACTTTTAAGAAAATATGGAGTTAGGCATAGAGTAGCAACACCGTACCACCCACAAACTAGTGGCCAAGTAGAAGTATCTAATAGGGAGATAAAACAAATCCTAGAGAAAACTGTTTCTATTTCTAGGAGAGACTGGTCTCAGAAGCTTAAAGAAGCATTATGGGCCTATATAATCGCTTTCAAAACCCCTATAGGAACTACTCCTTACCAACTAGTTTATGGAAAATCTTGTCACTTACCATTCGAGTTAGAGCATAAGGCCTATTGGGCCATTAAAACTTTGAATTTAGACTACCTAGCCGCTGGAGAAAAGCGTACCCTAGACATTCATAAATTAGAAGAACTTAGGCAGTCGGCCTACGAAAATGCAAAAATATATAAAGAGAGGACAAAATCCTATCATGACAAAAGAATAGTAAAGAAAAACTTCAATATAGGCGATTCTGTTCTCCTTTTCAACACTAGGTTACGACACTTCCCTGGAAAGCTACGTTTAAGATGGACTGGTCCTTTCGAAGTATCCAAGATTCTGAGATCAGGAGCCGTAGAAATCAAGAAGCAAACGTGTATTCCATTCATTGTAAATGGACAAAGACTGAAGCTCTACGAAGGAGGAGACATTCCAGCATACTACTCAAGCCACACCCTGATTGATCCACCGATTTCTACTACTACAGGTGTATAAATTCTAATCGTCAAGCTAATGAAGTTAAACAAGCGTTGCGTGGGAGGCAACCCATGGTTTTTCTTTTCATTTTACTTTTTTCGCATTTATTTACATTTATTTTTATTTTTATTTTATTTTATTTTATCTTATTTTGCCTAGAGACTAAAAATTTGAATGGTTTGCATTTTCAGGATCACTTTCTTAACTTTTACAGGATGCAGGGTTTTGATGACATGCATGTTTCCTATAGAGATAATGCTCAGAGGGAGCGCTACATTGCTTTGTATCAGCGCCCTATGGCACCCACATGTTATCCTGACCAGCACTGTATGGAGGCACTGGGTATTGAGCCGAGTATCAGATTCCTTAGCCACCAGCTCCACTGGGACGAATTTGCTGATGACCTGAATAACACATACAGGAACCTGACTTTGGAGTTCCTGAGTTCATTCGACTATGACCCATATTCGGGACCAGATGGGTATGCTGCTTTCAGACTTTTTGGAGTTGAATACTCCTTCAGCCAGAAAGAGTTCAGCGACTTATTGGGCTTCCAGACCACTCCTGATGTTATCCCGGAGACACCTATGGGATATTTTTTGGGTAAGGAGGTGGAGAAGTTTTGGAGTGATATATCAGGTGGCGGAAGCCAGGATCCATCTACGCAGTTATCCTATGTCATACATAACCCAGCCTTCAGATATTTTCAGATGATATTAGCACATTCCTTCCTAGGAAGACCGGATGCAGAGACACTACTGAGTGAAGAGGAGATTTTCCTATTATTTTGCACATCCCAGTCACGCCCAGTAGCATGTGGGAACTTTTTATTGAATAATCTCAGCGGTATCTCTAGATCCACCGAAGGAGTCATCCATGTTGGTGGAATCATCACACAGATTGTTGTCGCTTTAGGTCTGTCTCGCAAGCTGTCATATCTTCGGATCTACTGTGGACACACTACCATGGACATCGATTTCTGTTTGACCAGAGGATTGATGAGGAGAGCCTCTTTCCACCCATGTCAGTTCCGATTGCTAGTCGACAGTGAGGCTATCCATTACTTCACATTGCCAGACCATATGATGACCAGTGTGCATGATCCAGCGAATTGGAGTTATGCTCTAGAGGGCCAGGGAGAAACCGTCGAGGCACCGAGATCGCCACCCGTTGCTGAATACACGCCTACACCACCATCTCCTAGAATCACTGTTTTCTCTAATAATCATTCATTGCAGACACCCGACATACGCACCCAGATTGCTGAGTGCCGTAGAGAGATCGCAGCGCTTAGACAGGAGGTGGATGACCTTACTTTATAGATAGGAGTGTCTGATCTCACCCATGCTACTGAAGCCAATTGTCTATATCAGGAGATCGCAGAGCTCAAGCAGGAGATAGTCGTGCTCAGTGGATCCACTCAGGCAGACGACACCCCTAATACCTGATTTCACCATTTCATTTCGCTTTACATTAGTATTTCTATTTTTATCTATATATGTTTTTATATTTATTTTATTTGCATTTTAATTTTTCAGTTATTTATTTATTTATATTTAATTTCTGTTTTTGTTTTTGTTTCAGTTTCATTTTTTATTTTCGTTTTTACTTTTATAAAATTATGCAAGTCAAAGAAATTAGGAGAATCACAAGACAAATGCTATCCGGATCCCTCAAAGCGAAAAGACAAGCGAAGCCCAAACCAAAGGACCAAAATCTGGCCCAGCCAGATTTTGCCTTGTGGCGCCCGCCATAGGACCTGTGGCGCCCGCCACAGCGTCTGTAAATGGTCGAGGCAGACCCCTTTTCTTCACCATTTTTGCAACTTACAACCTCCAAAACCCATTTTTTCACCTTCGAAAAAAGTCCTTGAACCCACAAAAAGCTCATACTTTCCTAACCATCATACCACACAAATCATTAATCCACTTTCCATTTTTGATTTCATCCGCCAGATTTTGTAAAAATCCAACCTTTTCACCAACCACTTCATCTTCTTCATCCACTTTTCAAGAGCATTCAAATGGAGTTCAACGGATTCATTCTTCGAGGAGGGAAACCGGGGGAGAGACAAAGAAAAATCATTGAACGGTTGCAAAATCGGGAAATCCTCCCGACAAGGTATGCTGACGAAAACTGTCTCTACACTTTAGGTATCTACCATAGCATTTTCCATTTATTAGACAACTTAGGTTTGCATAATTTCTTTATCAACAAAGAACCCACCTATGAGTGGTTGACAATCGAATTTTTAAGTTCCTTAATTTATATTTTCAACCCTAACACTGCTAGCACAGTTGGTACTGTCAAATTTAGAATGTTTGTTGTTGAATACCAATTCAGTGCCGACGAACTAGCCAGCTTGTTAGGGATCCCTCATGGGGAAGGTGCTATTTGTGAGGCCCCTTTGGATTCTGAATGGTCTGTTGAGGTATTTTCCTTCTGGGAGCGTTTATCAAACACTTCCATAAACTCTTTTGAAGGAGTTCTTGCCTCAACTATCTATAACCCGACCATCAGAGTTTTTAGATATCTGTTGGCATGCACTATTTTTGGCCGGGAGAATCCAAATAAGGTTAACGCTAGAGAGCTTCTATATTTGCAAGGAAGCCTCACAAATAGGAGAATTAATTCGGTTCCGTTTATGCTCGCCCATATGATTTTAACTCTGAATAAGGCGGGACCGATTTCTTTTGGTGGATTGATTACGTCTATTGCTCAGGCACTTAACCTGAACAATGAGATGGCTACCCTAGACCCCTTACCTCCTCGCACAATTAACTTAAAATTTCTGAGAGACATGAAATTGTGTCGTTCAAGGAGAGAATGAGGTTATACACTTATGATTCATGGTGTAGCCATCCCATCTGTTATTCTACCTTGCACTAGACGTACAGATATACGTGATGAGAGGAATTGGACCTACGATTTAGATGCTCCACCTGTATTGGGTCCTCTTCCTCCTAATATTCATGATGAGGCGGGACCAGACACTGATGATGAATATGATCGGAGAGAGAGATCTCCCGTACCACATGTGTCCGCCCATCATCCTTCACCACCACACACTGCACCATCTTCTTCTTCCGCAGGTACCACTCCTGGCTTCTATATTACATAGGAGATGTGGCGAGACCACATGGCTAGAGAGCAGAGGCGAGATGACCTACTCTCTACCCTCCAGCAACAAATGACAGACAATATGAACTTCATGCAAGAATCACAGCGGAGGACAGACAGGTCCTCCGACACTGTTCTACAGTCCCTGCAAGTGATAACAAATACACAAGCCCGTCAGCAATAATACCACCAGAGACACATGGCACTAATTGAAGCCACTCAAGGTTCCATTATAGGTAACCTTCGAGAGGTGAGGACCGCTCAGGATGCCCTACAGGTGAGGATGGATCAGAGAGATCGTCGTTGTACCCGATCCCGTCGTCCACCTCAGGATGGCGAGGGCACTAGTGGCCAGCAATAGGTTGCCAGGTAACTCTTCCTTATCTTATTTCGAAACATTGAGGACAATGTTCGATTTAAGTGTGGGAGGAGACTCTATCGTCTTTTCTTTATTGTTTTTCTCGCTTTTCCTTTATCGTATTTATTTGCTGTTTTTAGATTGTTTATTTCCTTTTAGTTGTTTATTTTGCTTTTTAGTATAATGTATGAGTCTGACGAGTCACCAAATATAGTAGATCCTTAGTACAATCCTACCTCCCCATACCTTTAGCCCCACCAAAATTTTTTGCAAAAGAAAATAGTGTAATTTCGAGAGTTTTCAGGTTTTAAGGACATATTTTGAGTAAGGATGCGGTGACTTGGGAGAACTTTGCGAAACATCAGTATCTATTTTAGCACCATAAGCTTCGTAAATATAGGAATCATTCCTGAAACCCCATATACCATGGCCTTAATCATCATTTCCGTATAAGTCCTCAGTAGTTTATCTCAGCAGTCAGCTCCGGCCTACGCATCCTCTACGTAGGGGACCGATGCAAATAAGTGAATGATCCAGAAAAACAAAAAAATAAAAGAAAGCAAAAAGGTAACTCCGGTATAGGTGACCCTCACAAAGTCATTTAAACCAAAGAATTGTAAAAAATTGCTACAAAAAGAAAAAGAAAAAGAAAAAAGAAAAGCAGTACCCACTACTAGTTGGTTCAGAGGTATCTGGCACTGAACTCGGTAGGGCGGATTACGATTCGATCCCCCACAACTATAGTTGGGTCCAATAAAAGGGTTTACACATGTTTATACGCCAGAAACCCCAAGCTCAGATCATAATCACTAACAGGCCACTCTACTATGAAGCATGTACGGATAACAGGCTTAATGTGATTGCGCCTGAATGAAAAGGACACAAAAAGAGATGAAGACGCAGGCCTAGGTATCGTGAGATAATATGGGTTGGTTAATATAGGAATGAAGTTTATGTCCGTATTTGCGGATTAGTGTCATCATGATACCCTTAGTTCACTCAGTTAGTACCTATCACTGCATCCCGACTTGAACTTAGAATTTCTACCTGAAGCACTAGTTTACACCAGTTTTTCTTTCATGAGCCTTATAATGTTTTGCTTGAGGACAAGCAAAGGTTTAAGTGTGGGAGAGTTTGATCACACTAAAATTTACGTATTTTTGACTCCGATTTCACATGCATTATAGTTGTTTTATTGTCATTTTGTTGTGCTATTACTGTGTTTTCCTTTGTTTTCAGGTTTTTACTTTAATTGGAGCCCCGATCGAGAAAAGAAGTTAAAAAGGGCTAAAAACCCTAAAATTCAGCATTTTGTGCTTATGGCCTACCCCATGGCGGGCGCCACAGACCAAGCCCTGACGTGTCAAATTCCAACTTCCTCAACTCCCATGTTTCCCCACTACATCCACTAAGGCGCCCCACTTTGTGCTTGTGGCGGGCGCCATAGCCTTGTGGCGGGCGCCACAAGAAGGAAACAGTTTCCTCTATTTTCAAGTTGAAGGGCATCCAAGTCAATTCCACTTTTTTTATTTGCTTATAAATAGAAACGCGAATTCAGTTTTACGATCATCCAAACTTAGAGCAGACGAAGATCCAAACTTAGAACAGAGGCCAACTCAGAAGCAAATTTGTTTCACTTAGGCATAAATTCAGTATTTTATAGTGGTAATCGCTTCGCATTGGAGTGTTACCACAATTGTGTAATCAAGTCTGTGATAGAGTCTGTAATCGAGTTTGGAGCACTTTGGAAGGAAGTTAATCCTGCCGCCATTTACATTTCCGCATTGCAATTTACTCAGCCCTCCGATTGGAGCAGGTTTTTATTTCTTGTCTTTACTTTATTTATTTCCCGCACTCGCTTTTACTTTATTTATTTTCTGCACCCGTTTTACTTTATTTATTTCCTCGCACTCGCTTTACTTTTATTTATTTCCTCGCACTCGCTTTACTTTATTTATTTCCTCGCACTCGCTTTAAATTATTTATTTCCCGCACTCGCACTACTTTTATTTACTTTCCGCACTCGCACTACTTTTATTTACTTTCCGCACTCGCACTACTTTTATTTAAATTAATGCACTTTTACTTTACCATGTCTAACTAAATCTAAAAGGTTAGAATGTAAGGATCGTAATTAAACCGATAATCCGTACAATTGTTCGTAGAAACACTTAAGGGCTATTTTAACTTTCAACTTAAGTTTTCCCGCACTTCAATTCCGTTGGGTAAAATCGAAAGCCGTCCAACGTCTTTATAAACTTAATTGTATTTAACTATTTCAAAAACAGCGAAAGCGCTTTGTTTAGTTCATGAGGAGTTTTTAACATTAAGAAGAAAAGAGATTTTAAAACTATTTTCGGACGCGTTTATAAGTTTAGAGTCTGGTTCGTGAGAACCTCTTTTGGTTAAGAAATTCAGGTTATAATACTTTTCAACTTAGTCAAGATACTATATTTCTTAAAAATAGGTTTACTACTCTAACGCAATGCGCGCCTTTTTATAAGTGACAAAAAGAGGGTTTGATTAGGGAGTGCAACTCGGTTCCTGTTAAATTAGTTCTTTTCAAAGTAGGAAACATTGCCCATAAGTAATTCTATTAGCAAGTACTTGGATTATTAATTGATTACGTGAATTACATTCGACCCTGTCTTTATTAATTATCTTTATTTCAAACTTTACTTTTCAATTGCACACTACAAAAACACCTATTTTGATTGCCTTTGATAAACACCATAACAACAGATAATGATAGATTGACACTTGGTCTCTGTGGATTCGATAATCTTTTATATTACTCTGACGCGTTCGTATACTTGCGAAAAACACCGCATCAAGATGCTCTGCCGAAAGTTTTGGATGTAGCATATGTAGATCATGACGTCACAATAGAACAGTTCGATAGCATTGTTGCAAACATTACTGCTTGTAACAATTTGAGTTTTTGTGACTCCGATCTCCCTGAGGAGGGAAGAGACCACAACTTGGCTTTACACATATCTATGAGCTGCAGAGATGACGCCATGTCCAATGTGTTGGTGGACATTGGGTCATCACTAAATGTATTACCAAAAACCACTCTTTCAAAACTGTCTTATCAAGGGCTCCCATGAGGCAGTGTGGAATTGTTGTGAAAGCTTTCGATGGGTCGCGTAAAACTGTAATTGGGGAAGTTGATCTCACAGTTAAAATTGGACCAAGTGACTTCCAGATTACCTTCCAGGTTATGGATATCCACCCATCGTATAGCTGTCTCTTAGGCAGACCATGGATTCACGAAGCAGGCGTCGTGACATCCACCCTACACCAGAAACTCAAATTTGTGAAGAATAAGAAACTGGTGGTGGTAGGGGGAGAAAAGGCTCTCCTGGTTAGCCACTTGTCTTCCTTCTCATATATAGATGTTGAGGATGATGTTGGAACTCCTTTCCAAGCTTTATCTATAGCTGAGCCTATTGAGAAGAGAGCTCCTTCATTTACTTCCTATCAGGATGCAAAGTTGGCCATTGAGTGTGGTACAACTGCTGGTTTAGGAAAAATGATTGAGCTAGAAGACAACAAGTCTCGGGCTGGCATAGGATTTTCTTCTGGGGTGTTCAACGAGAAAGGGTTGTTCAAGAGTGGAGGTTTCATCCACACCGGTCAGGATGAAGAAGCTGCTGCCGTCTCGGAAGAAGATACAAAGGATTCTGGAAATTTCATTATCCCTGGAGGGGTCTGCAACAATTGGGTCGTTGTGGATATTCCTATAGTTATCCACAAGTCAGCGTCATAATCACTTTGTTTAAAAACCCTTCCCCATGCCAAAAGGAGGAGTGATGACATTGTTGGCGCATTAATACAATGATATTTTCATTTAATAAATTCATGTTAAATGTTTGTTTTTCCAATTATTTTCCCTTTTAGTTTTTTGCATGAAATTGGTGATCACATAAAACCCTGAAAAACAAAATAAAATCAATCTTTTCATCTGCATAATGATTTGCCTTGTTTGAATTCTAAAGTTTTTCATATCCAAAATCATTATGCAGGTTGATCAAACCCATTGAACATAATGATCCAATACCGTCTCCCAATTTTGAGTTCCCTGTATTTGAAGCGGAAGAGGATGATGTTGAAGAGATTCCTGACGAGATTACCCGTCTACTTGAGCATGAAGAGAAGATCATTCAGTCGCATCTCGAGAATCTGGAAACAATCAACTTGGGGTTGAGGATTGTGTGCGAGAGGTGAAGATTGGGGCACTCCTTGAAGAATCTGTTAAGAAGGGGTTGATTGAATTGCTACGAGAATATGTTGACGTCTTTTCCTGGTCATATGAAGACATGCCCGATCTAGATACAAATATTGTGCAACATTTCCTACCTTTGAAGCCTGAGTGTGTGCCTGTGAAGCAGAAGCTCAGAAGAACTCATCCTGATATGGCAATGAAAATCAAAGAGGAGGTTTAGAAGCAAATTGATGCGGGGTTTCTGCTGACTTCTACATATCCTCAATGGGTGGCCAATATTGTGCCCGTGCCTAAGAAAGATGGAAAAGTCTGGATGTGTGTGGACTATAGAGCCTTGAATAAAGCTAGTCCGAAAGATTATTTCCCCCTACCACACATTGATATGTTGGTAGATAATACAGCTAAATTCAATGTCTTCTCAGTTATGGATGGATTTTCGGATATAACCAGATCAAGATGGCACCCGAGGATATGGAGAAGACAAAATTCATCACACCATGGGGAACATTCTGTTATCGAGTGATGCCCTTCGGTTTGAAGAACGCCGGAGCCACGTATCAACGAGCTATGACTACTTTGTTTCATGATATGATGCACAAAGAGATCGAGGTATATGTTGATGATATGATTGCTAAGTCAAGAACGGAAGTTGAACATGTAGAGCACTTGTTAAAGCTTTTTCAGCGTTTGAGGAAGTACAAGCTTCGTCTGAATCCCAACAAGCGTACATTTGGAGTCCGTTCCGGTAAGTTATTGGGCTTTATCGTCAGTGAAAGAGGTATTGAGGTTGATCCTGCAAAGGTCAAAGCAATAAAAGAGATGCCTGCGCCCAAAACTAAGAAGCAAGTCCGAGGTTTTCTTGGCCGCTTGAATTATATTTCCAGATTTATATCCCACATGACTACCACATGTGCGCCGATATTCAAGGAGTATCTGTCTCATGTTTGGACCAAAGATTGCCAAAAAGCTTTCGACAGTATCAAAGAGTATCTGTCTGAACCTCCAATCCTATCTCTGCCAGTGGAAGGAAGACCTTTGATCATGTATCTGACTGTTCTTGAAGACTCAATGGGTTGCATCCTCGAGCAGCAAGACGAATCAGGGAAGAAGGAGTATGTTATCTACTACTTAAGCAAGAAGCTTACTGATTGTGAGTCTCGATACTTAATGCTTGAGAAGACATGTTGTGCTTTGGCTTGGGCTGCTAAGCGCTTACGCCAATATATGTTGAATCATACGACTTGGTTGATATCCAGAATGGATCCGATTAAGTACATTTTTGAGAAGCCTGCTTTAATTGGGAGGATTGCCCGTTGGCAGATGTTGTTGTCTAAGTATGATATTGAGTATCGAGCTCAGAAGGCTATTAAAGGTAGTATCTTGGCTGACCAATTGGCACACCAGCCTATTGAAGATTATCAGTCAGTTCAGTATGACTTTCCAGATGAGGAGATTCTGTATTTGAAAATGAAAGATTGTGATGAGCCTGCACTCGATGAAGGGCCAGAGCCTGGTTCCAGATGGAGTATGGTATTTGATGGTGTTGTAAATCAGTATGGGAATGGTATTGGGGCAGTGATTATTACTCCTCAGGGCACACATATTCCTTTTACATCAAGGCTAACTTTCAAATGCACGAATAACATGGCTGACTATGAGGCCTGCATTATGGGATTGGAGGAATGCATTGATCTAAGGATCAAGCACCTTGATGTATATGGTGATTCAGCCCTCGTTGTCAATCAGATTAAGGGTGAATGGGAAACGAATCAACCTGGTCTCATTCCATATAGAGACTATGCGAGGCGGATTTCAACATTCTTTACTGAGGTTGACTTCCATCATATTCCTCGAGATGAGAATCGGATGGCAGATGCTCTTGCCACGCTAGCTTCGATGATTGTGGTAAACCTTGGAATGAAGTTCCCAATATCACCGTGATGCGCTTGGACAGACCAGCTCATGTATTTGCAGTAGAAGAGGTGAAAGATGACAAGCCATGGTATTATGACATCAAGTGTTTCCTTCAGAGCCAGATTTACCCACCAGGGGCATCTGTGAAAGATAAGAAGACTTTGAGGAGATTGTCAGGCAGTTTCTACCTCAATGGCGATGTGCTTTACAAGAGAAATTTTGACATGGTTCTGCTCAGATACGTGGATAGACACGAAGCAGACCTGTTGATGACCGAGGTCCATGAAGGGTCATTTGGTACTCATTCCAATGGACATGCCATGGCTAGAAAGATGTTGAGAGCAGGCTACTATTGGCTGACAATGGAGTCTGACTGCTGCAAATATGTGAAGAAATGCCACAAGTGTCAGATTTACGCGGATAAGATTCATATTCCTCCGACACTACTAAATGTGATTTCATCACCATGGCCTTTCTCCATGTGGGGAATCGACATGATTGGCATGATAGAGCCGAAAGCGTCTAACGGACACAGATTTATTCTCGTAGCAATTGATTACTTCACCAAGTGGGTTGAAGCGGCATCATATGCAAATGTGACCAGGCAGGTGGTAGTGAAGTTTATCAAGAATTAACTCATATGCCGTTATGGTGTGCCAGATAAGATCATTACTGATAATGGATCTAACTTGAACAACAAGATGATGAAAGAGTTGTGTAGTGAGTTCAAGATTGCACAATCTACACTTGCACACTTGCACACTTTCACACTCACGAACTCACAAAACCCTCTCTCTCAGTTCTTCACCTCCTTAAAGGATTTCTGCAGTTTTCTTCATCAAGTTCTTCAAACATTCATCATCGTCCTCAACCGTTCTTCATGGACTCTCAGCAACAATCAGTCTACAATTTCTCCCAACAGATGAATTCAATAGAGCAAGCACCCAGTTCCATTCAACAAACCACTGCAACCACCGGCGTCGTCTCAACTCCCATCTACAGGGAACCCCACATTCTTGATCATGAGCCCCACATTCATCTAGCAACTCCATTTGATAAGCTTGAAGTTCTTTGTGAAACGTTGGTTGATTTCGAGAACATGAAGCGTAATGGCGTCGACCTCACTGAAGAACTGCAAAAGCAAGGGTGGGAAAATTACTTTCAACGCCTCTATGGCCTTGTGTACACGAATCTGGTGAAGGAGTTATGGCATTTCGTAGACTCAGATGATCACTACATTGTCTCCTATGTTCTGGGAGTTAAGATAGTCATCACTGAGAAATCAATAGCTTCTCTTCTGAACATGGAGAAGACAGGAGGAAGACCCATCTACAACATAAACCCTAGGGAAAAGTACTTGTCCCAGGAAATAAACCCTACCATCTTCCAACAGTGTGCTGAAGGCAAGCATTCCAAGAACAAGGAACTACATCAGAACCTCCGGGTCTGGCTAAAGATCATCTTAGGCACCATCCATCATCGTCCTGCTTCAAATTCTTCTGACTACATCAACACATATCGGAATTGCATCCTGTACTACATTCACAAGGGTTTGAAACTCTGTCTACCTGCACTCCTCTTCAAGTACCTCAGAGATTCAGTTAAAGACAATAGAAACAACATGAAGACAAAGAACTACATCCCTCTAGGGAGACTGATATCTGATGTATTGATCGAGAGTGGCCTCGTGGACCATCTGATTCAGCTCAAACTCATGAAACATGTCACCATTGACACTGGACAACCTCTGAATGCTCGGAATCTGAAAAGCATGGGAATCATTGATCAAGTCAGAGCCAAACCAACCCTTGATAACTCTTGGATAGCACTCAAAGATCAGATGGAGATTCCCAACGGACTCTACTTGTTCTCCAAGATCGACCCTCCAGAGGTAATAGCCTACTATCTAGAGGATCTGTACAAGTAAGGGGTGGATATCACTGGATTCTCAGTGGACTAGCTACCTGGGCATCCATCAAACTTCATGAAGAGGATGCGAGAGCCCTCTGAGAAGTCCAAGAAGGCAAAGCAAGCTAAGCTGGGAGAATTATCTGGATCAAGACCCCCAGTTCCTCTGGTTGGCTCTCCAGGTAAGTGTGTATCTCTCCCTCCCTCTGTCAAAATTAAACCTATTGCTTCTTCTCTTCCCCAAACAACACCCATATACACCTCTGCTAAAACTCCTCCCTCAACCACCAGATCTTCTAACCCACCATCTCTGAAATTCAACCTCGCCACCACAACTTTACCTGTTTCAGAAGCATAAATGTTGAATGAAACCACCTCACCATCATCATCACCATCTCGTCAATCCCCACCTTACTACGAACTCTCATCTGATACTGAACCATCTGACCCTCAATCCCCCACTCTGGCTCAGCTCCAAGCCCATGCTCTGGCCTCTCAAAAGCCATCACATCCTGACCCTGAACCTGAAGTCACTTCCACACCTCCTGAACATCCAAATCCAACTACATCTGAACCAACCCACTCTGAACCACAACCATCAGAACCAACCCACTCTGACATACCACCACCCATTACTTCCACTGACCCAACAACTCATACACTTAATCTAAGTGCCACCATATCACCCTCCTCACCCTTTCAAGCCTCTGCCAATGAACTAGAAACTACCCTTCCTACCCTTGAAGAAGCAATCAAGGTTTTTGCAGAGTCCTCAGTTGAAAAGGTCAAGTCTCTAACCATCAACTCTAGTACCAGTGATCATCCCTCTACTATAAGGATTCACTGGAACAGAGTAATAAGTTGGATGACCTCTGAATCCTTTAAGCTGAAAGGCCTCTCTGAACAAGTCCGTAACGACTTCATCAGAGACGCTGAGATCATACTCCAAGAGCGCCTAGCCAGAGAAGCTGAGGAACGGGAAAGGAAGGAAGCTGAAGAGAAAGCGCATCTAGAAGAACTTAAGAGAATCAGAGAAGCTGAAGCAAAGGCTATTGCTGATGCTGCTGCTGAGGCTGAGGCAAAAGCTAAAGCCGGCGTTGAAGAAGCAACTCACATTGCTGAAGAAGCTGTTGCCAAAGCCAAAGCTGATGAACTGACTCAGGGGGAGCACTCCAACTCTAGGTTCGTCCCTCTGGTCCTAGAGACTCTCGAAGAACTGCAGAAAGAATAACAGATAGTTCGAGCCAGACTAGATCAACAGGACTCTGTTAACGTTAACATTCAGAACATGCTGCCCCAGCTGCTCCAGAGGATGCCTCCGCCTCCAAACCCTTAGGAACCTAGGCTATTTTTCTTGTTGCTTTCTATGTTTTGATGTCTGTTTCTTGCTTTATGCTTTCTGACATATGTGTGTATCTGTAAATGCTTCTATATCAATATCATTTTTTGCTGCTGTCTTTTTGATTCTGACAAAAAGGGGGAGAACTAAAACAGCTCAGATGAAAACATAACTAATTCCTCTCAAGCACTGCAAACATGTTCAATAAACTATTACAAAATCAATGACTTAAGATATGCAGGAAATTAGCTAAAAGCACCAAACCATGGAAGGTTCGGTAAGAACTTCTGGGTTATCGAAAGATCTAACTCAGGGGGAGCCCACTATAATATCTGATCTAAGAGTTTCTTTAAATGTTTCATCTTTAATCTAAATTGTTTTATCATTATCAAAAAGGGGGAGATTGTAAGAACAAAGTTGGTTCTACAATATATCTCTAAGATTTTGATGATAATAAAGGATGAAACAAAAATGGTACTCTAACGTGATTTTTTCTTAGTGTGCAGGACTCTGAACACTTCGCAGGATTCTGACAATACATCAGATATAAAATTAATTCAGATATTCGATGATCAGATGCCACTTAGAAAGGATACGTCTAGAAGGTTCTGACTTTGACCAACGCAGATACCAGCGTAACATTTAGAAGTCAAAAGCTCCATTAAAAGACTACTGAATCCAAACTCTGATACTTAAGCAGTCTAGAGCACTGAGAAGCTCTGATGAAGTCATACATAATCATCCTCTGAAGACAAACTCTGACATATCAAGACTCTTACGTAGACTTACCAGTCCAGAACGCGTAACCGAAAAGAATCTTAATATGGAAAGAAAGTATTTAAAGAAGGGAATAATGAGGCGGACAAAAAGGTTTTAGAGAGAAACAAAGAGAGTAATGACATTAATTATTCTTCAATGACCAAGATTCTGTCATCACTCCAAGGATCCTTCTCAATGACTATATAAAGGACGGAATACCTCATAAGAGAAAACACCTGAGACACACAAAAATCTCATTCATCCTCTCTCATTTTCACGAGCTGCTGCTCTTACGTGAAAAGCTTTTGTTCTTATATTTTTGTAATATTTGCTTTTTGTTAGAAGCACTTTACATTACAATTTACTCTTGCTTAAACTACTTCCTCAAGTGACTCTGCGCAGTCTGAATACTTGCGAGGGCTAAGAGATTATTCTCTTAGACGGTTGGTTGTGTAATCTTTCAAGATTAGTGGATTAAGTCCTTTTTGAAGGTGAAATCACCTTGGCCGGGTGGACTGGAGTAACTTTCAATTTCAAGCGAACCAGTATAAAGTTTTGTGTGTTTTTTATTTCTGAAAAAGTTTTTTATTTCAAAAACAATTCAAACCCCCTTTCTTGTTTTTCTCAACCTTCATAAACTCGCAAAGGAATATGATTTACAACTTCCAGTTACTGGGTAGAAGCCCAAAGAAGAATATCCATTACTAGTTAGTGTAAACATATCAAGGATAAACATGATGGGAAAGAAGGATTTACAACTACCCGTTACTGGGTAGAAGACCAAAGGAAGAATATCGGTTACCAGTTAAGGTAAACATATCAAGGATAGACTACCAGAAAGAATATGAATTACAAGTACCAGGTAATGTGAAGAAGACCAAACATAGGAGAATATCCATTACCGGTTAATATAAACATATCAAGGATAAACTCGTTGGGGAAACGCAAACGAATCTGCTAGAGAAATCAAAGAAGTAAATTACCTTTTACCGGATACTGTGTAAATTAACATAGATAAAATACTCAACATCAAGAAGGATATTACCAGTTACTGGGTAATAAACTCTTGGGGGACCAAACGATTTATCTAGGTAAGAAATAGAAGAAACGGTCAATCAAGACTCAACCCAATGAGGATATAACTCAAGGGGAGTGGTTCCATCCAGATAATGAACTGGGAAGGAAACAGAAGTAATAATCATCCACGAGGTAGTAAATCAGTGGGGAAGAAGAAAGTATAAACTCTTTATGCTTACGGGGATGACACTCTATATTGAATGAGGACAGACACACCAAATTTGCATGGGGAAATGATATCACCAAAGCAGGGGATCAGAAAAATCAGGTCAATAAGTAAAAAATGCACAATGAAATATCTGATGCTATGTTTATACATGCATATGAATGAGTGTGTATATGATTATGCTGACAAACGAGCACAAAGGATACAAATATGAAGATTCAATAATCACAACTAGATACTCGGCTAACCTCAACAAGATGGGAACATCAACTGGAGAACCTATTAGGGATGAAAATAAATCATCGAGGATATAAATCATATCTTCAAATATTCAATTCCCTAGGGATAACACATAACCATGTACTCAAGGAAAACTAGGGATATAACAATCCAAATCAAATGCTCAACTCTGGTTGGGGAAAGCCATGGAGAACATGCATCCGGCCAAAAACTGTTGAAGACTCAGTGCTCAGAGGAAATGAAGAATATATATTAGTAGCAATCATGGGGATTACAACAAATCCAAATCTCAAAACTCGACTCTCAAGATAGGAGGAAATAACTGCTAGGGGATAAGCAATGATTGACAAAGATCTTTCTTAAAGCTCAAACTCTCTGAGAGAGGAGAAAAATACAGCTTGGCAACTCCGTTGGGGAACGAAAGCACTACTGAGGACATCAACTGAAATGTTGAGGATAAGAGAGATCTGCCGAGGATCCACATCTTCAAGCTGAGGGATATATATATATATATATATATATATATATATATATATATATATATATATATATATATATATATATACATATATATATATATATATATATATATATATATATATATATATATATATATTAAAGAAACAAGCCAACGATGCGGGGGATTTTTAGGTCAACACCATATCAAATGGGAGACAACCTTACAGGGGACAACTTCATCAAAACTGCTCAGAGTCAAATAATGTATGAACGGGGAGATATTTCATCAGAAGAGGAAACTCCGTGAGGGATCCACGTCACAACAAGAGGAAAAACTCTGAGTGGGGAACCGAGCAACTTACTGGGAACTCCATCAATCATTATCAACTCTACAGGGACTTCACTAGGGAATAAAAATGTGCCAGGACAAATCATGTGTCACACGAGGATGCAATCAGCAACAAATTCCTCAAGAGGAAAACAACAGTCATAAGACTCTTCTTGGAGATTGAGATATAAACCAATTCCAAGGTACCAAAAATAAATCAATCAGACCTGCAAAAACTTGCAAACAGAGACACCATGCCAGGGCTATGCAACTACAAAATAAAGGTGTTGGGGATCCGTGAACTAAATAAAGGATTCACCAGAGATCCAGGTTCAATCACAATAATGCAAACCGATGATGAAATTCATGAAGGCCCACATCTAGGGAAAGAATGATGAACTACCAGGAGAACAACACACAACCATGCTAGGGATAAACAGAGAACTGGTTTGGGGGACAAACACCTCCAAACAAACTGCTTGGGTAAGGCAACAATTCCTTACACATCAAGACTTATTGTTCTTAGATTGTTGTTGACATTCCTTTTCGAATTCAATGTTCTTAAAGTAAATGTCTTATTATTTCATAAAAATGTTTATTCATTGATTGATTTATTTAAAAATTATCATCAAAAAAATACAATTTTATTAAACAGAAACAAATAAGAATAATAATAAATTAGATAAAGGCTCAATTTTATTTAATAAAATGATAGTGTGCAAATGGCAAGACTCCATGGATCGTTACAAATTTTTAAAATGGTAATTTACATGGAAAAGGGCTACATTGAATACAACGACCACTACTCTCCCTACTAACTTTGAAATCCACTGTGCTTTTGTCCTTGGTCGAGAATGACGAATCAAAACCAAACTGGCTAGCAATGCTGCTTCAACGATCAGATCTAGCCAGATGTAGTTACTTGCCATAATCCCTAATTTTTGCCTAGATTGCCCCAAGGTGGGGTACTCAATCTTCTGGGATAATTTTTTTTGTTTTATGTCTCTAACTTTTGCCTGGATCACCCTTTCGGGTTTTCAATCCACCGAGACGCTCATTTTTGCTTAAGCCGCCCTTTCGGCTTTTCAACTTAGCGAGTTGTTCTTTTCTTTTTTAGGCGAAGTATTTCTTGATTGCATCGACATTCACAGGACGAGTGAACTCTTCACCATCCATAGTTGTAAGAATCAATGCACCGCCTGAGAAAGCTCTCTTAACAACAGATGGTTCTTCATAATTAGGAGTCCACTTTCCCCTAGAATCAGGTTTGAAAGATAAGATCTTCTTGAGCACAAGGTCACCTTCTCGGAACACACGAGGCTTGACATTCTTATCAAAAGATTTCTTCGTTCTCTACTGATATAACTGACCATGACACATGGTAGTCAATCTTTTCTCTTCAATCAAATTCAGCTGATCATATTTGATCTGACACCATTCAGCTTCGGTCAACTTGGCTTCCATTAACTCACGCATTGATGGGATATCAACCTCTACGAGGAGCATAACTTCGATGCCATAAATAAGAGATAAAAGGGTTTCCCCTGTTGAAGTGAGGACGGATGTACGGTACCCATGCAAAGCAAATGGGAGCATCTCATGCCAATCTTTATACGTCACAACCATCTTCTGGATAATCTTCTTGATATTCTTGGTCACAGCTTCAACAACCCCATTCATCTTGGGCCTGTAGGGAGAAGAATTAGGATGTGCTATCTTGAAGTCTTTGTAGAGATCTTCCACCATATTGTTATTCAAGTTTGATCCATTATCGGTAATGATCTTACTTGGCACACCATACCGACATATAATCTGATTCTTGATAAACCTTACAACAACCTGCTTGGTCACATTTGCATATGATGTCCCTTCAACCCACTTCATGAATTAGTTAATAGCCACTAAAATGAAACGATGTCCATTTGAATATTTGGGCTAAATCATGCCAATCATAGTAATTCCCCACATGGAGAGGAAATGACATTCAAAAGCGTCAGAGGAACATGAATCTTATCCGCATAAATTTGAAACTTATAGCATTTCTTCACATACTTGCAATAGTTAGATTCCATTGTCAGCCAATAGTAACTTGCTCTCAACATCTTCTTTGCCATAGCATGTCCATTGGAATGAGTCCCAAAGGAACCTTCATGGACTTCTATCATCAATAGGTCTGCTTCGTATCTATCCATGCATCTGAGCAAAACCATTTCGAAATTTTTCTTGTAAAGAACATCACCATCCAGGTAGAAGTTGCCAGCTAATCTTCTCAAAGTCTTCTTATCTTTCAAAGATGCCCCAAGAAGGTAAATCTGACTTTGGAGGAAATATTTGATATCATAGTACCATGGCTTATCATCCTTGATTTCTTCAACAACAAACACACGAGTTGGCCTATCAAGATGCATCATAGTCAGATTAGGAACTTCATTTCAACACTTCACAACAATCATGGAAGCCAATGTTGCAAAAGCATCTCCCATCTGGTTTTCATCTCGAGGGATATGATGAAACTCAACCTTTATAACAAAAGTTGATATCCTCCTCACATAATCTATATTCGGTATCAAACCGGGTTGATTCGTCTCCCATTCACCTTTGATCTGATTAAAAACCAAAGTTGAATCTCCATAGACATCAAGATATTTGATTCTAAGATCAATGGCTTCTTCGAGCCCCATAATGCAAGCTTCGTACTCATCCATATTATTCATACATTTGAAGGTCAATCTAGATGTAAACGGAAAGTGAGTGCCTTGAGGAGTAATAATCATTGCCCCAATGCCATTATATATGAATTAACAGCTCCATCAAATACCATGCCCCAACGGGAACCAGGTTCTGGCCCTTCTTCAAGCAATGGTTCATCAAAGTCTTTCATCTTCAAATACAATATCTCTTCATCAGGGAACTCAAACTGCACTGGCTTATAATCGTCAATAGGTTGGTGAACCAAATGGTCATCCAAGACACTACCTTTAATCGCTTTCTAAGCTTGATATTAAACATCATACTCATATAACAACATCTGCCAATGGGAAATCCTCCCAGTTAAAGCAGGCTTTTCAAATATGTACTTGATTAGATCCATCTTGGATATCAACCAAGTAGTATGATTCAACATATACTGGCGTAAACGCTTAGCAGCCTAAGCCAAAGCATAATATGTTTTCTCAAGCATAGAATATCGTGACTCACAATCGGCGAACTTCTTATTGAGGTAGTAAATAACATGTTCTTTCTTAGCAGATTCATCTTGCTGACCAAGAACACAACCCATACTTTCTTCAAGCAGTTCTTCCTTCAACAAGTAGGGACAGAATCAGAGGCTCAAGCAAATATTCTTTAATACTGTCAAAAGCTTTCTAGAAATCCTCGGTCCAATCACAAGACTGATCTTTTCGAAGGAGCTTGAATATAGGCGCACATGTGGCAGTCATATGCGATATAAATCTTGAAATATAGTTCAAGCGGCCGAGAAAACCTCTGACTTGCTTCTCAGTTTTGGGTGCAAGCATCTCTTGTTTTGCTTTGACCTTGGCAATATCAACTTCAATACCCTTTCCACTGATAATAAAGCCCAATAACTTACCAGAGCGAACACCAAATGTACACTTATTGGGATTCAAGTGTAGTTTATACTTCTTCAAACGCTGGAATAACTTAAATAAGTGCTCAACGTGATCATCTTCAGATCTTGATTTGGTAATCATATCATTAACATAGACCTCAATCTCTTTATGCATCATAACATGGAAAAGAGTGGTCATGGCTCTTTGGTACGTTGCACTAGCATTTTTCAAACCGAAAGGCATCACTCGATAACAGAATGCTCCCTAAGGTGTAATGAATGTGGTTTTCTCCATATGTTCGTGTGCCATCTTAATCTGATTATAACCATAATATTTGTCCATAAAAGAAAAGGCATTGAACATAGCTATATTGTCTACCAACATATCAATGTGTGGCATAGTAAAATCATCTTTTGGACTAGCTTTGTTCAAGACTCTATAATCAACACACATGCGAACTTTTCCATCTTTCTTCAGAATAGGCACAATGTTGGCCACCCACTGAGGATATTCAGAGGTAACAAGGAAACCAACATCAATCTACTTTTGCACTTCTTCATTTATCTTCACTGCCATGTCAGGATGAGTTCTTCTTAATTTCTGCTTGAATGGCATACATTCTGGCTTCAACGGCAATCTATGCTCCACAATATCGGTATCAAGACCTGGCATGTCTTGATAATAACAAGCAAACACAATAGAGTATTCTCAGAGAAGCTCAACCAACCCCTTCTTAACATCTGGACGAAGCTGCGACCCAATCTTGACCTCCTTGATATCATCTTCGGAACCCAAGTTGACCAACTCAATTTGTTCTTCAAACGGATGAATAGTTCTTTCCTCGTCTCAAGCAATCAGGATAACTCATCAGAAATGTCATCATCATCATTCTCATCCTCGACTTTGAATACAGGGAAATCAAAGTTCAGAGAGGGAGTATGGTCATTATTTTCAATGGGTTTTAGAAGCAACCTACATAATGATTTGATATTTTGATTTTAGAAATATGAAGTGAAAACAAATATTATGAAGATATGGGAACAATTATTGTTGATTTCTTTTTTTGTGATTACCATTTTCAGAAAAAGCAAAAAGTAAAAACAGCATAAATATGGATGAATAAAAATTGCATTTTATTGATGATAATTTGAAAATGCCTGACAATGTTTATCTTCCCCCTAAGGCATAGAAGAAGGATTTTTCCATAAATAATAAGACATATTACTTTGAAAGATGAACTACAACAAGAACATCAACAAGAATCCAATTATTGCAAATCTGTCCATGTGTCATGAAGTTAGCAATATCTTCTTCTTCATCTTCGTCTTCATGAATGATACCAGCTGAGTGTTGTTCTTCCTTGTGAATGAACCCTCCACAATGGACATTTTTTTGCATAGTCTTGACATCACCTTTAAACGGCCCTTGCTGAAATCCCAGGCCAACCCTGTTCCTGTTTTCGACGACATCCACAACACGGCCCTACTCGTCTATGCCACCAGCCTGAACAAATTCTTGTGCATCTTTCAGAGAAGACATGGATGCCCCTGTCTTCTGAACCTCATCAGCTACAGATAAAGCTTGGAACGGAGTTCCAATAGCTTATTCAGCTTCAACATATGTGAAAGACGACAAGTGGCTTACCAACAACGCTTTCTCTCCTCCCACAATAACGAGCTTGCCATTCTTAACAAATTTTAGTTTCTGATGCAGAGTAGACGTGACAACACCAACCTAATGAATCCACGACCTTCCCAATAAAGAACAATAGGTCGGGTGAATATCCATTACATGGAAAGTAATCTGGAAGTCACTCGGACCAATCTTAACTGGGAGTTCCACTTCTCCAATGACAGTTTTACAGGATCCATCAAACGCTTTCACAACCACACCAATATATCTCATGGGCGCGCCTTGATAAGATAACCTCACCAAAGTAGAATTGGGTAGAACATTTAAAGACGAACCCATGTCTACCAAGACATTGGACAAAGTATCTTCTTTATAATTCATGGATATATGGAGGGCCAAATTATGATCTCTTCCTTCCTCGAGAAGCTCTTCACCGAAGAAACTCAATTTTTTGCATGAAGTGATATTAGCAACGATATGATCAAATTGCTCAACCGTGACATCATGCTCCACATATGCTTACTCAAGCACCTTCTATAACACCTCTCGGTGTGCTTTGAAGTTCATCAACAAAGATAGGACAGAGATCTTAGAAGGCTTTTGGAGTAGATTCTCCATAATATTAAACTCACTTTTCTTAATCAATCGGAGAACCTCATCATCATCATCCTTAACCTTCAAGCCGCTACATTCACCAGACTGACAGATTGGAGCGTTAACAGGATTAACCAAAGGAACATCCGACTTCTTACCAACCACAACATCCTCCACAACCTTCGGGGATATTGGACTAAATACACGACCATTTTGGGTCACCTTAAAAACATCTACAATGCTCACTACGAGCATTATATTTGTAAGGTAAAACTTTATCAGACACATATGGGATTGGGCTCGCCAACCATATTACCAACGGTGATACTGATCTATCACTTATTTTGCTATTGTCAAACTGGATTACTACTTGTTCAGGAGTCTTGACAACTGGAACAATTACATTCATATTATTACCCATATCTCTGGCTTGGTTGATCTGATTCACACATTCATCCATCAACTTCTGAATGTCCCTATTGAGAATCATACATCCTTGTGGATTAACACTACAGATAATACAACCGTCGTGATCATGATCACAATCACTAATCAAGCACAAAGTTCAATTTATCTCCACCAAAGACCTTTGGATACGTCGAACATCAAACACTCTGTACTTACCAAGACAACCATCTACCATATTCACAAAAGAATTTCCATGAGTGGACAATGGATTATCTTTGTCATTCGGTGCACGGTCCTCAAAGGACACCTTCCCACTTTTGACCAATTTCGAGACTTTATACTTCAATGGATAACAACTCTCGATGTCATGACAAGGTGCCCCTTGATGAAAAGCGAAATGCTGATCGGGCTTATACCACATGGAAAAGGTTCAAGTGTATGCGAAGGATTCTTCGACTGGATGAAATTCTTGACAACAAGAGAAGGATACAGTTCGGCATAAGTCATCGGAAAACGACCAAATGTGGCCTTCTTCCTTTCATAATTGTTATGATGATTATTGTTGAAGTTATGATTGTTGTGAGTACGTTGTTATTGTTAAACTGATGCTGATTGAATTGCAGGATTATTGATAAATACTGGAATGGTAGAGGATACTTGATGATGCTGTTGAGATCTGGAACTTTTCCTCACATGAGGCCTCCTTTGCCTCCTCACAGATACTGAATTAGTTTTTCCCTCGTTCTTTGAGAAACTACCCCCATACTTCTTGCTAGTAGATGCTTCTTATTTAGACAAACGACCTTATCGGATGCCTTCTTTTAAGTGTATCCCCATGTTCACCATCTCGGTGAAGTCAATGGGAGAGCTAGAAATCATACGCTCATAATAGAATGAACTCAGAGTCTTAAGGAAGATCTTCGTCATCTCCTTTTCCTCTAATGGGGGACTGATTTGAGCAGCAAACTCTCTCCACCTCTGCGCGTATTCTTTGAACATCTCCTTATCCTTCTAAGACATGGACTGCAAATGGTCATGATCTGGCACTATATCCATGGTGTACTTGTACTGCTTGACGAATGCCTCGCCTAAGTCGTTGAAAGTATGAACGTTGCCACTGTCTAAACCTATGTACCAACGGAGCGCAATACCAGTCAAACTGTCTTGAAAATAATGGTTGAGCAATTGATTATTATCTGTCTGGGTAGACATCTTGCGGGCGTACATCACAAGATGGCTCAAAGGACAAGTATTTCCCTTGTATTTCTCAAAGTCAGGGACCTTGAATTTAACAGGGATTTTCACGTTGGGCACTAAGCAAAGTTCAACAACACTATTCCCAAATAAATCTTTACCCATCAGGGTCTTCAATTCCTTTTTCAGCTCTTGAAATTAGTTCTTCATTTCATCCGTTTTTTCATACATACCAGGGCCCTTAGACGGCTCAGAATGATAAATGGTCTCTTCAACATGTGGCATAACATGCACGACAGGAGGAGGAGCAGACATGACCGGGCTAGATGCCGACACAGGAGCAATAGTAGGAGCATATCCTTCAGGAACATAATTCATAGGCATTCCCTGTAAGACCCCAATTTTGACTCTAAGATCCCTCATGGCATTATAACATTGCATTTTCATTGCCTCAAGGATCTTTAGCATCTTGGTTCCCTTTGCCTTCGGGTGGGACTCCTTGTGATTGGTTTGAGATTACCAAGTGTAGCACCTCAAATTTGCACCTAGCATTGTACATACATTTTCATATTAGGTCATAGCATATCATGGTCCATTGCATAGCATTGCATTGCCTCTTTTGCCTCAAGTACAAGCCAAGTCAGGAATTAGGTCAAACTGATCAGGAGATCAGTCAACCAAGCAAGCAAGCACAATTCTCAAGGAGCCAAGGCCCTAGGGTTTGTCCATCAAGTTCACATGACTTGGAGGTCTATTTGAAGTGTTCATGCCAAAGGTTGAAGGCTCAGAGGTCATCAGTTCATACACAGACAGTCAAAAACCCTAGAAAGTCAACTGTCAGTCAAAGCAGTGGATGGTGGCCATTCTTGGGGAATTTGGGCACCATGATCAATAATCAAGAGTTCATACAACTTGGGACATCATTTGAAGTCAAATTCTCAAGGAATTAGGGTTTGGAAGTCATCAGTCAATGCACAATCAGACAGAAACCCTAAAAGTCAACTGTTGGTCAACTGTCCATTTAATCAGTGATTTGATGATTGGAATTGGTTTGTGAGAGCTCATTCATGGCCAAATAGTCCTCATATATCATGTCAAACACCATCATGGAAGAATTTGAAGCCAGATCAGAAATTTCCAAAAATGGAAACTGGGCCTGTAACTGAAACTTGCCATAAATGGAAAGTCTTGATCCTCAAAATTACATCTTGATACAAGCCTCAAATGAATTTTTGCCCAACATGAAAGTTGAAGATCTTGTTCTCCCATTTCCAAAAAGTCCAAGAACTCTCAATTCCCATGTGTGGTTGGCAAGTTACGATCGAATCGATTTCAGAAAATCTTGAACTTCAAGAGGCCATATCTCTCAAACCATTTGGCCAATTTTGGTGGGGTTTTTTCCTACAAGTCACATTTGATCCCCTCTTTCCAAAAATATAAATTTCATGAGCCAAAACTTCACCAATCAAAATGGCATTTTTTGACCTATCTCCTTTAAATGCAAGTTTGACCAAGAGTTGACTTTTTGATATAAACATTTTTCTAACATTTGGCCAATTGGAATAGCTCAGAAATATCATTTAGAATGTGTTTGCAAGCTCAAATTATGCAGTACTTGCACCCATCATGTATCCATGCTTGGTTGTTTGAATTGGAAGAAAAGTACAAGTGCAACCATACCACTCCATACTAACCATGCCATGCCTTGTACCTCAAAAGAACAGCAGCATTGTGCATCATTGTTTTTCTGTCATTTGAGACCTGATCTGCAGCCCATAAACAACAGCAAAACAAGAGCCATCCTTTGCTTGCTTGGATTGAGGAAAAAGTACATGTTTTCACCATACTTCCAAACCATGCTTTGGTACCATGAGGTAGCAGCCTTGTTCACCAATTTTTCTGTGATTTTTGAGCACACTACTAACAGCAAAACCAACAGAAATTCATGGATGCTAAAAAACACTTTGGCCCTTTTTTCCAAAAAAAAGCTGTCAAAACATCCAACAGCATGAGCCTTGCCATGCCTGGTACTGCTCATAGCAGACCCAGGCCATAATTTTCTGTCACTTAACACTGGTAGCAGCAGCCTCTAACCACATTGCATACAACTCACTCCCTCAAGAATCATCTTACTGGCCTTGCTAAAATCTGTCACAACTAAAAGAACAAAACCATGCCTTGTACTGTCACATGAAACAGCCACAACCAGCTCACTCATACAAAAATCCTGACTCTCTCATTGGACATTTTTTTTTCAAAAATTGCCAATGCTATTCATCAACCAACCAACATAGACAACACTGCACACAGGACTTCACTCATCCTTGCTTGGCATTTCAAAACTCTTCTGTCAAACACCACAGACCAAGCATGCCCTTCCCTCATTTTTCCTGTCATGGCCAAACCTCACTAAACAGCACCACATGACAGCAGGTTAAAGCCATCATTTTCTGTCATGAGCAGTCACTCAGAATTGCAGCCACATAGAACAAACCAATCTTCACACTCTCTCAAGCTACACCTCATTTTGGCCATTTCCTAAAAACTCTGTCCCAAAACTCAGCCTTGCATTGCTTTGACCATCCATTCATAAAACCAAACTCAGAATTGCAACCAACACATAACAAACCAAGAACTTCACTCAAACTGAAAAACCATGCTCTTACCTTGCTGTTGCATTTCAAGGGGCTGTCCAAAGAAACTCATGATGAACTGAGTTGGCTTGGCTTAACACACAGATTTTCCTCATTTTTGAAAGTAGCAGACCAAACACTTGTCCCCTCATTTTTTCTCTCAAGCCTCACTTTGCCATTTCACCATTTCAAAACCTGTTTTCCACCATCATCACACAGCACAAACCAGTAAAAATTCATTGATTAAAAGATCACTTTGGCCATTGCAAACAATACAAAAACAGTAGATGATATAATCACTTTTCTGTCATGAAACAACCCTGCTAGCCAACATAACACAAACAACATCACTCACTCCAAAAACCTCACTTTGACACCTTTGCATATATCAGTCCAAACACCAAAGAATCAAGACATTGCCTTGCCACCAAAACAAACACATTGGACAGCACAAAGAAAAACAAGAATTCACTCATCCTCTCACATTCTAAAAAAAACCACTTTTGGCCATTTCTCAAAACAACAATTCAAAACTTCCAAAGAGGAACAGAACTTTGCCTTGCCAAAAAACACCATTCACACAGTATTTGGAAGGGGTTTTCACTAGCATTCTCCAACTGGAAGTCACATTTCCAGTACTGTTTTCAAGAGAGCATTAGCCATGGCAGAAATTGCTTGAGACCATTTCAAGCATCTGCAAGCCAAAGCATCTTCCTCCCTCATCAAGGCATAGCTGAAGCTTCAACTATTTCACTTCAAAACCATCAAAAAGCATCTGCATCACTACTGTTCTCCCAAATTGGTAAATTTTCAATCTCCCTATTTTGTGAAATTAGTGCATGCTTAATGTAGGTCTTTTGATGCTGATTTCATGGATGGTTTTAGTTTTAAGATTGGTCAAGTAATGGTTGAGATATTTTGAAATGAACATTGAGGATCCAAACTTATTTTGCATATAACTTGAGGGATAGCTCAAATTAATGAAAACCAATGTTAGGATTTTGTTGTTTAATGTTTGATCAACACAATGGTATGCTCAATTGAGATTTCTAGGCACTTTTTGAAAATCACGATTTGGGATGGTGATGAACAGTAAAACCCTAATCCCAATTGTCTGCCCAGATTTTTCCCCCTTTTCCCACGTGCATGCATGGCTTTTCCTCACCCACCAATGAAAACATTTCATTCTAATGGCCAAAACGACAGCACTTCATTAAGTGACCCAAGGAATTACCAAAATGCCATTCTTGCTTTATTAATCCAAATTAATTTCACATTTTAATTACCAATCTTGCAAAAATCATAACTTGCTCATTTTTGATCCAAATTCAATGGGATTTTTTGTGTTGTGTTCATCATGATCTCTACTTTTTATCATTATTTTTCCAGAATTTTTGGATGAGTGGTTTTTAAATGGACTTAGGGTTTGTGACATGTGACCAAATTTTGTACACTTTTCCAAATCAATTGTGAAATGATGAGAATGTATCCAATGGCTCCCAAATTTTTTGTGCTCAAACTAGACACACTCATGGTGATTTTGGTGTAAAGTTTGTGAATTTATCATTTGTGGTTTGTGAGTTATGAATTTTTGAATTAGGGTGTGACAATTTGTGTCACACCATTGATGCCCAACTTCATGATTTTCATTACCATGCTTCTTGACCTCCAATTGATCTGATTTTTTGCATGAACCTACTCTTGTATGTCTAGTTTACATATGAATTTTCCTGGAATTATTTGAGGCATTTTCCTAATTGTTTGAGATTTTCTCCCCTGCTTGGTCAAATATTGACTTTGTGTGACACATGTTCCCATTTCATTTGTGAAATTCTCATACTTTATTGGATGGACATGAAATTTTACATGAGATAACTAGACATCCTCATCTTTGCCATGGTTTTAGTCCCATTCATTTATCATACACCATTCTTGACTTATGATTTTTCTAAGTTGATGCATGTTTGGTTGACTTCTTTGAGCATGTTCAAAATTGCTTTGACTTTCTGATTTTTATTGACTGCCTTCCACTTGTCCAAATGGGATGAAATTTGACATGCTTACATGCTATGTGTTGGATTTGATCATGATTTATTTGGTGATTTTTGGAAATGTTTAAGATTGCTTTTGAGTTAAGTCTTGCTGTTGACTTCTATGAGCTTCTAAATGCCATACCTTGACCTAAATTGTTCATGAGATGATGATGGTGATTGTTATGAATGTGAAACCAATTGGGTTTGTTTCTTAAATGTTTGAACTTGATTTTGATCGGGCATTGCTTGCTGTTTTGACTTTTTCATTCATGTTTGACCCTAGGCTTGCCCTAGTGGTCCTGTTACTCACCTTTGAGCTTGTGTTTTCAGGTTAAGCAACAATTGACCAATGAGACCACTTCTTTTTGATTGAGCTTGCCTAAATATCATTGTCTAACATGTTTTGTTTTGTAGGTGGCTTGGCTCACATGCCTTAAGCCTTGTGCCTTGCACATCCATGTGCCTCTAATTGACTGTTGGTGTCTGTTTCTGTTTGTTTTGTTTGAAGTTGCATACTAACATCTGCTTGACTGTTTCAGGTACTTTAGTTGCTTAGTTCCTTGTGAACTTTTTGCTTTGATTTGCTTGTATAAGCAATTTGCATTGAGGTATGTCTCTTTTACTTCATGTAGTCTGGAAGACCTGGCCTGTTACTTGGCCAGGCAACTGTCTGAAGTCCTCCTTAAGAGGCAATGTTTGTGGATGTTTAATTTTGTCCTTGCATAGAGTCAAAGTCCTCCTAAGTGAAGAGGCAATTGGTGGAAGGTAGGGATATGCAATCTATCCCCCACTATTCATGTTGTGTCATCTGCTTTGCTCACACCACTGTGTTGATGCATTGCAGATAAAAACCCAAGATCTTGTACAATTGTACAGTTGAGTCAGTTTTAAATGTGTAGAAGGGTTCCCACTTTCTGAACCCACACATTCTTGTCTTGAGCTCTCCCAGGCCAGGGATAAGAGCTGTGAGGTCTCATCCTCACTTCATCCTTTCATCTGCTTCACCTTAGCCCCTCAATGGCAAGGTTAAGAGCAACACTCACCCCATTCCAGAGGTTTGTTTGTTGAGGTTGATATGACCCCTTGACTAAAACCTAACCCTTGTTTGAGCCACTTGTTTGTGTATAGCGTGTGCTATCTGTGCTTGTAGGATTGTTTGACTTGCTTCCTGTGCAAGATAGGATTGTTTGACTTGCTTCCTGTGCAAGATAGGATTGTTTGACTTGCTTCCTGTGCAAGTTAGGATTAGTTTAGACTTGCTTCCTGTGCAAGTTAGGTTTTGCTTGGCTTGCTTCCTGTGTAAGTTAAGTGTGTGTGGCTTGCTTCCTGTGTGAGCCATGCTTAGGATAGGATGGCCCTTGTGCCATTTAGCTAGAAACCTTAACTTAGGGATGATTTGCATGATAACATCTAGGCTCGAGTCGTAGTCTCCCTAGTTGTGTCTCCCTCTGTTATCTGGTTAGGCTAGGTCCTTTATCCCTCCGTAGGGGAACTACATCGCCCTGATCTTCATACCAGATGAAGTATGTAGGCAGGAGATTGAGCTGATCTCTCCGGGCGCCCTTTTCCTTTTTTGTGTGAGTTGTCTGACATTTGCTAGGCTCGAGTGCCTGACTCCTTAGCAATTTGTTGTTTGTCTGTTTGAGTGTGTGCTTGACAGTTATAGCCTCGAGTCCCCGACTCCCTATTAACTTGTTGTGTTGTTGTGTGCTTGGAAGCTGATGTAAGTCCATCGAGTGGCATTCGGGTTCCAGTGTGCGTGTGTTTAGGTTCGGATGCTGATATAAGTCCAGTGATTGGCATTCGGGCTCCATGTTTGCCTTCTTGAGTGCGTTTTGGTTCGGATGCTGATGTAAGTCCAGCGATTGGCATTCAGGCTCCACGTTTGCCTTTGCCTGTGTTTGTTTGTGTGCGTGTCAGCCGAGCTACGAATGCTCTGATTCTTCTCTCGTCCGAGAAGATACGTATGCATAGGATGCGATATCCTAGCGAGCATGTGTCGTTTCCCCAGTCCGAACTACTTGGACTCTGATGTCTATGCCTGATAGACTAAGTAGGCCCAGGATGCGATATCCTGCCGAGTCAGTTTCAGTCAGTTTTCTTTTGTCTCTTTCAGCCAGTGTGTGTGAGTATTTGAGCAGTGTTTAGCAACCAATTTTCCTTCCTTTTGTGCGTGGATCCCGTAGAGTACTACGGATGCGTAGGGGTGCTAATACCTTCCCTTCGCATAACCGACTCCCGAACCCATTCTCTTTGGTCGCGAGACCATGTTCTTTTCCAGGTTTACTCTGAGCGTTTCCTTTCCCTCTTTTGGGATAAATAACGCACGGTGGCGGCTCTGTTGTTCTTCTTTTCCCGCCGGTTTTTCGCGCGATGCGACAGCTGGCGACTCTGCTGGGGATATAGAGAAGTTGACCTATGCTGGTCCATCTTCCCTAAGCGAGTCTCTCCTAGCGCTCTCTAGGTTAGGGCTTTGGTTGCTTTGTGCTGTTATTTATTGCATTCATTGTATATATGTGCATTTATTGTTTGCATTTATGTTTGTAATTATGTTTGCATTCATATTCATCTGTTCACCTGGCTGGTTGTCTGTTTCTCTCTGTTGGGGTGGGAGTTACTTGAGGTAAAAGGTCCAATACCCAGACCATGAGTGAAAATCTAGGATGATTAGGAATAGAGTGATTCATGGGAAGCGGGTGGTATGGCGCCACTTAGCGGAACATTGATATCACGAGCAGTTCAGACCCTGGTGGGATATTATCGGTGCATACATCGGGTGTGCACAGGATGATATTCTGCGAAAGGTTATTTATGCTGCGTTTCTCTCGACCTTACCCTGGCCTAGATGACACCCGTGAGTGGGGAAGGGTTTGTTCATTTTAACAGGTACAGTTGGTGACTCCCGGTACTGATGGTGACTATGAATTCTGGACATATATTTCTGGACGCCGGAGGTTTGACCCTGGTATTGATCAGAGGGTTCCGTTTATTTCGGATCCCTGGGCTGAATTTGAGGGTACTCGTTCAGATGCTGATTTGGTTTCTAAGAATGGGTTCAGATGACAGTTCCTCAGATGACTTTGGGTTTCAGACGGATTGTGACTCCGAGTTCAAGCTGAAGCTTTGACCCTGTGCCTTGAGATGCACAGCCTGACCAGTCATGTTGCATCATTCGCATCATAGCATGTTTATTTTCCAAAAATAGTAATGCATGAAAAAGAAAAGTTAACTTGCATATGCATATCCTTTATCAGGATCATTCATGACAAAATAGTACCCATATCATGCATATCATGCACATAGCATCCTTGCATTACGGACATGTTTGGAGAGACTTCTCACTTCGGTTCTTGACTGAGAGAGGATTGCTGACCGCCGACCGCATCGTTACTCAACCAGACTCAATCAACAGAGGAGTATGGATCAGGTTCAAGCAGAATTGGCCGAGATGAGGGAAAACATGGCCCAGTTCATGACAACGATGCAAGGAGTTGTTCAAGGGCAAGAGGAGCTGCGTGCCTTAGCCCAGAGACTGGAAGCCATGATTCCACCAGTCCACCGTGCTTCACCAGTGGGTGTACCCGTTCATGAGAATGCTGCTGTCACTATTCTCGTCAATGATCATGTCGTGGGAGATGAATTGAAGGGGATCAGAATCAGTGAACAGCCTCTTGCTGCAGAGACTGTTAATGTCAGAGCAACCCGCGCTCCGGTTCGCCATCCTGGCTCTTCAAAGTTCTTCCAGTTCTAAGAAGCTATACTCTGGGGCACCCAAAAGGGGAGAAAGTGAAACAAATGCTGTGCACCGACGGAGGAGTGCGAACAGAGGACAGTGTCGTCAGGCTGTTGGTGTGACTATTCCAGCAACTCAACCTCAACAACAGTAGAGAAGGTCAACTCAGCAATATCAACATCAGCAACATCATCCTCAGCAGCAGGTTTCCCAGCAAGCCAGTACGAGTAATGAGAGGAAGAAGATCATTTTTTATCCAATCCCCATGTCCTACGCCGAGCTGTATCCCTCGTTGATAGAGCGGAACTTGATTACTCCCAGAGACCCGCCGCCCATACCCGTCAACCCTCGGTGGTGGTATAGGCCTAAACAGCATTGTGTGTATCATTCGGGTGCTCCTGGTCATGACGTGGATAGTTGTTTCCAGCTGAAGATGAAGGTTCAAGACCTTGTGAGGTCAGGTATTCTGATCTTGGGGGACTTAGGTCCCAATGCTAATCAAGCTTGAAGATAACAAGTCCGGGGCTGGCGCCGACTTTTCTTCAGAAGGGTTGTTCAGAAAACAGAAGCTGCTGATGCAAAGGATACTGACAGTTGTCATCCTCGGTGGGATCTATCACAATCGGGTCACTGTGGGCTTTCCTACAGTTGTTCATAAGTCAGAGTAATAATCACTTTGTTTAAAAACCCTTTTCCCATGCCAAAAGGAGAAGTGATGACATTGTTGGCAACATTTTGTGCAATGATATTTTCATTCAAATAATTCATGTTAAACATTTGTTTTTCCATTTATTTTCCCTTTTTGCTTTTTGCATGAAATTGGTGATCACAAAAAACCCTAAAAACAGGAATAAAAGCAATCTTTTCATTCTGCATAACGATTGTCTTGTTTGATTTTCAAAGAACTTTTCATCTCTAAATCTTTATGCAGGTTGTTTCTCAAACCCATTGAACATAATGATCGGACGTCATCTCCCAATTTTGAATTCCCTGTATTCGAAGTGGACGAAGATAATGTTGAAGGGATTCCTGACGAGATTTCCCGACTTCTTGAGCAAGAAAAGAAGATCACTCAGCTGCATCTCGAGAATCAGCAGAACAGCCAACTGGGGCATTATTAAAAAAAAAAGAAGAGAAAAAAGAGAAAGAGGAGGGTGCAAAATCAAAAAAAAAGAAATCAATCAAAATCAAAAGAAATCAAAAGAAAGAAAAAGAAAGAAAAAAACAAAAGAAAAACAGCACCCTCAAAGTCCCAAGTTGACTGATGCTGAGTTCAATCAAAATCAAAGAGATCAGCTGCCATGTGTCATGGTCAGTCATATCAGCAGAGAGTGAAGAAAGCATTCGACCAGAAGATCAAGCCTCGTGTGTTCCGAGGGACCCTGTGCTCAAGAAAGTCTTGTCTTTCGTGCCCGATTCCAGGGGCAAGTGAACCCCAAGCTATGAAAGTCCATGTGTTGTCAAGAGAGCCTTTTCAGGCAGTGCTTTAACACTTACATCAATGGATGAAGAAGTTCACTCGTCCTGTGAATTCCGATGCAGTCAAGAAATACTTCGCCTAAAACGAAAAAATCAAAAGCTCGCTAAGTCGAACACCCCAAAGGGCGACTTAGGCAAAAAGGAGCATCTCGGTGGATTGAAAACCCGAAAGGGCGATCCAGGCAAAAGTTAGAGACATTGAAAAAAAAAGAGAGAGAATTTGCATCCCGCTAGATTGAACACCTCACACTGGGGCGATCTAGGCAAAAATTAGGGATTTGGCAAGTAACTGCATCTTGACAAGACTGTGCTCTATATCTGTCGTCCGTCAGGGATTCTCGATTCGTCATCGACTGAAGCTCTGAATACATCGAAAATTCAGAATGGTAGAGGAAAGGTCATTATGTTCAATGTAGCCCTCTCCAATATATATCACCGATTTCAAACTTGTACAGATCTATGGAGTCTCGCCCTTTGCAGACTACCATTCCATCACATTAAATTGAGCTTTTATCCAATTATTTGCATTCTTATTTGTTTCAACTCAACAAACGTTTTGCATGTTTTAATTGATAAAGTATCATTGTTTTTCAAAATAAACAAATTTTTCAAAAAAAATTGTTCTTAAACAAAGTGAACCTTCACAATGATGGAAAGATACTTAGGAGACCCACAGTGCTCTCCCGGGGGTGGTATGATTACCAACAGGTAAGACAATTGTTCGTATCTCGAGCATGACTGTATCTTTGTCCTACAGAACCTCGTATGGTCTCTCCTCAATGAAGTTGCCCGACGCAGTGTTGTTTGAAGATGTTCATCTTCATGTCCCCAGTAGTGCAACATTTCTCCCTCCAAGTCCCTATTAGCCCTATCGTGGGGGATCCCCAGTAGAGTGATGTTTGAGCCTTATCATGGGGCATACCTGGGGCACGTTTTTATCTGACGATCTCTTGTGCAGGTGCTGTTAGACATCTTCATTCACTTGCCAGTTGTAATATGAACCTTTTTGACAAGAGATCCCCTCAGAGTCCAACCAGGGGCAAGGGATAGATGAACCGTGAAAAGACGGTGAAGGATTACGACGACGGTCCTGGAAAATTAATCAAGAAGACTCTTCAAAGTCTGATGATTGGAAAGTATGTGTGAATCCCAAGAGTTCGATCTCCGTGAAGTACGGACGAGTTGGGAATACAAGATGATGGAGCAGAAAGTCCAGAAGAGTCTGGGAGTTCTTAAGAATGGAGAGTCGATACTGTGGGTGGACGATGAATACCAGTGTTCGACGAATCGACCGGTGTTCCTTTCAAACAAGCGGTATCTCTCCAGAGGATTGAGAGTGTGATCTCCCTGGCAGATTCGAGATCGTTGTCTCCTCAGCAAGCCCGAAGGTTATCACATCCCCAGCAGGGGCAGGGGCAGAATGTTTCTCAGAGTAGAGGGCGGTTCCTCAGCCCAAATCAGTATTGAAGCTATCAGAATTATTTTCCCCTGCAGAGATACCTGTGGACAATACCTTCTTTCCCCAACAGATCTAAGGATTGCTTCTCCCCAGCAGGCATGTGCTTGCAGATCCCCCCAGTTGAGAATCCTCGCTGAGCGCCTGTCAGTTATTTTCCCCGGGAGCACCCCAGTGGAGTTTATCAATAGACTGTTTGTGTGTTCCTCAGCAATTGGGTTTATGATGCTGTTATCTCCAGTATGGCCGTGAGTGTTCATCCCAAGCAGGTTTGTGGGAATTCATCTCCGGTATGATATGACGTGTTATCATCCTCAACAGAGTTGTTACTCTCACTGCTACGGTTGTTGTTCTCTCCACTAGGATCGTTCTCCTCAGCAGAATGGTGTGGTTTTTCCTCAGCAAGTTCCCCGAGTGGAGCGGGTCTCATGAAATACATCTCCAGCAGTGATTCTCTTACATATGGATTGGTTGGGTCGTCCCTAATGGAGTAGCATTTATTTCTCCAGCAGAGTTCATCCTACCAGTGGATTGGACGGGTTTCTGTAGTAGACTGATGTCGGCATCCCCAGCGGAGTTGTGACTGTTTTCCAAGTCTGAAGCTGTCTTCCCAGCAGAGGTTGTGTTGATGGTTTTTCCCAGCAAAAGTTTGTCTTTCCCCAGCAGGATGGAAGTTGACATGGTTATAGGATCCCCAACACAGTTCCTGGAGTTCCCCGGTGTTGTCTCTGAAGAAGACGTGTGTTTATGCATTCATCATTTAGATAAGCATAGCATATCGCATCATTAGTGCATAGCATTTCCATAATCATGGGGCATTGTGTAAAGCAAGAAAGAACTCATGCATCAACATTGCAAGCATATCCGTTAGCCCTAGGCCGTGGCGACCAGCCGAGCTCGGGTTGTTGGAAAGAGTTTAGCATCGCGCCATTGGATTGGCTTCAGGATTGGGTTCATCAGCATGGTTGAGAGGTTGGTGTTTTCCCAACAAGTGACTCCTCAGTCGAGTGGGTATCCCCAGCAATGTTACTCCCCAATTGTTGGCATCTTGCCAGCTTGGGTCTTTTTTCCTTAAGCAGATATGGGTGTGTCCGATCTCTCCATGTAGAGTCTACCCCTTAAGCAGAAAGTGTCAATCTTTTCCTGCCATTTCCCCACTGAGATACGTCCTCGTGGATGACGGTTGCTTCCGTTCCCTCCCAACACACATTGGGATGGGTTTTCCCTATTGAGTTCTTTCCTCATTAGGATGAGTCTTGCTTCAGTCTGCCTTTTTGGATCGATCCTAAATTGGCTTCCTGTTGGCTGTCTCCTGTACTTCCCTGGGGCATAAATGAATAGTCGCTCACTAACCGACACTCATTCATCTTATCCTCAGCGGAATTTGTTTGGCCTCTACCACCAAACCGGTAGCTGTAAGTCCTATCTTTGTGGTTTTCTACCCACTAGCTGGTAGTTGTAAAATCCCACTTTCCTCCCCTTGTTGGAATTAACCCTTTGTGCTCATCCCGATGATGACTGGTTACCTTTCTGTGGTTTTCTGCCTACAAACCGGTAGATGTAATCCCCTCTTTGCAGTTATCAGTATCCGGTTTGTGATATTGATATTCTTTCCCCTCTGGATACTTGCCTTGATCAAGCAGTATTGTCCACATTGGGTCTTCCCCTTCCTTTTGGATACTTGCTCCGAGTTAGCAGCTTTATCCCCTGTTGATTGGTCATCTTTTGCATACCTAGTCTGGTACCCAGATGCCTCTCTTTTCGGTCGATTATTCATTTAACAACCTACAACCCGGTTATGGATAATCTTCCATGCGAGTGTATTATCTACGTTTTGACGGCTATAGATAATATGTACTTATGATTTCCCGGTATTCAGACCGAAGGAGTTTCCGACGATCAGGTCGATGTACTCATGGCACGAGGCCAATTATCCGGTATTCAGACCGAAGGAGTTTCCGACGATCAGGTCGATGTACTCATGGCACGAGGCCAATTTTCCGGTATTCAGACCGAAGGAGTTTCCGACGATCAGGTCGATGTACTCATGGCACGAGGCCAATTTTCCGGTTTTCAGACCGAAGAAGTATTCTCCTCTCCGTTGGTGTCGATAAACGTCGAGTTTTTCCCGATCATCCGTTGATGATTTGGTTGTGTCCTCCTTCCCAAGTGAAGTATTCTCCTCTCCGTTGGTGTTGGTAAACGTCGAGTTTTTCCCAATCATCCGTTGATGATTTGGTTGTGTTCACTCTCCCCAGTAGAGTTTCCTCCTCTCCGTTGGTGTCGATAAACGTCGAGTTTTTCCTAGTCATCCGATGATGTCTAGTTGTACCCCTCTCCATGCAGAGTTACCTCTCCGTTGGTTTCGATAAACGTCGAGTTTTTCCCGATCATCCGTTGATGATTTGTTTGTGTCCTTCTTCCCTAGTGAAGTATTCATCCTCTCCGTTGGTGTCGATAAACGTCGAGTTTTTCCTATTCGTCCTATGACGTCTAGTTGTACCTGTCCCCACGTGGATTTACCTCTCCGTTGGTCTTGGTAAACGTTGAGTTTTTCCCATTTCGTCCGTTGACGTATGGTTGTATCCCTTCCGGTCATTCATTAATGTTTGGTTACCTCTCCGTTGGTCTTGGTAAACGTTGAGTTTTTCCCATTTCGTCCGTTGACGTATGGTTGTATCCCTCCCAGTTATTCAATAGCGTCTGGTTACCTCTCCGTTGGTCCCGATAAACGTCGAGTTTTTCCTAGTTGTCCGTTGGCATCTGGTTGTGTTTTTCCATTCATCGTCGTTGAGATGTCTGGATGTGGCCGTACCCTTTGAAAACAAAAAAAAAAATATATACCCAGTAATAAAAATCGAATCCCAGTGGACGTTTCCATTGGTGGATCCCTGTATTGTGCAAATTCTACGGTTCTTGGTATTCAATCCCTGTTTACCCTGAAAGTCTGACAGCCGTTGCTCTCATCCATTCGGGTTCCCAGCTGATTGAATAGGGGCAGCTGTAGCACCTCAAATTTGCACCTAGCATTGTACATACATTTTCATATTAGGTCATAGCATATCATGGTCCATTGCATAGCATTGCATTGCCTCTTTTGCCTCAAGTACAAGCCAAGTCAGGAATTAGGTCAAACTGATCAGGAGATCAGTCAACCAAGCAAGCAAGCACAATTCTCAAGGAGCCAAGGCCCTAGGGTTTGTCCATCAAGTTCACATGACTTGGAGGTCTATTTGAAGTGTTCATGCCAAAGGTTGAAGGCTCAGAGGTCATCAGTTCATACACAGACAGTCAAAAACCCTAGAAAGTCAACTGTCAGTCAAAGCAGTGGATGGTGGCCATTCTTGTGGAATTTGGGCACCATGATCAATAATCAAGAGTTCATACAACTTGGGACATCATTTGAAGTCAAATTCTCAAGGAATTAGGGTTTGGAAGTCATCAGTCAATGCACAATCAGACAGAAACCCTAAAAGTCAACTGTTGGTCAATTGTCCATTTAATCAGTGATTTGATGATTGGAATTGGTTTGTGAGAGCTCATTCATGGCCAAATAGTCCTCATATATCATGTCAAACACCATCATGGAAGAATTTGAAGCCAGATCAGAAATTTCCAAAAATGGAAACTGGGCCTGTAACTGAAACTTGCCATAAATGGAAAGTCTTGATCCTCAAAATTACATCTTGATACAAGCCTCAAATGAATTTTTGCCCAACATGAAAGTTGAAGATCTTGTTCTCCCATTTCCAAAAAGTCAAGGAACTCTCAATTCCCATGTGTGGTTGGCAAGTTATGATCGAATCGATTTCAGAAAATCTTGAACTTCAAGAGGCCATATCTCTCAAACCATTTGGCCAATTTTGGTGGGGTTTTTTCCTACAAGTCACATTTGATCCCCTCTTTCCAAAAATATAAATTTCATGAGCCAAAACTTCACCAATCAAAATGGCATTTTTTGACCTATCTCCTTTAAATGCAAGTTTGACCAAGAGTTGACTTTTTGATATAAACATTTTTCTAACATTTGGCCAATTGGAATAGCTCAGAAATATCATTTAGAATGTGTTTGCAAGCTCAAATTATGCAGTACTTGCACCCATCATGTATCCATGCTTGGTTGTTTGAATTGGAAGAAAAGTACAAGTGCAACCATACCACTCCATACTAACCATGCCATGCCTTGTACCTCAAAAGAACAGCAGCATTGTGCATCATTGTTTTTCTGTCATTTGAGACCTGATCTGCAGCCCATAAACAACAGCAAAACAAGAGCCATCCTTTGCTTGCTTGGATTGAGGAAAAAGTACATGTTTTCACCATACTTCCAAACCATGCTTTGGTACCATGAGGTAGCAGCCTTGTTCACCAATTTTTCTGTGATTTTTGAGCACACTACTAACAGCAAAACCAACAGAAATTCATGGATGCTAAAAAACACTTTGGCCCTTTTTTCCAAAAAAAAGCTGTCAAAACATCCAACAGCATGAGCCTTGCCATGCCTGGTACTGCTCATAGCAGACCCAGGCCATAATTTTCTGTCACTTAACACTGGTAGCAGCAGCCTCTAACCACATTGCATACAACTCACTCCCTCAAGAATCATCTTACTGGCCTTGCTAAAATCTGTCACAACTAAAAGAACAAAACCATGCCTTGTACTGTCACATGAAACAGCCACAACCAGCTCACTCATACAAAAATCCTGACTCTCTCATTGGACATTTTTTTTCAAAAATTGCCAATGCTATTCATCAACCAACCAACATAGACAACACTGCACACAGGACTTCACTCATCCTTGCTTGGCATTTCAAAACTCTTCTGTCAAACACCACAGACCAAGCATGCCCTTCCCTCATTTTTCCTGTCATGGCCAAACCTCACTAAACAGCACCACATGACAGCAGGTTAAAGCCATCATTTTCTATCATGAGCAGTCACTCAGAATTGCAGCCACATAGAACAAACCAATCTTCACACTCTCTCAAGCTTCACCTCATTTTGGCCATTTCCTAAAAACTCTGTCCCAAAACTCAGCCTTGCATTGCTTTGACCATCCATTCATAAAACCAAACTCAGAATTGCAACCAACACATAACAAACCAAGAACTTCACTCAAACTGAAAAACCATGCTCTTACCTTGCTGTTGCATTTCAAGGGGCTGTCCAAAGAAACTCATGATGAACTGAGTTGGCTTGGCTTAACACACAGATTTTCCTCATTTTTGAAAGTAGCAGACCAAACACTTGTCCCCTCATTTTTTCTCTCAAGCCTCACTTTGCCATTTCACCATTTCAAAACCTGTTTTCCACCATCATCACACAGCACAAACCAATAAAAATTCATTGATTAAAAGATCACTTTGGCCATTGCAAACAATACAAAAACAGTAGATGATATAATCACTTTTCTGTCATGAAACAACCCTGCTAGCCAACATAACACAAACAACATCACTCACTCCAAAAAACTCACTTTGACACCTTTGCATATATCAGTCCAAACACCAAAGAATCAAGACATTGCCTTGCCACCAAAACAAACACATTGGACAGCACAACGAAAAACAAGAATTCACTCATCCTCTCACATTCTAAAAAAAACCACTTTTGGCCATTTCTCAAAACAACAATTCAAAACTTCCAAAGAGGAACAGAACTTTGCCTTGCCAAAAAACACCATTCACACAGTATTTGGAAGGGGTTTTCACTAGCATTCTCCAACTGGAAGTCACATTTCCAGTACTGTTTTCAAGAGAGCATTAGCCATGGCAGAAATTGCTTGAGACCATTTCAAGCATCTGCAAGCCAAAGCATCTTCCTCCCTCATCAAGGCATAACTGAAGCTTCAACTATTTCACTTCAAAACCATCAAAAAGCATCTGCATCACTACTGTTCTCCCAAATTGGTAAATTTTCAATCTCCCTATTTTGTGAAATTAGTGCATGCTTAATGTAGGTCTTTTGATGCTGATTTCATGGATGGTTTTAGTTTTAAGATTGGTCAAGTAATGGTTGAGATATTTTGAAATGAACATTGAGGATCCAAACTTATTTTGCATATAACTTGAGGGATAGCTCAAATTAATGAAAACCAATGTTAGGATGTTGTTGTTTGATGTTTGATGAACACAATGGTATGCTCAATTGAGATTTCTAGGCACTTTTTGAAAATCACGATTTGGGATGGTGATGAACAGTAAAACCCTAATCCCAATTGTCTGCCCAGATTTTTCCCCCTTTTCCCACGTGCATGCATGGCTTTTCCTCACCCACCAATGAAAACATTTCATTCTAATGGCCAAAACGACAGCACTTCATTAAGTGACCCAAGGAATTACCAAAATGCCATTCTTGCTTTATTAATCCAAATTAATTTCACATTTTAATTACCAATCTTGCAAAAATCATAACTTGCTCATTTTTGATCCAAATTCAATGGGATTTTTTGTGTTGTGTTCTTCATGATCTCTACTTTTTATCATTATTTTTCCAGAATTTTTGGATGAGTGGTTTTTAAATGGACTTAGGGTTTGTGACATGTGACCAAATTTTGTACACTTTGCCAAATCAATTGTGAAATGATGAGAATGCATCCAATGGCTCCCAAATGTTTTGTGCTCAAACTAGACACACTCATGGTGATTTTGGTGTAAAGTTTGTGAATTTATCATTTGTGGTTTGTGAGTTATGAATTTTTGAATTAGGGTGTGACAATTTGTGTCACACCATTGATGCCCAACTTCATGATTTTCATTACCATGCTTCTTGACCTCCAATTGATCTGATTTTTTGCATGAACCTACTCTTGTATGTCTAGTTTACATATGAATTTTCCTGGAATTATTTGAGGCATTTTCCTAATTATTTGAGATTTTCTCCCCTGCTTGGTCAAATATTGACTTTGTGTGACACATGTTCCCATTTCATTTGTGAAATTCTCATACTTTATTGGATGGACATGAAATTTTACATGAGATAACTAGACATCCTCATCTTTGCCATGGTTTTAGTCCCATTCAATTATCATACACCATTCTTGACTTATGATTTTTCTAAGTTGATGCATGTTTGGTTGACTTCTTTGAGCATGTTCAAAATTGCTTTGACTTTCTGATTTTTATTGACTGCCTTCCACTTGTCCAAATGGGATGAAATTTGACATGCTTACCATGCTATGTGTTGGATTTGATCATGATTTATTTGGTGATTTTTGGAAATGTTTAAGATTGCTTTTGAGTTAAGTCTTGCTGTTGACTTCTATGAGCTTCTAAATGCCATACCTTGACCTAAATTGTTCATGAGATGATGATGGTGATTGTTATGAATGTGAAACCAATTGGGTTTGTTTCTTAAATGTTTGAACTTGATTTTGATCGGGCATTGCTTGCTGTTTTGACTTTTTCATTCATGTTTGACCCTAGGCTTGCCCTAGTGGTCTTGTTACTCACCTTTGAGCTTGTGTTTTCAGGTTAAGCAACAATTGACCAATGAGACCACTTCTTTTTGATTGAGCTTGCCTAAATATCATTGTCTAACATGTTTTGTTTTGTAGGTGGCTTGGCTCACATGCCTTAAGCCTTGTGCCTTGCACATCCATGTGCCTCTAATTGACTGTTGGTGTCTGTTTCTGTTTGTTTTGTTTGAAGTTGCATACTAACATCTGCTTGACTGTTTCAGGTACTTTAGTTGCTTAGTTCCTTGTGAACTTTTTGCTTTGCTTTGCTTGTATAAGCAATTTGCATTGAGGTATGTCTCTTTTACTTCATGTAGTCTGGAAGACCTAGCCTGTTACTTGGCCAGGCAACTGTCTGAAGTCCTCCTTAAGAGGCAATGTTTGTGGATGTTTAATTTTATCCTTGCATGAAGTCAAAGTCCTCCTAAGTGAAGAGGCAATTGGTGGAAGGTAGGGATATGCAATCTATCCCCCACTATTCATGTTGTGTCATCTGCTTTGCTCACACCACTGTGTTGATGCATTGCAGATACAAACCCAAGATCTTGTACAATTGTACAGTTGAGTCAGTTTTAAATGTGTAGAAGGGTTCCCACTTTCTGAACCCACACATTCTTGTCTTGAGCTCTCCCAGGCCAGGGATAAGAGCTGTGAGGTCTCATCCTCACTTCATCCTTTCATCTGCTTCACCTCTCCCAGGCCAGGGATAAGAGCTGGCAAGGTTAAGAGCAACACTCACCCCATTCCAGAGGTTTGTTTGTTGAGGTTGATATGACCCCTTGACTAAAACCTAACCCTTGTTTGAGCCACTTGTTTGTGTATAGCGTGTGCTATCTGTGCTTGTAGGATTGTTTGACTTGCTTCCTGTGCAAGATAGGATTGTTTGACTTGCTTCCTGTGCAAGATAGGATTGTTTGACTTGCTTCCTGTGCAAGTTAGGATTAGTTTAGACTTGCTTCCTGTGCAAGTTAGGTTTTGCTTGGCTTGCTTCCTGTGTAAGTTAAGTGTGTGTGGCTTGCTTCCTGTGTGAGCCATGCTTAGGATAGGATGGCCCTTGTGCCATTTAGCTAGAAACCTTAACTTAGGGATGATTTGCATGATAACATCTAGGCTCGAGTCGTAGTCTCCCTAGTTGTGTCTCCCTCTGTTATCTGGTTAGGCTAGGTCCTTTATCCCTCCGTAGGGGAACTACATCGCCCTGATCTTCATACCAGATGAAGTATGTAGGCAGGAGATTGAGCTGATCTCTCCGGGCGCCCTTTTCCTTTTTTGTGTGAGTTGTCTGACATTTGCTAGGCTCGAGTGCCTGACTCCTTAGCAATTTGTTGTTTGTCTGTTTGAGTGTGTGCTTGACAGTTATAGCCTCGAGTCCCCGACTCCCTATTAACTTGTTGTGTTGTTGTGTGCTTGGAAGCTGATGTAAGTCCATCGAGTGGCATTCGGGTTCCAGTGTGCGTGTGTTTAGGTTCGGATGCTGATGTAAGTCCAGTGATTGGCATTCGGGCTCCATGTTTGCCTTCTTGAGTGCGTTTTGGTTCGGATGCTGATGTAAGTCCAGCGATTGGCATTCAGGCTCCACGTTTGCCTTTGCCTGTGTTTGTTTGTGTGCGTGTCAGCCGAGCTACGAATGCTCTGATTCTTCTCTCGTCCGAGAAGATACGTATGCATAGGATGCGATATCCTAGCGAGCATGTGTCGTTTCCCCAGTCCGAACTACTTGGACTCTGATGTCTATGCCTGATAGACTAAGTAGGCCCAGGATGCGATATCCTGCCGAGTCAGTTTCAGTCAGTTTTCTTTTGTCTCTTTCAGCCAGTGTGTGTGAGTATTTGAGCAGTGTTTAGCAACCAATTTTCCTGCCTTTTGTGCGTGGATCCCGTAGAGTACTACGGATGCGTAGGGGTGCTAATACCTTCCCTTCGCATAACCGACTCCCGAACCCATTCTCTTTGGTCGCGAGACCATGTTCTTTTCCAGGTTTACTCTGAGCGTTTCCTTTCCCTCTTTTGGGATAAATAACGCACGGTGGCGGCTCTGTTGTTCTTCTTTTCCCGTCGGTTTTTCGCGCGATGCGACACCAAGCATGCTTGAATTATACATCATTGTTTCTCTTACTTTTGTTTACTTACCAAAAGCACAAAAATGTGTCACTAACATCTTTTGTTTGAAGCTTGAGTATCATCCAAGACACTTTGTGGGTTCTATTTAGATGATCAGTCAACACAAGGGAATGGCTTGAGGTACTTCCAACAGGTTCAAATAGGGTCTATTCGTCAGTCAAAACGTTAATCTTGAAGGAGCAAAAGTTTGTTCATGAGTTGTCATGCTCGCTAGGCGAGCAGAATGGGACGCTTAGCGAGTCCCGAGAAAAGCCACCAGAATCACCTACGCTCAGAGGAATTTCTTGAACTGTCATGCTCGCTAGGCGAAGCCCACGTTTAAAAAAAACGAAAAACGAAAAAAAAAACGAAAAAAATAATTAAAATAATAAATAAATAAATAAATAAATAAAATATAACAGAAAAATTTTGGACTTGGGCCTCTCTCATTTGAGCCCACAGGTCCACAAAAATCAGCTTATAAATTCAGAGTTTCAGTGAAACAAAAGAAATTCTATTCCTATTACCCTGGCAGGAAAAAGATAGTGAGAGAAGAGCTAACAGAGTTCAGAGCAACCTCCAGAGACTGAAGGGAACTCATCTGCAAAGAACCAATTCCCTCTCATATAAACCCTAAGAGTGCTTTGCAAACCCAACCGGGCAATTCAATTTCATCCGATCTCTCCAGTCAGATTTGCCTTATTCCCATTACTTTATACTTTTAATTTGAATGCTCTGAATGTATGAGGTATTATGGGTGAATTTGATACCCTTTTGATGCATGTGTTTGACAAGAGGTTTAGGCCTCCTACCCTTGGTTGCTTTTTGTGAGCTTTTTGTGAATTTTAATGGCATGATTCATGGGGTTACATTTTGATTTGGGGGCAACTCCTGATTACCCTATCTTGTTTCTCTAACCTGTTTGTTGAGTTTTGTTTTGTGAGGGCTCATATGACTCTTGTAGAGATGGCTTGCCTGGTGTTCCACTTTATTTGTGGGATACCACCTGGAGGTTTATTCTGATTATCTATACTGACTCACTTTCTTTGATGGTTCTAGCTTGAGAGATCTCTGGGTTTCTTATCTCTTTAATTATTGCTACTTCGGATCTTTATCCGTACGGTAGATCTCTCGATCCCTTTACTTTTCCCGCATGTTACCGATTTCTTAGGTTTCGTATAGCCTCTCGTGGCATGTCATTTAAGGTAGCGCGGTTCCTTCATCTAGGACTGCCTTTTTGCATGAGCATCCCTAAACACCCCAAACTCATTGATTTTTCTTCTCCTAAGAACACGTTATCTCCTTCTACTACAGGCGAGTAAGTCTCCAAAGGTCGAGCATCCGGTAGATTGCGTAGTAACGTCGTTCACCCCAAAACACAACCCTTACCCCATAGGTGGTCGAACTACGTTTTTCTCTGATTTTCATCCTAGATGAGATACGTAGGCATAAGACGCGATGTCTTAGCGAGCACACTCCTCTTTAACCCATAGGTAGCCGAGCTACGAAGACTCTGATTCTCAAATTCATATGAGATACGTATGCAGTGGATGCGACGTCCGTGCGAGTCATTTTCTTTTGACCCTTCTTTTAGTAAGTAGTACATTAGATAAACATACACGCTTTTCTCATCCCTTCAATCATGTTTGCACAAATAAATTTTCAAAAAAAAAAAATAACAACCTTTGCAACAAATGTGAAAAGGGATCCCTAGGAGTACCTAGGATGCTTTGGGTGCCTAATACCTTCCCATTGCATAACCAACCCCCTTACCCAGATCTCTGACATTTTTACTAGTTTTTGATTCGATAAAACTTTTAGGTTTTTGTTCGCTTTCTAACCATTCCTTTTGATAAATAGAAGTGCGGTGGCGACTCGACTTGTATGATTTACCTTGGATTTAGTCAATATCTCTAATGGTAACGAATACCCCGCTACATTCCCCACGAGAATCCGAAAGGCATACCTTATGCAGGCTAGCTGGCAGGAACCACAGAAACTGGCATTAAAATGATCTCAAAAATGTTTATCCTTTGCTACGGAGTTGAAGGAGTCGGAGCCGCTTAACTCTGAGCTGCAATAAGTGACTCCATGAGAGTGGTGAGTTTGGAAACTTATTCCTTGAGCTCTCGGTTATCTTGCTCCAATGATCCATTTTTTGTTGACGATTAGCACGAGTATCGTATTGATGAGTCAACTTGTCTGATACAAAGGTGAAGAACAATGAGACATCTGGCCGAAGGGCTAGAAGGCAAGAAACCTGCGATGTAAATGATACATTAATGCAATGTTTTTATTTTTATTATTTTCAAGGAACATACGAAGTCTTACTTGCAAATATTTCAATAATAATAATCAATAATAACATTTGGAATTAACCATAAAATTTCTTTTTTATTCATAAAATTTGGAAGGATTACACTGAGTAAAATTTCAGAAACCAAAATACAAATATAAGAGAAAAGGAAAATATCATCCTAAGGATCCCTAGGCACTGCATCAAATGAACTGGCCAAGGGTGTGTACTTCCTTCGAATGTGTCTGATATCTGACTCATAAGCGGCCTTCATATGAGCTTTCTCAATGACGAGTTGATCGACGATCTTCTTCCAAGCACCAGAAGGCTGAGGGATACTAGAGGAAAATAAATCCTCTAGCTCTCTCTCTCTCTCTCTCTCCCTATCTCTCTCTCTTTCTCTCTGTCTCCCTCACTGTTGCACGCTCTTTAATAATCTCATTGAGTGCATCCTTATCTTTCAGCTTAAGTTGCAAATCCAGATGCTTTTGATTCAAAACATGGAACCGATCTCCCCAAAGGTCCCTCTACTGCTTCATCTTATCTAGTGCGTCTTCCAACTCCTCTAAGTCTTGGTTAGGGAGAGTTGACGGCTAAACTACAATGATAGATATAGGTCTTTCGCATACGTGCGACATCTTAATCTCCGAAGCTCTCTTCTTCACCCATCTAGTGCAAGCTTCCAAAGCAACACAATTGCATGGTCCAAGCTCGACTCTTCCCTTCTTATGAACATTATGCCAAGCACGCACCATCCTGCTCTTCAAATTTTGGGGATATTTACCCTCTTGATATAACAGACCATGTAACTGAATGTTATTAGGTTTATCCTTCAAGGGGAACCCAAGATGACGACGAGCCAAAGTAGGGTTGTAGTTGATTCCTCCTTGTGTACCAATGAGAGGCACATTAGAGAATTCACCGCAACTATCAATAATCTCTAATCCATCACATGAAGAATCATACCGAGTAATATCATCATTAGTGAGATGCATAAGTCTCTGAGACCACCGTAGGCATTGCTTGTTCTCAAAGAAGACTGGTGTCTGAGACAAGTGCGAAATAAACCACTTGTACAGAAGAGGGATGCAACATACAACGGTTCCTCCACCCTTAGAATTCCTTAGATTTAGAGAAAAATATGTGTCACCCGACAGAGTCAGAACATGATTCCCAATCAAGAAGATTCTAATGGCGTTAACATTAACAAAGTTGACAATCTTAGGGAACAATGCTAGACCATAGATGAGAAAGACAAATATGGTTTCAAAAGCGTCCACACTACCAACTTGAGCAAAAGCAGTAGCTCTCCCAATGAGAAACTCAAATGTTAGACCTCAGATCCCTCCTTTCTTCATCATATTAACATCGATCTCGAACTTCTTCAACTGAAGAGCATCAGCTATGACTTGAGATTTCAGAATCTCCTCCAATCCATTGAAAGGCACCTTGTCAGATAATGGCACACCCAAGAGATAGGCATACTCTTCCGACATAGGCATAAGTTGATAATTGGGGAAAGTAAAGCACCGATACAGAGGATCATAGAACTAAACCAATACACTCAAGAGTCCTTCAAGCACATCAGTAGACAACATAGATAAAAGCTTCCCATGACATTCCTTGAAATCCAAGGAATCAACTACAAAGGATGCTAGCTTCCTTAACTCTTCCAAACCTGGACATTTGAAATTATACTTCTTAGTGTTCCTTCGTCCATAATCCATGGTCTGAAAATATTTGCAAATACGACCTTAGTTCCTTGAAATTTTATTTTCTGTGATGAATGTTATGATGTGCATGTATGCATGAATGCAACAATCACACACAAGGGATCACACACAAGGCAAACACAAACAAAGGTTAAGGGATGGATCAAGCTATCATCAAAACCAATCATCCATTTTTGTGGATTAGGATTTTTTGCCTTATCAATACCCAAGTTCCATTGATATTGACAATAACTGATCGGATCAACTGAGAATCAAAAGGGTTTATTGTGAGTCACGGGCATGGAGTCGGGTTAAGTACCATCCCAAATGAGTGTACTAAGGATACAATTTGTAGTTCATGTTCTAAATAGTTCCCAGAGTCGTGATCCCATCTATCGGATACTATAGGTTAGGATGACTGACTCATCAACCCATAGTATTCTCTAGAGAAACTCGTTTGAGTGTAGTATCGTGTAACAACTGTTATCAAGTCCACACTTGAATAGTCTCTGCATTACGTCCTAAATAGGCCATGTTGGGTTAAATGTTCTATGGTCCTCAGCTTCTCGGGCTCCCAGGTTGGAAAAAGTAATGTCTATCCACGACTTACTCTTGTGACATTAGTAATTCCAAAGGGGTCTCCACTGAGTGGATGAATCTCAAGCCAACTCGTTAAGGACTACTCTGCACGAGTCGAACATGACTATACCATCCTCCTATCTTAGATTGCACTAAAGTTCGGGTTAGAACTTATCTCACCACACAGAGATCACCAAGCATAACAGACATATTATATCACTCAAACAAATATACAAACATCAAATATACAAATATAATACACACAAGAAATAGGCTAAACCCACTAAGGACTACTCCCCGCAGAGTCACCACTTTCTTCCTGTAGCGGTAAATTCATGACCATTGAGCTATTGGTTAGCTCAATGTCAATAAAACAAGAGTTACCACTGCAATTTTATTGTTTCCAAAGAAAAAGGGAAAAAGTACGAACAAAACCCAAAGATAATAAGTTTTCGAATAAAAACTAATAAAATGTTAGAGATTACATGTAAGGGGGTTGGTTACACAGAGGAAAGGTATTAGCATCCGAAGTGTCCTAGGTACTCCTAGGCAACCCTTCTTGGGTGTAAGTGTTTTAGTTGAAAAAGATGTTTGCTAAAAAAATAGAACGAGGGGATGAGAAAAGAATTATTATTTACAATTTTGTGTTTGACAAGACCTTTGGTCTTATGCCTACGTACCAACATAAAAATGACGGATCAAAACCTCGTAGTTCGTGGTAAAAATTTCAAAGGTGGGTGGATTGATTTTAACAAAATGTTAAAGATCTTTTGTTATCAATGTGAAAATACTTAACCAAACATCCAGCGATAATGAGGGCTTTACAATATTTAAGAGGGAGGGCTCCGACTCGGATTTAATCAACAAGTATGCCATTAATCCCTAATAAATGGAAAGTATTACAATTAATATATCGTGGAATGGGAGAATTATATCTCAACCAAAGATAAATCAAATCTAAATGCTCTCTTTTGAAAAGGTTAAAAGGAAAAGGCACAAAGTGGCCAAAAGGATTAGATGAGGTTGTTAGTTTTTTTGTCTTTTTGAAAATAAGGTCAATATGATTAAGTTCATTTACAAATTTAATTAAGAAAATATTTTGAAAATCAATGGCATAAGGCCAAGGTTTCTACTCATTAAAACAAGTCTAAGTTGAAAAACATAAGCAGAGAAGTTTTGAAAATGAGAGAGAGATTTTGAAATGAAAGAAGGAGGAGGAGATGAAAGGACTATCTTAGGCATGATTTAAAAGTTTAGAGTTGAAAAGATCTAACCCATGGGAAGCATCCACAAGACAATAGTGTTAGATAGAAACCCATTTCCTTTGGATTGTCAAGTAAGCAACAAAGCTATAATAATCCAAGCAATTAATAAGAAGACCAATGGTATCAAATAAAGATAACCAAACATCGAAGCAAGTACTCCAAAGAAAGCAGTCTTGAATGTCCTTTAGATGTATCAGATGAAAAAGTCCATTGAAACATACTCAAAGAGAAAGCATCAAATGACATCAATAAGATCAAAATAATAAATCAGACAAAGAGAAGAATGAGTATAACAGATAAACCAAAGGAGTTTCTCTAGCTTGTATCAGATGAATGGCATTGGCCAAGAGATGGTCTCAAATTAATGGCATTGGTCATGTCTTCCATAGTTCAGGGGTGTTGCCTACCCTAAGTCCAAGGGTCCAAATTAAGCCACAGACAGAGGTCCAACAGTACACCAATATATTTTTTAGGGTTTTTGTTTTTATTAAATGTTTTAAGGTCCTAAGACCATAAACAAAACAAAATCACAAGCACAAAATATATCGCAAGCACACAATATGGCTCAAGTGAGCAAAGTGAAAATGACTGAAACATAAACAAATTGCGTGAATGTAAATGACAATGAATGACAAAGTGCAAGAATTTAAATTGCATTAAAGTAATTGACACTAAAATAAAGTCAATATAAAAAGATGCAAGTGAATGTTAGTTGAAGACGAAAAGATTTTTTAAGTTATATTTTGGAGAACACTCAACCATCCACTCACAAGCATGAAGATATGAACCTATACTTCATTTATGAGAAGGGCTCCAACTTGGATAAAATCATCAAGTATGCCACTAGCTCTCACAAATGGAAAAGAGGAAAAATCTTCACACAATACCATGAGGAATAGGAGACTTACAATCTCACTTACAAAAATGCTATTTTTTTCGGGACAAATTTAACGCTATGTTAAGTTATCGTAATTGGACTTATGTAGAAGTCACAACTATCTGAGGCCGGGAAATAATAATGTTGGTGTTAATGCATGCTAGAGACAAGGTATCAAGACCAAGCTCCTAAAGCATACCACATACAAAAATTATAGGGGATGGGTCTATCTCAATCAAACTCATATTCATTCATCTGACACAAGGTCATTGATGAATCAACTAGCATTTTGATCTATGAGAAATCATTGGCCATGAATGGATTGGGGATGAAGAGAGATGAAGATTAAAAGATAAAGTGAAAGAGATCCCAAATTGATCAAGGGATGCACCTAACTTGATCAATACCATTCATTCATCTTGAGGGATGAAGTTGAAACTTCATCGACCCCCTAAATCCAATGGTATTGACCAAGTCAAGGTCCAATTCAACCAAGACCAAGGCCAAACACAAGTTGAGTCAACACAAAGTCAATAAAATGTCTCAACAAAATATTAAAGCAATTAAAACAATTTAAATTAATTTTTAAAATGAAGAAAATAATTTTTAAAAGGGGAAAAAACTAAAATCCCTTTAAATCACCAAAGAAATGGCCAAGCGATTTATCATAGGTCAAACAAGGTCAAAGTACCATTGACTAATTTTTTTAGTATTTTTTAATGTCATAAGTATTTAAAAATCAATTAAAATAATCAAAAATCACAAAATTTACTAAAAATATCAAACTCAATCCAAAAATTAATTTGAATTCAAAAATTGGAAGAGGAAATTATTTGTGATATTTCGGTGGTGGTCTCATAATTTTTGGATTAAAACTGAAATTATAATGAATTTTGTAAGAAAAAGCTATTTAAAAAATAATTTGGAAAATTAAAAGAAATCAGAAAAACAAGGGTCATTAGATCTCCCTCATTAATTGAGGTGGCAGATCTGATGGCCACGTGCATGTTATCCACGATGGTCCTCAGTCAATGCACGTGTAGCAATGATAATCACAATTGATGGACCAGATTAGAACATGGTCATGGGATCAGATGGTCTGGACAGCGCCAGAACACCACCGGAGCCCTAGCTCCGATCATCTTCTCTGGCCACCTCACCGGACTGGTCCAGATCAAATGTTCATGAAAATAAATGGATCATACATCAATTTGAAAAGAAAATCACAAGGTTTCCAAATATCACCTCCAAATTTTCCAACTCCCGCTCTCTAATGAGAAATGTGGAGTTGAAAGTTGAGGTGTTCAAATTGAATTGCTTCAATTCAGCCTCAAAGCAACTCAGTATCACTGCATACATTGGTAGGACTTCAGTGATGCACAAATCAAGCTAAGATCTTAAGAAATGAATGAGAATCGAAGATTTGAAATTTGAGAAAATCACCTTCGAGTAGCAACTTTGAAGCTCGATCTTGATGCAATTTGACTTGGTTCTCCTTCCTTTTGCTTGCAGGAGTTAATTGGGATTAAAATGGATGTGAATCCTTGGAGTTCTAGTTCACAAACAGAACTTGAACTAGAAGCTAGATTTTAATGAAATCCTCAAGGTATTCTCTTAAATGTGGTTATGGGATTGTTTGGCAGAGCTTGGGCAAGGGTTCTCCTTCATTCTGAGGCAATGGACTTCAATTATAGACAATGGAATTCATTTTTACACCATTTAAAATTTGAACCAAAAATAGTAATTTCATATGCATGGGTGCATGGGCATGTGTTCCAGCCCAAATGATGATATCAATCCACTCAAATTCGTGCACAAATGATACTGATGTCATAATATGAAGCTATGCAAGGTTGTGTAACAATTCAGTTCAAAAGTTTCCAAATTGGGACATGCAAAGAAACAATGTCAAAGTCCCTCAAACCTTTTCCAAATTAAGTGATCCTTGACTCTTTGGAAATCTACCATCATGGGGAACAACTTTGATTTTGGGGCTTTTTCCATTTGAAGCTTGGAACATGAGGAATCTTGACCTTGAAGTTGGAGGAATCAAACATAATTGAATGTTTTGTTATGAGCTTCAAATTACTTTGGTTCCTTCTACAAAGTTTTATATCTTTCAATTATATTTAATTTGATCAAAAATCTAACACCATTTAGATCTTGCATGATGGAGTTATGGATTTTAGAAGTTGAGGAAAATTGATTGTTCAATGATGAGGACTAAAATGCACCTATAATGTTTCCTCATGGAACATGAACTTTTTCAAAGAATCTAAGTTTAATAAGACATATTAAAATTAATTATGAAACTTTTATCATATTCATATCATAAAAATTGAGGAACTTATGGTTTAGGAAGTTGACCTTCTATCTAGGGCACAAACAAAATGATCTATAATCTTTGACCATAAAAAATGAATTTCAAAGCAAAATTAGCTCTTGATACCAACATTAATGTTGTTTGGAATGTCATAAATAATAACTTTTATCTTGGAATACTTTTCATCTGACAAAAAGTTTAGGAGATAGGATCTAGGGAACCCTAGATTTGACCAGTTGACTTTTCTGGTCAACCTCCTTGAACCAACTTGCAAACTTGAAGTTTCTTTGCTCTTTGGGGATCATGGAGAATCATATATGCTTATGATGAAGTAACATGAAGTATCCCTTGATATCTTTTACCAAATGTTGAAAAAACTTGCTGAGGAAGACACATAAGATACCTAGATGGATTAGGGCTTCCTTGACAAAAAAGCTTCAAACTCTTGAGGATTTCTTGATCAAAATGAAAAATAAAGAACATGATCCATATATGATGATTAGAACTAATGTGGACCATTTCTTACTTGATCCCTTGCATTGAGGGTCTCAAACCCTAGTTGTGAGCTTGATGAGGCACATGTGGACATACACACTACCTATAAAAGAAACAAAGCTACACTAGACATATTTTTGGTTTTTTCGTTAGTAAACAAATAAAATAAAGTATGATACAATCACAAATTCTTTGTGGTCTCTCCCAATGCAAACCCAATGAATGATAGGTTAGGAGGATACCAAAGTGTGATCCCAATGTCAATGCAAAGTTATGAGATGGCATGAGGGATCTTAGGGGTCAAATTTAGGGTCTCACACTCTCTAAACTCAATATTGACTATAAGAGTCCCATTATTTTTAATTACAGGGACAATATTTTCTATCCATTCAACATACCTTGCGATCCTTATGAATTTAGTTTTGAGAAGGCTTTCGATCTCCGTTTTAATCTTTGACATGACTTTTGGTGCAAACATTCTCGAAATTTTCTTTATTTGCTTCTTTTCAGTTTGAATTGGAAATTTTAACTCTACCAAATTCCGTCTCAGTCCTGGCATCTCGTCATTATCCTAGGAAAATAAGTCTTTTAACTCTTCAGCACTTTGATTATTTGAGTTCTCAGGCTTGAGTCGATTTTGGCACTTATATAGGTTGGCCTTTTGGTCTTCTCGTCTCCTAAGTGTATCTATTCCATAAGACCATGTGCTTGTATCCTTTTTGTTGAGGTTATTGGGTCTTTCTTAAACCCCAAAGGCTCTTCATCGTATATGTAGTTGAATATGCGGCTTTCTGAAGCTGTTGTTTGTCCGTTCTGGCCAATTTCCATTGTTTCAACATTTTTTATGAGCTTCAACTTCTGTCGCCATCGGGGATTTTCGGGATAGCGAGTGACCTGAACGGACTGAACAAAAAGATCAGAAGAGTCGCCACCGAATTTTATTTATATGCCTCCATCGGAGAGGCGAGGAGAAATAGTTGATAAAACCCTCAAAAGGATAAGAGCATGGGAAGCACTAGAAAAATGATAAGGAATCGGTCTCGTAACCAAGATTAGGGTCCGGGAGTCGGTTACGCAAGGAAAATGTATTATCACCCCTCACGTCCATGGTATTCCATGAGAACCATTTGGGTTATTTTATATATGTGGGGATTTATATATTATTATTTTATTTTTCAAAAGAATGTGTGTAAAAGAGGTATTTTATTTATTATTATAGTGCTCGCCAAGGATTGGGGCCGTTGTGCCTACGTGTCACTCATTCGGGGGTGAGGAATCATAGCTCCGTAGTTCGGAGTAGAAAATGTTTGTTTGTGGATTGATTTTACCTTTGACAAAAGGGTTTTCGGGATGGTGCCCTAAGGCACAAAAATTTGGTTTGATGGGTTGTGTTGATTTTACCTAAAACACGGGTTTATGAAAAGAGTTTGTGATTAGATTTCACTAATGTCTATTGGTGGATGTGAATATTCTAGACAACAAGGCAAGCGTTTTGCATCCGAAATAATCAGGGTGAGGGTAAGAATGATCCATTCTCACTCATTCTCCACCATTTACCTGAAACAATGGTTTGTTTATTTGATTATGAAAATGTGGCATATGCCACATGAATGCAAAGTAACCCCCCAGAAAATAAAAAGGGTCTCATTGTAAGGTAGCCCAAGAGAAAGCCTTGTGTGTGCAAAAGTGTGACCAATGTTAAACAAAGGATAATGGTCTTACAAACATGTCCCCCCCTAAGGTGGTGCCATTATGCCATTCTCACAATAGAAATGTAAGTACATATGAAACCCAAATGTTTACAAAGCATCACAAAAGAGTAAAGGAAAGGACTCCAAGCAAAGGTCTTAAATGGAATCCTCTAAGTCCAAGTTGTAAGAACAAAAATTGTTCTACAACAGATTCCTTGATTTTGATGATAACAAAGGATGAAACCAAAAATGGCACCCTAACGAAAAGTTTCTAAGTGTGCAGGGTTCTAAAGAAAGAAGTAAGAAATCTGATGATGTCATCAGATAGAGTATCAGATCAGAAGCATATTATCAAATGATCAGAAGCTCTGAAGTAGAAACAAGCTCAAGAAAGTCTAACTCTGAACTAAACAACAAGTATCAGAAGCATCTGAACAAGAAGTAAGTCCTAGAACCTCTGACTCTGAACAACGCTATCTGAAGAATCTATTTAGATCAACATCAGAAGCAAGATTCCAAGGTTCTCCAAAAATACAAATACTCTGATTATGGATTTGCTAATCATGAAAGAGTAACGTTGAAGACAAGTAAAGATTTTCAAATGGATTTCCTAATTGAGAAAGAGACGTTAATCTCCAATCTCAATAAAGAAAATACTACTTGTGGTAAGTAGTCATTTCAAGAAGAAAAAGTCATCCTACATTAGCTAATTATGTGATGGCGTAACTTCATCTCAATATCCACCAGTTTCAACTACTACTTCAACTGATCTATATAAAGGATTGAAAATCAATTTTCAGTAACACACATACGAGGAAAAATTATACTGAAACATCAACAAGAAAAACACTCTTGCTCTCTATCTTCACGAAGCTTTTGCTTATTACGTGAAAAACTCTTGTTCTTAATTTTGTAATACTTGCTTTCTTAGAAGCACTCTAGTTTACATAAATCCTTCTTCTATTGTTTGTTGATTTCCTCAAGTGACTCTGTGTAGTCTGTATACTTGAGAGGGCTAAGAGATTTTGTATCTTAGACGTTGTTTGTAATCTTTCAAGATTAGTGGATTAAGTCCTTGTTGAAGGCGAAATCACCTTGGCCGGGTGGACTGGAGTAGCTTTGTGTTATAAGCGAACCAGTATAAAATCCTTGTGTGATTTTCATTTTGAAAAGCGCTTATTTTTCCAAACAATTCAAACCCCCCCTTTCTTGTTTTTCTCACCTTCAATTGGTATCAGAGCTCCGGCTCTGTTATTGATTTTCTAATCAAACACTTAACCGTGTAGAGAGATCCAGTACGAGAAAAACAATGGCCCACTCAAATGAAAGAGATTCTTACAATGCCAAGCCTCCTGTTTTTGATGGAGAAAAATTTGATTACTGGAAAGATAGAATCGAAAGTTTCTTTCTTGGTTATGACGCTGACCTCTGGGACATTGTCACAGATGGATACACACCTCCAGTCTTAAATGGAGCTGAAGTTCCCAGAAGTAAGATGTCAGAAGATCAGAAACGTGTCTTCAAAAATCACCACAAGGCCAGAACAATACTTCTAAATGCTATATCATACAACGAATATGAAAAGATCACCAACAGAGAGACAGCCAAAGATATACTTGACTCTCTGAAGATGACCCATGAAGGAAACTCCCAAGTCAAGGAGACGAAGGCTCTGGCGCTTATCCAGAAATATGAAGCCTTCAAAATGGAAGATGACGAAGCTATAGAGGCTATGTTTTCTAGATTTCAAACTCTTATTGCAGGTGTTAAAGTGCTAGACAAAGGATACACGACTGCAGATCATGTTAAGAAGATAGTCAGAAGTCTGCCAAAGAAATGGAGACCTATGGTTACTGCTCTGAAGCTGTCAAAGGATCTGAACAATATCAGCCTTGAAGAACTTGTTAGTTCTCTCAGAAGTCATGAGATAGAACTAGAGGAGGATGAACCTCAGAAAAGGAACAAGTCCGTAGCGCTAAAGTCCAGATCTGAAAGACGGAAACCTGACAGAACCAAAGCTCTCCAGGCAGAAACTGAAGATACTGACGACTCTGAACCTGAAGACTCTGATGATGAAGAAGAGTTGTCCCTACTAACCAGAAGAGTTAAGCAACTCTGGAAAAAGAGGAACAACAACTTCAGAAGACCAAGACCTAGAGGGGATCGATCAGAGTCAACTTCAAAAGGTAAAGCTAACAAAGATATTACCTGTTATGAATGTAAAGAAACAGGTCATTACAGAAATGAATGCCCCAAGTTGAAGAAAGACAACCCTAGGAAAGAAAGCTTCAAGAAAAACACCTTCAGAACAAAGAAAGGACTGATGGCCACCTGGGACGATAGTGAATCTGGATCATCAGAACCTGACTCTGATGAACAGGCCAACGTAGCACTTATGGCTATCACATCCAGCAGCTCAGATGAAGAATCTGAAGAGGTATTTTCTGAACTTTCTCGATCTGACTTAGAATCATGTTTGTCAGAAACTCTTACCTCTTATCAGAAATTGAAACAAAAGTTTAAAAACATTAAAGGCTGTCTTAAAGCTAAATTTGAAGAGTGTAGTGAACTTGAGATAACAATTCTAGCACAAGAAGATACGATTAGATCTTTAACATTAGAAAGAGATGGAGCTAAGAGAAATAGCTTAGAATTAGAAGAAGCGTTGTCTCAAGCACCACAAACTTCAAATAAAATTATTTATAAATATGAAGAAGCCTTTCAAGAATTTCTGAAGAATGGGATAGATAGGAGTATTATGGCATCCATGATTTATGGAGTAAGTCAGAACAATAGAAGGGGAATTGGTTATGATCCTAAGGAAGATAAAACTTCTACCAGTGACCAAATTAAATCTCCTTTTTCATATCACTACACCCACACACAAGAACACAAATTTAAAAATGCTAGAAGACCCAAAGTTATAAGAAACTCTGGGAAAACTAATCTAAAAGGACCCAAGAGATTCTGGGTACCGAAAGATAAGATTATCTATGTTGCAGATATCCTATGCAGCAAAGTTCAGACACCAGTCATGGTACCTGGACTCTGGATGCTCGCGACACATGAAGGGAAGAAAGTCTATGTTCCAAAGCCTGGAACTTAAAGATGCTGGATTCGTAGGTTTCGGAGGAGATCAGAAAGGAAGGATCAGAGGCTCCGGAACTATTGGTAATGGTACTCTTCCCTCTATATCTGATGTTCTTTATGTAGAAGGATTAATGCATAACTTGTTATCCATAAGTCAATTAAGTGATAACGGTTATGATGTAATCTTCAATCAAAAAACATGTAAAGCCATTAATCAGAACGATGGCTCTGTCCTTTTCACAGGCAAGAGGAAAAACAACATTTACAAAATAAATCTTTCTGATTTAAAAGATCAAAATGTTAAATGTCTAATGTCAGTTCACGAAGAGCAATGGGTATGGCATAGACGCTTGGGCCACATTAGCATGAGGAAACTTTCTCAGCTAACTAAACTCGAGTTAGTCAGAGGCCTACCTAAACTGAAGTTTTCTTCAGATGCTCTGTGTGAAGCTTGTCAGAAAGGAAAATTTTCAAAAACATCTTTTAAAAAGAAAAATGTTGTTTCTACCTCTAAGCCTCTGGAGCTTCTTCACATTGACTTATTTGGTCCTGTGAAAACAGCATCAGTTAATGGAAAGAAGTATGGACTAGTCATTGTTGATGATTACAGTCGCTGGACATGGGTAAAATTCCTAAAGCACAAGAGTGAGTCTCACTCTGTATTCACCAGTTTCTGTTCCAAAGTGCAAAAAGAATTTGACTCTAAAATTATTAGAGTCAGAAGTGATCATGGTGGAGAATTTGAAAATAAAGATTTTGAAGAATTATTTGATTCTAATGGAATATCCCATGATTTCTCCTGCCCTAGAACTCCACAACAAAATGGAGTTGTAGAGAGGAAGAATAGGACACTCCAAGAGATGGCCAGAACCATGATCAATGAAAATAATGTAGCAAAGCACTTTTGGGCAGAAGCTGTAAATACAGCGTGTTACATTCAGAATAGAATCTCTATAAGACCTATTCTAGAAAAGACTCCCTATGAACTGTGTAAAGGAAGAAAACCCAACATCTCATATTTTCATCCTTTTGGATGCTCTTGTTTTATATTAAATACTAAAGAACATCTGAACAAGTTTGATTCCAAAGCACAGAAAGGTATTATGTTAGGATACTCAGAACGCTCTAAAGGCTATAGAGTATACAACACAGAAACCAAAATTGTGGAGGAATCAATTCATGTCAGATTTGATGATAAGCTTGACCCTGAAAAGTCAAAGCTAGTTGAAAAGTTTGCAGATTTGGAAATCACTCTTGTAGAATCTGAGAAAACTCCAGAAGCAACTGTCACTCAAGACTCTGAAGAAATTAAATCTCCAGAAATTCCAAGGAAAGTTAAAAGTCGTATTAACGTATCTGAAGATTTGATTTTGGGAAACAAAGATGAACCTGTTAGAACCAGATCTACCTTCAGAACTTCTGAAGATATTCCTCTGAGACTAGTGTCTCTGATTGAGCCTACGTCCTGTGATGAAGCTCTTCAAGATAACGATTGGGTGGCAGCTATGCAAGAAGAATTAGATCAATTCTCCAAGAATGATGTCTGGGATCTTGTTCCTAAACCCAGAGGCACTCATGTCATTGGAACCAGATGGGTTTTCAGAAACAAGCTGAACGAGAAAGGAGAAGTTGTCAGAAACAAAGCACGACTGGTAGCTCAAGGTTATAGTCAACAAGAAGGTATTGATTATAATGAAACTTTTGCTCCAGTCGCGAGGTTAGAATCTATTCGTCTTCTTGTATCTTTTGCTATTAATCATTCTATCAAATTATACCAAATGGATGTCAAGAGTGCATTTCTTAATGGTTATATTTCAGAAGAAGTGTTTGTCAATCAACCTCCAGGTTTTGAAAATTCAAACTTTCCAGAACATGTTTTTAAACTTAAGAAATCCTTATATGGACTTAAACAAGCTCCCAGAGCTTGGTATGAACGTTTAAGCAATTTTCTTCTGGAACAAAATTTTATCAGAGGGAAAGTTGATTCTACACTCTTCTGTAAAAACCTTAATAATGATCTCATGATATGCCAGATTTATGTTGATGATATTATTTTTGGTTCTGCTAATATCTCTGTTTGCCAAGAATTTTCTAAGTTAATGCAGGCAGAATTTGAGATGAGTTTAATGCAAGAACTAAAGTTCTTTCTGGGAATTCAAATTAATCAAACTCCAGAAGTCACGTACGTCCATCAAAGTAAATATATTAAAGACGTTCTGAAGAAGTTTGACATGACTGAATGCAACTCTGCAAAAACTCCCATGCACCCAACTTGCATTCTGGAGAAGGAAGAGGTAAGCAACAAGGTTTGTCAGAAGCTCTATCGAGGTATGATAGGCTCTCTCCTCTATCTGACTGCTACTCGTCCTGATATTCTCTTTAGTGTCTGTCTTTGTGCCAGATTCCAATCAGATCCTAGAGAATCTCATTTAACAGCAGTTAAAAGAATTCTTAAGTATCTGAAAGGAACTCCTAACCTGGGCCTGATGTATGAGAAAACATCAGAGTATAGACTCTTGGGTTATTGTGATGCAGATTATGCAGGAGATAGAATAGAACGAAAAAGCACATCTGAGAATTGCCAGCTTCTGGGAAACAATCTAATCTCCTGGGCTAGCAAAAGACAGTCAACTATTGCTCTATCAACTGCAGAAGCAGAATATATCTCAGCGTCACTGTGCACAACTCAGATGCTCTGGATGAAGCATCAGCTAGAAGATCTACAAATCTTTGAGAGTAACATTCCTATCTTTTGTGATAATACTGCTGCTATTTGTTTAAGTAAGAATCCCATTCTACATTCCAGAGCCAAACACATAGAAATAAAACATCATTTTATCAGAGACTATGTTCAGAAAGGGATAGTAACATTGAAGTTCATTGATACAGAACATCAATGGGCAGATATTTTTACTAAGCCTCTAGCTGAAGATAGATTTCTTTTTATCTTAGAACATCTGAACATTAAAAATTGCCCTGAGTGAAATATGGCTCTGAAAATGTAAAATGTGACTCTGATGTAAACATATGTACTTCTGCCTCTGACTCTGATACTTCTACCAAGTTAAGAAGATATCTGAGTTAGAAATCTTCAGAAACCAACCCTTTGGTATTCCTGAAGATCAGATACATCAACACGTGGAACTCCAAACGTCTAACCCTAGAACTTCTAGACAGCTGTCAAAAGAAATCAAAGGTCAGAACGTTTGAAATCTCCTAGAGCAGTGTGCGTACTGTTGGGATTAGACATTCATTTATTAGCTGTAATCATTTTTCCCCCCAAACGTGCTATTTTGATTTTTGTGCTAACGCTGGAATGTGTGTCGTTTTGCATGTGTTTGAACTTAGGGTATAAAAACACTTTCTCTCACTTTTCACACTTATCACTCTCACTCACTCTAAAACCCTAAACCCTCTTTCGAAGCATTCTCTGCAAGTTCTTCTTCAATCTTCATCTTCTTCTTCATGGATGCTCAACAACAAGAAGTTTTTAACTTCTCTCAACAGATGGAATCAAGTTCTAATCCCCAAACCTCAAACACTCAAACACCAACGGTTACTGGCGTCACCATAACCCCTGTTTACAAAGAACCTCACGTTCTTGACCGTGAACGCCACATTAACCTTTCAACCCCCTTTGAAGGTTTGGATGTGTTGTGCGAATCGTTGGTTGATTTCGACAACCTAAGAAGAAATGGCGTTGATCTAACTGGAGAACTGCGTCAACAAGGGTGGGAGAACTATTTCCAAAGGTTGTATGGTCCAATTTACCCACTTCTGGTCAAGGAGTTCTGGAGACATGCAGATGCGGATGACAACTTCATCGTCTCATTTGTTCTGGGAGTGAAGATAGTTATCACAGAAGGATCCATTGCCTCTCTGTTGAATATGGAAAGTAGTGGAGGAAAAAGGATCTACAACATTCCTCCTAGGTCAAAGCGCATAACAGATGTGATAAACCCAACAATCTTCAAACCAAATGTTGAAGGAAACCCATCTAAGAACAAGGAGCTACACCAGAACCTCAGAGTGTGGCTGAAGATTATTCTGGGAACTATCCACCATCGTCCAACCTCCAACTCTTCTGATTACATTAATGCAGACCAGAAATGCATTTTGTACTGCATCCAGAAAGGTGTGAAGATCAACCTCCCTGCTCTCCTCTTCAGATATCTGAGAGATTCAGTCAGAGAAACCAGGAATAACATGAAGCCCAGATCCTACATTCCTCTGGGAAGATTGCTATCTGACGTCTTCATTGAGCATGGACTGGTAGATGAGCTGGAAAAGACCAAGTTGATGGATGATCTGGCAATTGATGTGGGGAAGCCTCTGAATGCCAGAAACCTCAAGAGTATGGGGATAATCAAGAAAATACAAGTCAAGCCAACTCTGGATATATCCTGGGATAGTTTGAAAGATCAGAGGAAGATGCCTCATGGCCTTGCCAGATTCTTCAAGAACGAACCCAGAGACGCTGTTGCCCTCTATCTTCATCGTCTGCTGGAAGAAGGTGTTGATGTCTCTGATTTCAGCCTCGATGACTGTCTGGACTCTGAGGAAGATTTAGTCAGATACAAGAGAGGTATTTCTGAAAAGAAGATAGCACCACCAGCAAAGAAGGCCAGACTTGAAGGAGCTTCTGGAAGCGGATCTTCAGCTCCTCTGCAATTTTCTACTGGTAAGTCTGTTCCTCCTGCTACCTCTGAATTTTTGATGGCTTCCTCTTACCCTCTCTCTTCACAACCCATTTATACCACCTCTGACATTACACCCTCAATCACCAGAACCTCCCAACCTACACCAGTTCTAAATATAGCCTGCACCTTCATACCTCCCTCTAAACCTGCACAAACCCACCAAAGCACTTCATCTTCATCATCCTCAATGCCAGAATCACCACCTTATGTTTCTGTCTCTTCTGACCATGCATTTTCTGACCCTGAATCCCCAACTATAGCCACACTTTACGCTCATAGACTTGCTTCACAACAAACACAAACCACAGAACCTGAAATAACTTCACCACTACAACAAACAACCACCATCCCCTCTGAAACTCAACCCTCTGAAATTCAACCATCTGATCCCTACACCTCTGATATCACCCCACCAAAAATTCCCGCTGCACCTGAAGCAGAATCTGAACCCTTAGACTTAAACCCTCTTTACGCTTCATCCCAATCTTCTGAACCTCAACCTGAACCAGAAATTGAACCAGAACCTCTCACTTTAAATCTCAGCCCTCCAAACTCTCCACCTCACACCTCTGAACCAGAACCTGAACCTGAGCTTTCTAAACCTACCCTTAAGGAAGCCATCTTTATGATTGCAGAGGCTTCAGCTCAAAAGGTTGATTCTCTGGTCACTAACTCTGAAATCAGTGATAATCCTGAATCTGTAAGGACACACTGGAACAGAGTCATTGGCTGGATGACATCTGAGTCCTTTAGGCTGAAGAGCATATCTGAACAAGTCAGAAATGACTACATCAGAAATGCTGAGGCAAGAGTCCAGGAGAGACTTGCCAGAGAGGCTGAAGCCAGAAGGCTAGAGGAAGAGCGATTGGCCAAGGAAGCTGAAGAAGAAGCAAAAAGGATAGAGGAAGAAAGACTTGCTAAGGAAGCTGAAATCCTAAGGCAAAAGGAAGCTGAAGCAAAGGCTCTGGCAGATGCAGAAGCACAAGCTGCTACAGAAGCTGAAGCTCAGCAGGCTCTGACTCTGGGGGAGTCCTCTTCTGTGATTCCTACGGTTCTTCAGACTCTGAAAGAACTCAAGCAAGATCAGAATGAACTCCGGGTCAGAATGGACAAGCAAGATACTGTCAACGAAAACATCCAGAACATGCTTGCTATGCTGCTTCAGAGAATGCCTCCGCCTCCGAACCCTTAGGCACTTAGGATTTATTTTTGCTTGCCTATTGTTTTGCTTCTGTCTTCTTTTGACTCTGATGTTTTTCTTGTTCTTTTGAACCTGATGTTTTGTTTGTTGCCTTTGTGCTTCTATCTATGAATTTTAAGTTTTTCTCTTTATCTATTTTTTTCTCTTATTTTTACTATGTCTTTTTGATTGTGACAAAAAGGGGGAGAAAGTAATTATTAGCTCTGATGAAAATATTGTCTAAAACCATCAAGCATTCTGCAACATTTTTTTATATATATAAACAAAATTATCTAACTTGGACTTAAGAAATTGCAGAAAATCTCAGAAACCTCTTTACTTAAAAAACTCTGGTAAGAACTTCAGAACCTCTGAACTCCCTAGTACTATCTCAGGGGGAGCTTCTGTCTATCTGATCTAATTTTATTCATGTTTCATCTGCTAATTTAAGTTGTTTTGTCATCATCAAAAAGGGGGAGATTGTAAGAACAAAAATTGTTCTACAACAGATTCCTTGATTTTGATGATAACAAAGGATGAAACCAAAAATGGCACCCTAACGAAAAGTTTCTAAGTGTGCAGGGTTCTAAAGAAAGAAGTAAGAAATCTGATGATGTCATCAGATAGAGTATTAGATCAGAAGCATATTATCAAATGATCAGAAGCTCTGAAGTAGAAACAAGCTCAAGAAAGTCTAACTCTGAACTAAACAACAAGTATCAGAAGCATCTGAACAAGAAGTAAGTCCTAGAACCTCTGACTCTGAACAACGCTATCTGAAGAATCTATTTAGATCAACATCAGAAGCAAGATTCCAAGGTTCTCCAAAAATACAAATACTCTGATTATGGATTTGCTAATCATGAAAGAGTAACGTTGAAGACAAGTAAAGATTTTCAAATGGATTTCCTAATTGAGAAAGAGACGTTAATCTCCAATCTCAATAAAGAAAATACTACTTGTGGTAAGTAGTCATTTCAAGAAGAAAAAGTCATCCTACATTAGCTAATTATGTGATGGCGTAACTTCATCTCAATATCCACCAGTTTCAACTACTACTTCAACTGATCTATATAAAGGATTGAAAATCAATTTTCAGTAACACACATACGAGGAAAAATTATACTGAAACATCAACAAGAAAAACACTCTTGCTCTCTATCTTCACGAAGCTTTTGCTTATTACGTGAAAAACTCTTGTTCTTAATTTTGTAATACTTGCTTTCTTAGAAGCACTCTAGTTTACATAAATCCTTCTTCTATTGTTTGTTGATTTCCTCAAGTGACTCTGTGTAGTCTGTATACTTGAGAGGGCTAAGAGATTTTGTATCTTAGACGTTGTTTGTAATCTTTCAAGATTAGTGGATTAAGTCCTTGTTGAAGGCGAAATCACCTTGGCCGGGTGGACTGGAGTAGCTTTGTGTTATAAGCGAACCAGTATAAAATCCTTGTGTGATTTTCATTTTGAAAAGCGCTTATTTTTCCAAACAATTCAAACCCCCCCCCCCCTTTCTTGTTTTTCTCACCTTCACAAGTGATTAAGTGCCATGACTTGCTTTTGGTCTTTTAATGTTATCATGTTTTTGTTATTTTTAAATGATGAAAATAATAAAGAACAATAATAATGTGTGTATGATGAGTTTGTACAGTGATGATGATAATGAGTACTTAAATGTAAATGACATAATAAGTAAATAATAATGAATAATAACAATGATAGAAAGTTAGTAATAATCAAAGTTAACAAAGCTAGAGTTAGGGTTATGAGTAAGTGAACAACTTTTGAGGATTATCTATCTTTAGGTCAATAGATTCAAAATATGTCACATTGAGGGATAACTTATCACTGATGCAAAGTAAGGAAGATGATCAATGGATCAACTTACTCTAGATTTGCAACAATGAAAGTTGTTCAACCTCAAGTCAATATGTCAATAGATTGACAAAAAAAAGACTATACAACCCCAAATTGAAGGATTAATTTTAGTTATTTACAAGTTATATGAACAAGATAATGCTAGTAAATTATATGAACAAGATATAATAGTAACAAGTTAGTAAAGGGGTTAGTGTGAACAAGTCAACATGATAAACCAAAACTTATAGAGGGGTTAGTAGGTTAGTATAAACAAAATGAAATAGAAATGTGTCAGATGAATCACAAATTAACGAAATAGGACTTAATCCACAAGTCAAATGACCAAGTTGTTTGAAGTAGGGGTAACCTATCCATACCCCAAAGTACCATGGATGAACTCAATGTTCATCCAATGGTAGGTTTGAAATGTAGAAGGTTCTAATCAACCCGAAATAAAACATATCATGACATAGGTTGATTTTATTAGTCCTTGAGTTCAAGTCCTTAAAAGTCCATCAAGAATTATCCAAATTAAATAAATGAAGTCCCCATTAAATTCTAGAGGCAAAAGTAAGGGGGGTTGATGTTCAACATATTTTCAGAATAATAAAAATAAAAGGGTACAAAAATAAAATCAAAAGGAAAAATAAAATGGGAGAATAAATTAATAAAATGAAACAAATATGAAAAAGAAATGGTCAGAGTGCACATGCTTGGGTCGAATCCCTGACCTTAGGGTCATGTGGGGATTGACCCCCTCACCCACTAGGCCAATGGCCCAGATTCAAGCATCAAGGTAGCTTGCATGATCAACAAAAAATCATTCTCACCACTCATGAGCCGATGATTGGCTCCGAGTGGGGAGTATTTTACCATGATTATGATGAATACAGATAACCTAAAATAAAAATTAAATTCTAAATAAGGGACGATCAAAGCTACAAGGTTAGGGTTAATGATCAGTGAATGATTTCGAGCAAGAGGGTAACTTATTTGAGTGAAGGAGATGACTGGAACTACCTGGTCGGGATCAATTTCAAAATGGAGCTCTGATTATAATGGATAGCTTATGGGAGATGTTTGCAAGGTGAGTTAGTGTTTCAGAAAGTTTCAATGAGGTTGAGGGATGGATTTTGGGTGCCTGGATTGAACTATAATGAATTATAACTTAAAAAGTGCAACCCTGTTTTTGGAGAAGAAATTTGGTTTCGGTGCAGAGGTTTTCTGGCTTGAAAAGCTTGGTAAATTAAGGGGACATCTTCCCCTGTTTATAAGGAAGGTGATGGAGTGGTTTGGAGAGAGAAAGGAAGTGGTTTGCTCAAAAAAGAGATGTGGTTCGAAGCATGCTTGTGGATGGGTTTTTAGGGATTCAAATTTGCATGTTCGGAGTTGGTTTGCTTCACCAATCAAATGGTTTTGGTCCTTAGCATCAAACAATATTAAACAAAGGTAATGAAATGAATTGCTATGCATTTGGAGTTTAGCTATTTTGGGGAATTTCTGAAAAATCACATGGGGTCGGGTTTTGCAATTTGAGTTGTTTTGGATTCTAAGTTGACTTCCAATTACACTACACTACCATATGAAAAAAAAATTGGGGACCCATGGTATCATATGAAAGTGTTTTGTAGGCTTGGTGAATGGAAATGAATATTCTGACTTGACATGACTGGTTTGCCAATCAGGATGATCATCAACGTTTGAACCATGGATAAATGAAATTGATCATGAATTTTGTCCCAATTTTGGTCCATTTATTCTATTCCATGAACTTGATTGAATGAAAAAAGAACCACGTCAAAAGGGTTTGTGGTTTGGAAATGGGAATGTGTCAAAGTAGGGGTCATGACATGATTTTAGGGCATGGTAGGCATGTTGGACCAACTTGGCCAATAGAAATATTAAACCTCTTCCTCAATGAATTAGGTCTCAGACCTTGAAAAAAAATGGAGGAAGTTATTCAGGAAATTTGGCTTTAAGTGGAATTTAAAAATCTTGAAAAATGAAGAAGTTATGGTCTTTGGAACTTCCCATAGGCCATTCTTGCCAAAATGTGACCAACCAACATGACCTAGTTTTTGGGTTTTTGTGATTTCTTGATTTTCAAGTCATAATGATGGATATTTTGAGTTCATATGATCATATCATGATGGTAAATTAAGTTTGGACCTTTGTGGAATGATTTTAGGTCAAATTGGTGGGTGAATCAAGTCATGGAAAGTTGAAAAATCAAGTATGAACCAACTACTTGTAACATGGATTGGATGGATGTTTAAATGGTTGACTATGATTGTAATGGACATGAAATGATGTTTAATGAGTGCTAGGGTGATTGTATAACGAAGAATGGGGAACATAAATGATCAAAGGATCCCCAAACTAGGGTTTCTTGAGCCATAAGTTTCATTAAGAACCGAACCAAGATGCATTAGGGTTTGAGTTGTAGGGATCAAATTGAGATGTTTAAAGGACATGGGGAATGAAAAAACTTTGGATTTGAGGGTTACTTAATGGCATGGTAAAGATCTATGGTGAATCATGACTTGTACAATCCAAAAAGACGGTCAAGGGCTAGGGTTTGGTGCTTGGGTGAGCAGATGAATCTTGAAGCTTCTTCAAAGAGGACTCACCACCCAAATTGGACTTGGAGAATGAGTGAGATGTCTTGAGTGATCCTCCAATCTTTGTGGGATTCTAGAGGATGAGATTAAGGTTATGTTGGCTTGGGCACACCTCAACATGACCACAAAATCTTGGGTCTTCGCAGATGATTCCCATGCCTTGGGCTTGGGGATCATTATGACCATTGAGTATAAATTCATATGAGATGATATGTATAGGATGTATGCTTGGGTTTTAAGGCTTAAGAATATGATATAGGGTAGGGAAAATTAGAGGGTATGATAGTTGTCCCTATTTAATCATCTCAGACTTGAATGTATGGATATCAACGACTTCCAATGCATTCATGGTTGGAGGGGATTAAATACTATTAGGAGAAATCGAAAATTTGCTATACTGGGGATAATGGTAGTATGTATTGATCTGCTTTGGGGATTATGCATGCAATATGATGGATGCAACAGAAGTATCTCCTTGACATTAAAGTCCAAAGAAGACGGAGGGAGAAACTCTGCTAGGGGATGAGAACCTCGGAAAAAAGAGAAAAGACGACTTCCCCTAGCGACGGTTGGGGAGAAAAAGAAGGTAATTCCTAGAAACGGCTGGAATACCTAACTCTGATTGGGAAATATTGATTCAGTGATGATTCCTAGCAACGGCTGGAATACTTGACATTACTGGGGACCAACCCACGTGAATTCAGTGATGATTCTTAGCAACGACTAGAATACCCAATTCAGTGGGAAATACCAACTAGGTTCAGTGATGATTCATAAAACCATTGGAATACCTGACTTAGCTGAAAATAAATAAGGTACGATGACGATTCATAGCGAAGACTAGAATACCCGACTCTGTGGGGAAAGAAGTCATTCAATGATGATTCCTAGCGATGGCTGGAATACCTGACTTGACTGGGGATAAACTTCTCAAGAAGGTACGATGATGATTCTTAGCAACGACTAGAATACCTGACTCTGTTAAGGAAAGTACAAAAGTTCAGTGATGATTCCTAGCAATAGTTGAAATACCTGACATATGTTGGGGGGAAAGAGCATGTCATTGATGCTTCCTTATGAAGATTGGAATACCTGACTCGTGCTGGGGGAGGAATTTCAAAGATGATTTCTAGCCACGGCTATGAATAATTTGACTTGGCTTGGGGAGTGATCCCAACATACCTCAGGTTTAATAAAAAAGGGAGAGTTCAATGACGATTCTTGACAACGGTTAAGAATACATGACTCTACGGAGATAAATGAAAATGTGGTGACCTTTTGGGGATATAAGAAGTACGATGATGATTCTCTAGCAACAAATAAGAATACTTGACTCTTTTGGGGAAACCAGTCGAGGGAGAAAATGACAGTTCAATGAAGATTCCTAGCAACAGCTAGAAATACATGACTCTCCTTGGGGAGACATTTTAAATTGATTCTACTGGGGAAAATTCCTAATAACAGTTGGGAAATTCTGAATTTCGGTGAATCAATTGAGTATAAGTTTTTGGAAGATACTTATGATGCGATGTTATGTATGAAAAATGTTAATGCATGTTCAGATTGTTGTAAGGGAATTGTGCAGATGCTAGGTTTGTAAGTTATGCCGGGTATGATTGGACTTTACGGGGAATATATATGAGGGATGTCAATGGTGATTGGGCTTAAAAAGATGATTAGGGAAAGTGTAATGAATTTCCGGTACTTGGGAAATTGGAACTTGATGTTCAAGCAAGCACTAAGTGTAATAGCTGAGGATTTCTACTTGGGAAGAAACGATTGGCCAAGTCCACTGGACTGCATGGCGCTTTTACGTTGGAATACCAAATGCGTTTTTGGTTACATTTAGCAATTTTTTGAAAGAAATGTAATTCGATGTTATTTCCCTTAAAGTTTTTATTTGAAAAAGGGGGTTTTCACTAAGAAATTTCCAATGTAATATCATTTTGAAAAAAAGTCATATTTCGCAGACAAAGTAGGAAAAGTAAAAATAATGAACACGTAAGAGGGAACTGATTTTATTGATAAATGGTCCCAAAATGGGTGATTTTGTACAAAGAAAGCAATCCCTAAAAGAGGTGATTGAGAAAATAAATTGAAACACTGTAATGGCAATGAAATATCTCGTGTTTCCTCCAAATTCCAACTCTGCTATAGTCTTTTTGCCTTTGGTCGTCCTTTGATCTTTCTTTCAGAAGGAGAGTGATTGATTTGCTAGGGAAGCCGCTGGACTAACTTTCTAAGGATTGATGAAAGATTATTTGTGGGATGCAACCTCTCGCTTTTATTAAATCCTTAATTTTTTCCTAGACCACCCTTTTGGGATTTCAGTCTACCGGGATACCCATTTTTGCATAAATCTCCCTTTTGGGTTTTCAACTTATCGGGCTCTTTTTTTTAGGCGTAGTATTTTTGGACTGCATTCGCGTCCACAGGGGATGGAAGATCTTCACCATCCATAGTTGCAAGGATTAAGGGTCTTCCAAAAAAGACTTTTCTCACAACGTATGTGCCTTCGTTATTTGGTGTCCATTTACCCCTTGGATCGGTATGTGTGTGAAGAATCTCCTTCAATACAAGGTCTCCAATTTCGAGGTTGTAGGGGAAGACCTTCTTGTCATGTGTCCTCTTGATACACTTTTAATAAAGCTAGTCGTGGCAGATGGCTGCCAAGCGCTTCTCATCAATGAGGTTTAACTGGTCAAATCGGGCTTTGACCCATTCGAATTCATCAAGCTTTACATCGATCAAAATCCTTAAGGAAGAAATCTCTACTTCAACAATCAAGACTACATCCATGCCATATACAAGAGAGAAGGGTGTTGCTCCAATGAAAGTGCGTATCGAGGTACGATAGCCATGTAGTGCGAACGAGAGCATTTCGTGCCAATCTTTATAGGTTTCCACCATCCTTTGCATGATCTTCTTATTGTTTTTGTTAGCTACCTCGACAATGTCATTCATCTTAGGCCTATAAGACGATGAGTTATGGTGGTCAATTTTGAAGCTTCGGCATAACTCTTTCATCATCTTGTTATTGAGGTTAGATCCATTATCAGTAATGATCTTGTTGGGGAACCCATAATGGCAAATGATTTCTTTTCTTATGAACCGAGCCACCACTTGTTTGGTAACATTAGCGTATGAAATTGCTTCCACCCATTTTGTGAAATAGTCAATGGCTACAAGGATGAAGCGGTGTCCATTTGAGGCTGCAGGCTCTATGTGTCAGATTATGTCAATTCCCCACATGGAAAAAGGCCAATGTGATGTCAAGATATTGAGTGGCATTGGTGGTACATGGGTCTTGTCGGCATATATCTGGCACTTGTGGCATGCTTGGATGTGGCGGTGACAGTCAACCTCCATAGTCATCCAATAATAGTCGGCCCTCGAGATCTTCTTTACCATGGTGTGTCCACTGACATGCATTCCAAAAGATCCCTCATGGATTTCCATTATGATTTGGTGTGCTTCTTGCTTGTTCAAACATCTTAGTAAAACCGAATCATAATTTCTCTTGTACAATACCCCTCCACTTAAGAAGAACTTCGAAGGCAATTTCTGAAGGTACTTCTTATCAGTAATGGATGCGTCCTTAGGGTATTCTTGGCATTCTAGGAATCTCATGATATCATAGAACCAAGGATAACTATCGGCTTCTTCTTCGTCCGCCAAACAGTAAGCAGGCTCGTCCAAGTAGTTGAGGTGAAAAGATGGTGCTTCATTCTTCCACTTGACCTTAAACATGGATGTTAAAGTTTCCAAGGCATCAACAAGTTGATTATATTCTCAAGGGATGTGATGGAATGTGATCTCATCCAAGTAAAGGATTAGTTTCAAGACATGCTCCTTGAAAGGGATGAGTTTGTGATCTCTAGTATCCCAATCTCCTTTGACTTGGCTAATGACCAAAGTTGAATCTCAGTAGTGATCAAGAATTTTGATCTTAAGATCGATCGCGACTTCAATACCGAAGATACAGGCCTCGTACTTCACCATATTATCTGTTCATTCGAAACACAACCTTGCAGTGAAGGGGAGGTGAAAACCGGTTGGGGAGGTGATAACTGCCCCAATGCCATTTTCGTGAGCATTAGAAGCTCCATCAAAAACAAAAGTCCAACGGGACCCGGGATCAGGTCCTTCCTCAGGGTCGGGGATGTTGCAATCCATAATCAACATGATATCTTCATCAGGAAATTCAAAACACATAGACTGGTAGTCCTCCAAGGACTGGTGCGCAAGATAGTCTGACAATTCACTCCCTTTGATGGTCTTTTGAGTGACATGTTGGATGTCGTACTCGGTTAGCGTCATTTGCCATCGGGCTAGTCTACCAGTTAGAGTCGGCTTCTCAAATATGTACTTGAAGGGGTCCATCTTAGAGATCAACAATGTTGTATGAGGGAGCATGAATTATCTTAAGCATTTGGCAGCCCAAGCTAATGCATAACAAGTCTTTTCAAGCATTCAATACCTACTTTCGCAGTCGGTGAACTTATTTCTTAAGTAGTATATAGCGTGCTCCTTTCTACCAGTTTCATCATGTTGGCCAACGATGCATCCCATGGGTCCTTTGAGGATGGTGAGGTACATGATCAATGGCTTGTCGGGTACATGAGGCATTAAAACAGGAGTTTCTGGCAAGTATTCCTTGATCTTCATAAAATCTCTTTGGCAATCGTCATTCCAAATGACGGCTTGATTCTTTTGAAGTAGTTTGAAGATCGGCTCACTAGTGGTCGTGAGGTGAGATATGAACCTAGCAATGTAGTTCAATCTACCTAGGAATCCTCCGACTTCCTTTCAGTTTTTTGTGGAGGCATATCTTGTATGGCCTTCACCTTCTCAGGATCTACTTAAATGCCACATTAGTTGACGTTAAAACCTAGAAATTTTCCGGATCTTACCCCAAATAAGCATTTTTTGGGATTAAGCCTCAATTTAAACTTCTTTATCCTCTCAAACAACTTTTCTAGACTGACGAGATGTTCCTCTTCGGTTTGAGACTTGGCTATCATATCGTCAACGTAGACCTCGATCTCTCTATGAATCACGTCGTGAAAGAGAGTGACCATGGCTCGTCGGTATGTAGCACCATCATTTTTGAATCCAAAAGGCATAACCTTGCAGAAGAAGGCGCCCCATGGGGTTATGAAAGTGGTTTTCTCCATATCTTCTTGAGCCATTCGGATCTGGTTGTAACCGGAGAAACCATCCATAAAGGAGAGAACAAAGAACTGAGTAGTGTTGTCCACTAATACGTCAATGTAAGGTAGTGGAAAGTCATCTTTGGGACTCACTCTATTTAGATCTCTATAATCTATGCACATTCTTACTTTGCCATCCTTCTTGGTCACAGGCACAATGTTGGCAATCCATTGGGGATAATTTGAGACCGCTAGGAAACCGGCATTGAGCTGTTTTTGTACCTCATCCTTAATTTTCATAGCCATATCGGGACAGGTCCTTCATAGCTTTTTCTTTACTAGAGGGAATTCTTCTTTAAGAGGCAGATGGTGGACCATGATGTTAGTATCGAGGTCGAGCATGTCTTAGCATGACCATGAAAATACATCCATATACTCTTTCAAGAGCTTGATCAATTTTATGTTCACCTTGTCTTGTAGAGCTGAGCCGACTCGGACTTCTTTTCCTTCCTCGTTTGTTCCAAAGTTAACCACTTCCACTTATTCTTCATGCGGCTGGATGACCTTTTCCTCTTGCTTGAGCAGTCTTGCCAATTCATCGGGGAGCTCGGCATCTTCCTCACAACCTTCATCGGCTGGATGGATCGGGTTATCAAAGTCATACGAGACTATAGCAGAATTGTCATTGGTGGTTGTAGAGGGTGATATGCACGATTTAGGGTTCATGCTTTTATTGATATGAAAGAAAAAAATGATTTGAAAAAGTTTTTTTTAAAGCAAAAAGAAAATTTCCATTTTGAAAAGGTGAAATAATAAAAGAAAGACAAGGATCACAAAATTGAATGCGAAATATGCATCTTTTTCATTAATGATTAACAAGGAAATTCATTGAGGCCTTACAAATGGTTCCCCCATGCTTTGGGCTCGACATGGGTTCTTTTAATGAAAAAGGAAAACAAACATGGGAAATTACATTTTAATCGGGGTTACTTCCGATATTTCAATCTCGGTCCACTTGGTGGCACCCCTTCCATTGGTCTTCGTGAAGATCAGTTCTGCATCTTCAACATCTTCTTACACGGCACACACATGGTCATCATCAAGGTAGCCAACACTTGAGAAGTATTCAGATAATGGAAGCACTTGTCACTTTTCATCTACGGGTGTCATCTTCTTCAGATTTTGAGAGTTGTATCCCAAACCGGTGCGGTACTTGTTGCTAGGAAATTCAAGCATCATTCCCCATCCCAGAGGGGTTCCGTATGATAGTTAAAGAATCATGGAGAGAGGCCATTGGAAATTACGCATTCATAGATTCATTCCTTATCGGGAAAACCATTTGAATGTTGACCACCTCGGATGACTGAAATGGGATTTCCATTATCTCCCTCTCTCCTTCAATATAGAGAAACGACTCCAGATGACTTACCATAAAATATTTTTCACCTTCTACAACTATCAACTTGTTGTTCACTACAAATTTCAACCTTTGGTGGAATGTTGAAGTAACGACTTCAATAGAGCGAACCCACGGTCCTCCAAGAAAGCAACTATAAGCTGGATGGATGTCCATTACAAAGAAAGTGATGAAGAAGGTATGGGGGGCAAATCTTCATGGGCAGGTCTATTTCGCTGATCATGGTCCTCATCGACCCGTCAAACACTCTCACAACCAGTTCACTTGGTTTCATGACAAGTCCTTCAATGGTCAGTTTAGCCAGGGAGCCTTTGGGCATCACATTAAGGGAGGAAGCATTGTCCATCAAAACTCTGGATAGAACTGTGTCCACACACTCAATGGATAGGTGGAGATCCTTGTTGTGATTTCTTCCCTCAGCAGGGAGCTCCGCGTAATTAAATCCAAAACTCAAGCTGGTGGCTATATTGTTGACTACGCCTTCAAACTGGCAGACCGATATTTCTTAGGGCGCGTGGGAAGCCTTTTGAAACTTTACCAGAGCATCTATGCGGGCCTCTGAGCACATCAGTAGAGACAACATCGAAAATTTTGAGGGTGTCTGGTTGAGTTGTTCAACCACTCGATAGTCAATTCTTTTGATGATACACAAAAACTCATATACTTCACTGGTTATTAGAGGGTCTTGCCTTGAATGGGTATTACCAACTTGCTTGCCCTTGTCATGGGATGATGGACCGTCATTCTCGAATGGAGGTGGTACTGGTTCAAAGATCTTGCCATTTCTGGTTACTTCACCAGTTCCGAAGATGCTTATTAACAGGTCATCAGACTTGACTGGTTCTACTTGTACTCTCTGGCCGTGGATGTTGAATGGTGTGTCATACATCAAAGGGACTGCTATGGTGTCGTTGTACGAGAATGGTGTTGGAACTGTTATGATCAATGGAGCAACAGGGTTTACTGAAAGAGTTAATTGAGAAAGATTATATGGAATTTGTAGGGGGGAACTTCGTCATACGGAATTTTAAGGGTTGAGACATCTTTGATAGTGGAGGGTCGACCAATTATCAATATTCCTTGGTTCATTAGAGTATGAATAAAAGCTTAACGCCTTTGTAACATATTTCTCATTTTTGCTAGGCTCGATAGGGTCTTCCCGTTCGAAGGTCTTAATGACTTACATGTGCAAGGTGGCCCTGGCTTTAATTCTACCAGATTAACCTCACTCTCTTCGACACATTCAACATCATATATTTGGTCATTTTCGTCTATTTCAACGTAGGATACTTTTTCCTTTTTATGGTATTAATTTGACTTAGCCTTTTCAGCTTTTAGGCATTCGACTTGTCAAACTATTTCTGCTAATTAGGCCATGTCCCCTTGCGGCTAATTTTTATAATTCATGTTCAGGCACTTGAGTAAAGCACATTGACTTCATTATCCTAAACATGTTAAGGTATTCGTCTATTGATTCTGCCGACTTTCACCTCACACTAGCTAACTCTTTAAGGCTAATCTTGGAATGGCCCATGTAAAATTGTTCATGGAATACTCTCTCCAAATGGTTCCAACTACACATGGAACTATGGTGTAAGGTAGTAAACCATGTGAAAGCATTTTTAGTTAAGGAATTTGGATAGAAATTCATTTTCAAATTCTCTCTATTGGCTATATCTCCTACCTCTGACTGATACCTGGTCATATATTCGACAGTAGATTCCTTAGTATCCCTTCCAAATTTAGTAAACTTGGGGATATTTCAACCCCTTGGTAATTCAGTTTGTAATACATAATCAAATGATGCAGAAACAAAATTTGGCCTATGCAGACCGATATTGAGGCCATTCTGGGCCAAAATATGTTCGAGCGCATTAGTTATATTGTTTTTCCCCCTGAAATTGTTTTGCTGGGCATTTCTAAGTACTTGGATTGCATCTTGGTGTAGCGGGAAATTAATGATAATCAAGTTATTGACAAGCTAGAGATCAATTAACAAGAGTCGCCACCACGCTTTTATTGTTTCCAAGGGAAAATGGAAAAAGTACGAACAAAACCCAAAATGTAAGAAGTTTTCAAATAAAAACTAATAAAAGTCAGAGATCACAAGTAAGGGGTTGGTTACACAGAGGGAAGGTGTTAGCACCCAAAACGTCCTAGGTACTCCTAGGGAGCCCTTTTTGTGTGTATATGTATTTTGTACAAAGTGATGTTTACAAACAAATAGAATGGGGGGGATGAGAAAAGAATTCATTAATTATATTTTTTTGTTTGACAAGACCATCGGACTTGTGCCTACGTACCAACATAAAAATGAGGGATCAAAACGTCGTAGTTCGTGATACAAATTTCAAAATGGATGCATTGCTTTTAACAAAATTTAAGTTTGAAAGGCACAAAAGGCCTAAAATGTTTTGAATAAGTTAGTTCTTTTTGGCTTTTTGAAAGTTTAAGTCGAGTATAGTTAAGTTTATTTACAAGTTTGATTTAAGAAAAATAGTTTGAAAATGCAATGGCATAAGGCCAAAGTTTCTATCTTTTTGCAAAAGTGGTCAAAGTTTAGAACAAAAATAGTTCACACAAAGAAGATTTTGAAAAATTGAGGGAGAGATTTGGAAATTAAAGAAATGGGGAGAAGATGAAGAGACTACCCTATGTACAAAAATTAAAAGTTTAGAGTTGAAAAGATCTGACCAAATGGGTAGCAATCCAATAGACAAGTATGTCAATAGAAACCCAAAATTCCCTAGGAATTTTAGAATCAAGCAACACACAAATGCACAATTATATTATCTTGAAGATCAAGGCATCAAATAAAGATGGCCTCATCCAAGGTTATCCATTCCATGATCTTCTTCAAAATAGCCCATGCAACAGATGAATTCCACAGGTCACAGGTTCAAAATAACATCTTCACAATGATCATGCCGCAGATGAATCTTAGAGAGATCTTCAAAAATGTATCAGATGGATTTCAAATTGCAAGCACTTGGTTCTTCAACAAGTTGGCATTGGCCAAGTCCATTAGCATATGAAGGTTGCCTAGAGCCTAAGTCCATTTGTCCAAGATCAAGCCAACGGTCCATTCAAAAGTTTTTTAGGGTTTTTGTTATTATTATGTACATTAATGGTCAAAGACCACACAAACAAGCAAAGTATACACAAACAAGATATATCACACAATATGGTCCAAATGGACAAAGTGAAAATTGCATTAACATAAACAATTAGGATGATATGAACAATGACAAATGAAATAGAGTGCTAAAAGTAAATTGCATTAAAGTAAAAGCTTGAAATTAAAAGTTAGTAGTTAGTAGGTTAGGAGTTAGTATTGTTTTGCTTTTCATTTCAAGACATTCTTTGGAGAACACTCAACCCACTTATCACAAGCATGGATCCTTGAGCCAAAACATCTTCCAAAGGAAGGAAAGAAGGCCAAGTTTCCACACAATACCATGAAAGAGGGGAGACTTACAATCTCACTAACTAGAATGCTTATACCTTTTATGTTACAAACTTAGCGCTATGTTAAGCAATCGTAATTGGACTTATGTAGAAGTCACAACTATTTGAGGCCGGGCAATAGAATTTTGGTGTTAATGCATGTTAGAGGCATAGTATAATGGGCTATGCTCGTGAAACATACCACACACAAAAAAAAGAATATGCAAAAGGTGTGGCCTAATCTCATCCATACTCATGTCAATTTTTCAATCAACTAGCATTAGGACTTTGAGATGTCATAGGCCAAATGGAATGAATGAATTAAGAAGAGGAATGAGATGAAGTGGGAAGGGGATGAATGAAATCACAAATTGGTCAAAGGAGGACTTTTACCAAATTAATATCATTCATTCATTTCGGGAAATGGAATGTACATTCCATCAATCCCCTAAATCCAATGATATTAATTTCACAAAGTCAAACCAAACTTTACCCAAGGCCCAACCACAACAAGCAAACTCAAACAAGTCAATACAAGTGGTCAACAACAATAATTGGAATTTATTCAATTAAAAATAATAAAATAGTGCATTTACATCAAATATGGTTTATCCAATTCCTAAAATCTCATAAAAACACCAAAGAAATGGCCATGAGATTTATCATAGGCCAAACAAGGTCAAAGGACCTTGGAGAAAAAATTTCATAATTTTTGGACATTTAAAAATATTTTTAAATAATTAATAACCAATGCAAAATCAATGAATTCATGAAAAATATTAATAATGATACAAAAAATAATTTTAGTTTCAGAATATGAAAGAGAAAAATGTTTGAATTTTTTTGGTGAAAGTCCCATATTTTTTGGATCAAAAATACGTGGACCATCTGATCACCCTCATTAATTGAGGTGGCAGATCAGATGGTCCCTAGCGCGTGTTCCACATGGACTTGAGTCAACATCGCTGCATAGGTGGTAATTAAAACCAACGATTAAGATTAAAACAAAAGGAACGGATCATGTGGTGCAGAGCTTTGCCAACTCATCGCCGGAACCAGAGCTCCGATCATCTTCTCCGGTGGACCTCACCGCACTGGTCCACCATAAACCATCACCAAAAAGAAAAACAAGGACATGATCTTAAAGAAAAAAAGGCACTGAGCTCGAATCTGACCTCAATTCACTCTAACTCCAAGTATATTGAGAGATACATGGAGTTGAAATTTGAGGTACATAAACTGAGTTGCTTCGATTTGACCTTAAAGCAATTCAAACTTCTCGCCTATATTGGTAGGACTTCAGACAACCAAAGAATCAATGGAATTGAGCAAGAATTTGGGAGAATCGAAGAGTTCAAAATTTCTAGAAAATACCTTCAATGTAGGTATGTATTCAATTGATCTTGATCTTGCTTGTGCTTGGTCTCACTCCACTTGCTTGCAGGAGAAAGATTGAACGGTTAAAAAGCTATGGATTCCTGGAGAATTGAATTCCAAAACAGTGGAAATTCAAGCTCAAATTCAAGAGAATTTTCATGGCTTATCCTTTACAAAGTGAGGGTTTGAAATGGGGGATCAAAGCTGGCGCGATTGTCTGTGTATTTTTGAGCTATTGAAGTTCTATTTATAGCTGAAATGGTTGATAATTGCACACTTCAAATTACTTTCCAATTTTGGCAAATGGTGATGCAATGGTGCATGGGCGCGCACAGGCCCATGAAATGATTGCTTGAGGTCCACAAATGAATATCAGATGCTCTGAACTAAGCTTGGATTGCAAGGCAAATGCACATTGATGTTTGAAGTTTGATCCTTGCCAAGTGATGTCACCCTGTTTAAGCCATGCGCAACCTATGTATTTCTTGTCCAAAATGAATGAAAAGGGGTAAGGAGGATGCCAAGGTATGATCCTAATGCTAATGCTTATGATGGAATTACATGAGGGATCTTAGGGTCAAAATTGGGGTCATACAGCTGCCCCTATTTAAGGACATTCTAACTGAGGAGGTGAAGGTTAAAATCATCATGTCGACTCAGTAGAATGGGCTTAAATAACAACATATAGAAACAATTTTTGGTCCCTAAGAGACCTCATGATGCATATGATATGAATGCAAAAGTAAAAAATAAATTCTTTGTGGGGGGGAATACTGCCACAAAGGAAAAAAAATTAGAGAGATCGAAAGTCTGTAGGAGTTTAAACGCATTCCATAAGGAAAACTCACTGGGGAGACAGAGACTCTGAGGGGATAAAAAGGACTTATGCATAGGCCAAGCTACGACTTAAAACTACTGGTGGACTCGAGGAAATCCATATGAAAATGGAAAGACTCAGCCGGGGAAACAAACATCTGTAGGGGATACGAATAAGTAAGGATAAAACTAAGGTACTCGAATCATGCAGGGGAACAACGATTTCACTAAGCAAATGCGCACTCAACTCAACTGGGGAGAAATAAAATTTCAACACAGGAGGAGCAGAAATCTATTATCTACTACCTGTTACTGGGTAAGGAGATAATAAAGATCTGACAGAGAGAACATCCGTCATCGGTTAAGATGAACATATCAAGGATGACTCACTGAGAATTCCAGCGGAGAGGAAATTCACTACTAGTTACTGGGGAAGACTAACCTTGCTAGGGAAAACTGCAGAAAATAGGATAAACTCAACAGGGAAGAAAATATGTCATCGGTTTGGATGAACATAACAAGGATAGACTTGCCTGGAAATGTCAAGGAGGATACCCATCATTGGTTAGGATGAACATATCAAGAATATACCAACTAAATAAAAAGGGAGGAATTACATCTATCAAAAACTGGATAGAAAATCGTCGGAGAGAAAATCCGTCACCGGTTAGGATGAACAAATCAAGGATTATCTCTACGAGGGGACAAAGTAGGATTTACAACTACCGGTTACTGGGTAGAAGAGCAATCAAAGAGAAAATCCGTCACCGGTTAAGATGAACATTTCAAGGATAGACTCTGAAAAGGGGAGCAAAAATAGGGATTACATCTATCAGTTACTGGATAGAATACCAAAGATGAGAATATCCGTCACTGGTTAAAGTGAACATATCAACGATAGACTCCTCACATGGGAAAAGTAGGATTTACAACTACCGGTTACTGGGTAGAAAACCACAAGGAGAAGAAACCCTGTCATCGATTAAGATGAACATATCAAGGATTAACTCTCTGAGGAACAAAAATAAGGATTACAACTACCTTTTTACTAGGTAGAATACCAAAAGTGAGAATACTCGTCACTCGTTAAAGTGAACATATCAAGGATAGACTCCTGTGGGGGGAAGAAAAGATGTTCGTCACCGATTAAGGTGAACATGTCAAGGATATATTTCCTAGGGACTCCACTGAGGAGAAAAGGGGTACTTTTTCCGGATATTGGGCAAGAAGTAATAAACTGCAAACTAAGAAGAATATTACCAGTTACTGGGTAATAGACTCTTAGGGGACCAAAATATCTATCTAGGTAAGAGCTAGAAAGAAAACGGTCAATCAAGACTCAACCCAATGAGGACATAACTCAAGGGGAGTAATTCCATCCAGAAAATTTGCTGGAGAGGAAACTGAAATAACAACCATCCACGAGGAAACAAACTCAGTGGGGAAACAGAGAAAGGTTAAAGTATTTCTGCTTAAGGGGCTGACACTCTACCATTTGAAGGAGGACACACACCAGATTTGGTATGGGGATAAAGTACCGCCATAACAGAGCATGAGAATCTCAAACAAATCAAATATGAAGATGCAGGATATGCAAATTATGAAATTATATAAATGTATATGTATATGTATATATGATGATTATGCTGACCAAACAATCACCAAGGATACAGAGGTGTCGCAAAGAAATTGAACCACCAGTATAATCCTCGGTCAATCCACAAAATAGATGGAGACAACTGCCGGAGAACAGATAGATCAACATCCCAAGGGCTCAACCCTAGCTGAGGACGGATGAGATCTACTGAGGATAGAACACCCAGATCTATGGGGAATTTTAAGTCAACACCATAAAAATGGGAGACAACCCTACAGATAAATGATCAACAAAAGCTGCTCAGGAACCAGGAGGAAACTCTGACTGGGAGCAAAGATAAATGGCGACTGGTGGGGACACCAAAATGATCTACTGGGGGAAGATCAAACATCTCTGATGATGATCCACCTGCTGAGGAAATACGAACTCCGCTGGGGAAGGCCAAAACTCTGTTGGGGACAAGGATACGCCATAGGGTATCTAAATCAACCAACTCAGCTAGGGACAAAGAAAGAAGCTCCACTAGGGATCAAACACTCCGCCGAGGAACTGAATCAACACAAACGTCTAGGGATACCAAAAGGGTTAACTGCTTCGGGAAACTCTGATGCTTCACACATAAGGACTTGCTTTTTTACTGAAATGTTATTGATATTCCTTTTACTTGCTTTGGAAAAGTTCTTGCTTTTATATTTTAAAGAAAACTTGATTTTGATTTAAAAATTTAATTTCAAAATGATCATAATAAAATTTAAAACTATTGGCTGAAGTAAATAAGAGTAGAATCAATTGGATAAAAGCTCAACTTTATTTAATGGGATGGTAGTCTTTAAATGACAAGACTCCATATATTTTACAAAGTTGAAAATGGTAATTTTCATGGAAAAGGGTTACAATGAATACAAATGATCCTTAATCCCTCTACCAAATCTTGATATCCATTATGCTCTTGACCGCTCCTGGGATGATGAACTGATATCAACCCTTGTGCTCAAACAACTTTTCAAAACACTGAAGATCAGCAGAATGCAGTTACTTTCCATAATCGCTAATTTTTGCATAAGTTTCCTCAAGGTGGGGCACTCAACTTATCGGGAAATTCTTTCTGTTTTAATGTCTCTAAATTTTTCCAGGATCACCCTTTCGGGTTTTCAATCCACCGAGACGCTCATTTTTGCCTAAGCCTCCCTTTCGGGTTTTCAACTTAGTGAGTTGTTCTTTTATTATTATTATTATTTATTTTTAGGCGAAGTATTTCTTGACTGCATCTGCGTTCACAGGACGAGTGAACTCTTCACCATCCATAGTTGTAAGAATCAATGAACCGCCTGAAAAGGCTCTTTTGACAACGTATGGGCCTTCATAATGGGGGGTCCATTTTCCTCTAGAATCTGGTTTGAACGATAAAATCTTCTTGAGCACAAGGTCACCTTCTCTGAATACACGAGGTTTGACCTTCTTATCAAAAGCTTTCTTCATTCTCTGCTGATATAACTGACCATGACACATGGCAGTCAATCTCTTCTCTTCAATTAAATTCAACTAGTCAAATCTAGTCTGACACCTTTCAGCTTCAGTCAACTTGGCTTCCATGAGCACACGTAATGAAGGAATCTCAACCTCTACAGGGAGCACTGCTTCCATACCATATACAAGAGAGAAAGGAGTTGCCCCTGTTGAAGTGCGGGCAGATGTCTGATACCCATGTAAAGAAAATGGGAGCATCTCATGCCAATCCTTGTGCGTGACAACCATCTTCTAGATAATCTTCTTGATATTCTTATTCGCAGCTTCAACAGCCCCATTCATCTTGGGTCTGTAGGGAGAAGAATTATGATGTGCAATCTTGAAGTCTTTACAAAGAGCTTTCACCATATTGTTATTCAAGTTCGATCCATTATCAGTAATGATCTTACTTGGCACACCATAACGGCATATAATTTGATTCTTGATAAACCTTACAACAACTTGCTTGGTCACATTTGCATACGATGCCACTTCAACCCATTTTGTGAAGTAGTCAATTGCCACCAAAATGAAACGATGTCCATTCGAAGCTTTGGGCTCAATCATCCCAATCATATCAATTCCCCACATGGAGAAGGGCCATGAGGAAGAGATAAAATTCAAAAGTGTCGGAGGAACATGAATCTTATCGGCATAAATTTGACACTTGTGGCATTTCTTCACAAACTTGCAACAGTCAGATTTCATTGTCAGCCAATAGTAACCTGCTTGCAACATTTTCTTTTCCATTGCATGTCCATTGGAATAAGTACCAAAGGAACCTTCGTGAACTTCGGTCATCAACTAGTCTGCTTCGTGTCTATCCACGCATCTGAGCAAAACCATGTCGAAGTTTCCCTTGTACAGTATATCACCATTCAAGTAGAAATTACCGACTAATCTTCTCAAAGTCTTCTTATCTTCCAAAGATGCCCCAGGCGGGTAAATCTGACTTCAGAGGAAACATTTGATGTAGCAATACCATGGCTTCTCATCTTTGATCTCTTCAATAGCAAACACATGAGTTGGCCTATCAAGACGCATCACAGATAAATTGGGAACTTCATTCCAATATTTCACTATGAACATTGATGCCAATGTTGCAAGAGCATCTGCCATTTGGTTCTCATCTCGAGGAATATGATGAAACTTAACCTTTGTAAAGAAAGTTGAAATCCTCCTTGCATAATCTCTATATGGTATTAAACCGGGTTGATTCGTCTCCCATTCACCTTTGATTTGGTTCACCACCAAAGCCGAATCATCGAAGACATCCAAATACTTGATTCTGAGATTCATGGCCCCTTCAAGCCCCAATATGCAAGCTTCATATTCTGCCATGTTGTTTGTACACTTGAAAGTCAATCTAGTTGTAAATGGTAGATGCGTGCCTTGAGAAGTAATAATAACTGCCCCAATGCCATTTCCATATTGATTAACAGCTCCATCAAATACCATGCCCCAACGGGAACCAGGTTCTGGCCCTTCTTCAAGCAATGGTTCATCACAATCTTTCATTTTCAAGTACAAAATCTCTTCATCAGGAAAGTCATACTGCACTGACTGGTAATGTTCAATTGGTTGGTGAGCCAAATGGTCAGCCAAGATATACTACCTTTGACCGCTTTCTGAGATCGGTATTCGATATCATACTCTGATAACAACATCTGCCAACGGGCAATTCTCCCAGTTAAAGTGGGCTTCTTAAATATATACTTGATTGGATCCATTTTGGATATCAACCAAGTGGTATGATTCAACATATACTAGCGCAGACGCTTAGCAGCCCAAGCCAATGCACAACAAGTCTTCTCAAGCATTGAATACTGAGTCTCACAGTCGGTGAACTTCTTACTGAGGTAGTCAATTGCAAATTCTATCTTTCCAGTCTCATCTTGCTGACCAAGAAAACAACCCATACTATCTTCGAGCACAGTCAAATATATGATCAACGGTCTTCCTTCAACAGGTGGAGACAAAATCGGAGGTTCAAGCAAATATTCCTTGATACTATCAAAAGCTTTATGGCAATCTTCCGTCCATTCACAAGACTGATCTTTCCAAAGAAGCTTGAATATAGGCACACATGTGGCAGTCATGTAAGAAATGAATCTAGAAATATAATTCAAGCGGCCGAGAAAACCTCTAACTTGCTTCTCAGTTTTGGGTGTAGACATCTCTTGTATTGCTTTGACCTTGGCAGGATTAACTTCAAAACACTTCTCGCTGACAATAAAGCCCAACGACTTACCAGAACGAACACCAAAAGTACACTTATAGGGATTCAAGCGGAGTTTATACTTCCTCAAACGCTAGAATAGCTTCAACAAATGCTCAACATGTTCCTCTTCATAAATCGATTTAGCAATCATGTCATCGACATATACTTCAATCTCTTTATGCATCATATCATATAAAAAAGTAGTCATTGCTCTCTGGTAAGTTGCATCAGCATTCTTTAGACCGAAAGGCGTCACTCTATAACAGAATGTTCCCCAGGGTGTAATGAATATGGTCTTCTCCATATCTTCGGGTGCCATCTTGATCTGATTATATCCAGAAAATCCATCCATAAACGAAAATACTTTGAATTTAGCAGTATTGTCTACCAACATATCAATGTGTGGCAGAGGGAAATCATCTTTTGGACTGGCTTTATTCAAATCTCTATAGTCGACACACATGCGGACTTTTCCATCTTTCTTTGGCACAGGCACAATATTGGCCACCCATTGCGGATACTCAGCGGTCACAAGGAAACAAGAATCAACCTGCTTCTGAACTTCCTCTTTGCTTTTCACAACCATATCAGGATGCGTTCTTCTCAATTTTTGCTTGACTAGCGGGCATTCTGGCTTCAACGGCAATCTATGCTTCACAATCTCAGAATCCAACCCAGGCATGTCTTGATAGGACCAAGCAAACACATCTGAATATTCTCGAAGAAGATCAATCAACCCCTTAGCATCTAGACACAGTCGAGATCCAATCTTGACTTCCTTCACATCATCTTCGGAACCCAAGTTGACTAGCTCAATCTGCTCTTCAAACGGCTGAATAATCTTTTCATCTTGCTCAAGAAGATGAGACAATTCCTCACTCACTTCTACATCACTTTCCTCATCGGCCTCAAACACAGGGAATTCAAAATTTGGAGAAGGAGAAGGATCATTGTATTCAATGGGGTTAGAAACCAACTGTATAATGATTCGATATTTTGATTTTAGAGAAGTGAATTTGTGACCAAAAATTATGCAGATGGACAATTATTTTGTTTATCTATGTTTTTTGTGATTACCATTTTTCAGAATAAAGCAAAAAGTAAAAATAAATATCAAAGATGTGGATGAATAGAATTAATTTTATTGATGATCAATTTAAAATGCACAAACAATGTTCACTTCTCCCTTAGGCATATGAGGAGGATTTTAAAATATAAAAGCAATTACTTAGATCAATGAAAAATAATAGGAATATCAATGGCAGTGCAATTGTTGTATGTCCTTCCATGCGTTACAAAGTTGGTGCAGTCTTCCTCTTCATCATCCTCTAGCACAACAGTTAAGTGTTGTTCATTGCCATGAATGAACCCTCCGCTACGGAAGCTAAGTTGCATAACTTCGGATCTAACATCTGATGAGCCTTTCTGGAACCCCAAACCAGTTCTTCCTTTGTTGTCGGAGACCTCTACCATGCGCCCCCACTGATCAACAGCACCCTCTTCAACAATCTTTTGAGCATCTTTCAGCGAGGACATAGGTGCCCCAACTTTCTTCTCAGCAGCAATAGATAAGGCTTGGAACGGAGTCCCAACCTCATCCTCAGCTTCAACTTACGAGAAAGATGATAGATAGCTAACCAACAGCGCCTTCTCTCCTCCCATAATCACTAGCTTGCCATTCTTGACAAATTTGAGCTTCTGGTGCAGAATGGAGGTAACAGCCCCTGCCTCATGAATCCATGGCCTTCCCAATAAACAACTGTAGGCAGGGTGGATATCCATTACTTGAAAAGTAATCTGAAAATCACTCAGACTTATCTTAACTGGAAGGTCCACTTCACCAATTACCGTTTTGATTGAACCGTCAAAGGCCTTGACGATTACTCCACTATACCTCATGGGCGCTCCTTGGTAAGATAGCTTTGACAAAGTTGACTTCGGAAGCACATTGAGTGACAAACCGGTGTCAACAAGCACGTTTGACAAGGCATCTTCCTTGCAGTTCATTGAAATATGCAAAGCCATGTTATGATTTCTTCCCTCCTTAGGGAGTTCTTCGTCACAGAAGCTCAAATTATTGCATGAAGTGATGTTAGCCACAATGTGATCAAATTGATCCACGATAACATCCTGCTCTACATATGCTTGTTCGAGAACTGTCTATAGTGCTTCTCTGTGCGCTTCAGAATTCAAAAGCAGAGACAACACGGAGATCTTCGAGGGAGTCTGGAGCAGTTGCTCAACCATATTAAATTCACTCCTTTTGATCAATCGGAGTACCTCATCATCATCATTGGCTTTCAAGTTGTTGGATTCACCAAACTTATCCTTTTAACAACCAACTGAATCTACGTTAGGTACCTCCTCCTTCTTACCAATAATCATTTCCTCTTTATTTTCCGGGAACACCGGTCCAAACACTTGACCACTATGGGTCACCTTCGTTACATCGGCAATGCTCACCACTGAACTAGTCGTAGGTAATGGGACCTCTTGACCATTCTTTATCATTGTAGCATTGTACTGGTATGGTACAGCCTTATCAGATGAATACGGGATTGGGCCTGCTAACCGTATTACCAATGGCAATACTGATCTTTGACTGACATTCTTGTTGCTGCTACTATCATACTGGATTATCAACCGCTCTTGTTGCTTGAAAATGGGCGCTATGACATTGACGTCGTCATCTACATGACGAGATTGGACAATCTGAATCATGCCTTCATCCATCAGACGCTGGATGTCCCTTTTCACCACTTCACACCCTCTTGGATTCACAATACAAACAACACATACATCATGGTCATGTTCATAGTCACTCACCATACAGATATCCTTGTGCATTTGCATCAAAGATCTTCGGATAAACCGGACATCAAAAACCTTGAATTCTCCAGGAAAACCGTCCACCATATTCACTAAAGAGTTTCCAAGAGCGGGCAAAGGGTTCGCTTTCACATTCGGTGTGCGGTCCTCAAAGGAGACCATACCACTCTTCATAAGCTTTTGAACCTCATATTTCAATGGATAGCAATTTTCAATATCATGTCCGGGTGCTCCTAGATGAAAAGCACAACAAAGCTCAGGTTTATACCACCAGGGAAGTGGTTCTGGGATCTGTGGTGGGTTCTTCAGTTCAATTAAGTTATTGAGAACTAACGAGGAATACAGCTCTGCATACGACATAGGAATTGGGTCAAAAGAGACCTTTTTCCTCTCAAAATTCTGCTGATGCTGATTGTTATTGATATTGTTGTTGTAGGTGTTTGTTCTTTGTTGCGGTTGTTGTTGCTGATGTTGATGTTGTTGTTGTTGTTGAATTGGTGTTGCTTATTGATTAGAAAATACCGGGATCAATGATGACACTTGATGATGACGATGCTGATGGGGTGGTGGATTTCTTCTAATCTGAGGCCTCTTCTGCCTCCCACTAGAAATTGCATTTGTCTCACTATCCTTGCTGAAACTACTGCCATACCTCTTACTCGTTAGCGCCTCATCTCTTGACAACCGCCCCTCACAGACTCCTTCTTCAAGTCTCATCCCCATATTTACCATTTCGGTAAAATCATGGGGGCACTAGCGATCATGCGTTCATAATAAAATGAACTCAGGGTTTTCAAGAAGATCTTTGTCATCTCTTTCTCCTCCAAAGGGGGAGTGATCTGGGCAGCCAACTCCCTCCATCTTTGCGCATACTCTTTGAGTGTCTCTTTGTCTTTCTGAGACATAGACCTTAACTGGTCTCTATCCGGTGCCATATCCATATTATATTTGTATTGCTTCACAAAAGCCTCTCCCAAGTCATTGAAAGTACGGATGCTTGCACTATTCAACCCCATATACCAACGGAGTGCAGCACCAGTTAGGCTATCCTGGAAGTAGTGAATAAGCAATTGGTCATTATCTGTCTGGGTTAACATCTTGCGGGCATACATCACAAGATGGTTGAGTGGGCAAGAGTTCCCCTTATATTTTTCAAATTCAGGCACTTTGAACTTCACCGGGATTTTGACATTGGGCACCAAACATAACTCGGCAACACTCTTCCCAAACAGATCTTTACCTCTCAGCGTCTTCAATTCCTTGTGCGGCTCAAGAAATTGGTCTTTCATTTCGTCCATCTTTTCATAAACATCCGGACCCTCGGACGGCTCAGAATGATAGATGGTATCCTCTACGCGAGGCAAAGTGTGCATAACTAGAGGTGGCACGGACATGACCGGGATAGATGCTGGCATGGAAGCAAAGGTAGGTGCAAAGCCTTTTGGTACAAAGTTGGGCGGAATTCCCCACGGGAATCCGGCAGGCAGGTTCGGCGCGAAGTGGGTTGTAGCAGCAGGCACGATAGAGGTGACCGCTTCTATAGTAACAGTCCTCGCGGGAGGAGTTGCGAGTGTTAGAGAAGCTTGACTTTGAGCAGCAAGAACTGACTCCATCATGGTAGTCAGGCGGGTGATCTCGTCCTTCAGCTCTCTATTCTCTTGCTCTAGATGTTCCATAATTTTCAGATGATTGGCTTTGGTATTGTATCGGTGAGTCAGCTTGGCTAAAGCACAAAAGAAACACCAATCAGACACCTGGCAAAAACCTGTTTATGCAAATGATGCATGAAATGCGATGCTTCATTATTTTTATTTTCAAGGAACTTACTATCTCACTTGCAAATATATAATATTTAAATGGCAATTGCAACAATTTGATATGACCAAAAATTTATTTTTATTTATATAAATTAGAAGGATTACACTGAGCACAATTTCAGAAACCAAAATAAAAAGATACAAGAGAAAAGGAGACTAGTCATCCTAAGGATCCCTAACAACAATGTCAGAAGATCTGGCTGAAGGCGCGTACTTCCTTCGAATGCGACGGATCTCGGTCTTAAAAGAAGCCTTCATCTGAGTCTTCTCGAGGACAAGCTGGTCAACAATCTTCTTCCAAGCAACGGAAGGTTGAGGCATGCTAGAAGATTAAACCTTTGGCTCTCTCTGTCTCTTTGTCACTCGGTCTTCAAGTAGCTCAATCAGTGCATCTTTGTCCTTAGACTCCAACTGCAACTCTTCATGCTTCTTGCTCAAAGCACGGAAAATCTCTTCCCACATATCCTTCTCTTGCTTCATCTTGACAAGCGCGTCTTCCAACTCCTCTACATCTTGGTTAGGGAGAGTTAATGGCTCAACCACAACCATAAACATAGGTCTTTCACAAGGATAAGGCATCTTCAACTCCATAGCTCTCTTCTTCACCCAAAGAGTGTAAGCTTCCAAAGCTACACAATTGTGCGGACCAAGCTCGGATCTTCCTTTCCTATGCACATTATGCCAAGCATGCAAAATCTTCTACTTCAAATGTTGGGGATCTTTACCTTCTTGATAGAAAAGACCTTCTAACAACATGTTATTAGGTTTGTCTCTCAAGGGGAACCCAAGTTGACGACGAGCCAAAGCAGGGTTGTAGTTGATTCCTCCTTGTGTACCTATGAGAGGCACATTAGAGAATTCACCATAACTATCAATAATCTCCAGACTGCTTATTGACAGATCATACCAAACTATACCATCATTAGTGAGAGACATAAATCTCTGAGACCACCTTAGACATTGTTTGTTCTCCACAAAAGCAGGCGTCTGAGGCAAGTGCGAAATAAACCACTTGTACAGAAGAGGAATGCAACAGACGATCGTTCCACCACCCTTAGAATTCCTTAGATGCAAAGAGAAATACATATCACCCAACAAAGTAGGCACATGATTTCCAATCAAGAAAATTCTAATGGCATTAACGTCAACAAAACCGTCAATGTTAGGGAACAAAGCTAATCCATAGACGAGCAACACAAAGATACCTTCAAAAGCGTCCATACTGCCAGCTTGAGCAAAAGTGATAGCTTCTTTGATGAGGAAAATAGATGGCAACCCAAATAACCCTCCTTTATTCACCCCATGAGCCTCTATCTCATACTTCTTCAAGTGAAGAGCTTCAACGATAATACTAGGTTGGGGAATCTCCTCCAATCCACTAAAAGGCACTCTACTAGAAATAGGTATCCCCGAAAGATGGGAATACTCCTCCAAGGTAGGCACAAGCTGAAAATTTGGGAAAGTGAAACAATGGTAGAGAGGATCATAGAACTGCATCAATACACTCAAAAGTCCTTCAACCACATCAGCAGACAACATGGACAGAAACTTCCCATGACGTTGTTTGAAGTCCAAGGGATCTAATACAAAAGATGCTAGCTTCCTTAACTCTTTCAAGTCGGGACATCTGAAACTGTACTTCTTAGTGTTCCTTCGTCCACAATCCATGGTCTGAAAATATTTGCAAATGATATCTTAGTTCCTTGAAATTTTCGTGTGATGAATGTTATGATGCGCATGAATGCATGAATGCAACAATCACAAATAAGGGATCACACACAAGGCAAACAAAGGTCAAGGGATGAATCAAGTCATTATCAAGATCAATCATCCATTTTGGTGGATTATGGTTTACACCTTATCAACATCCAAGTTCCATTGATATTGACAAGACGTGATTGGATCAACCAAGAATCAAGGGTTTGTTGCAAGTCACGAGCATGAAGTCTGGGTAAGAACAATCCCAAAGGAGTGAACTAAGGATAAAAACCTGTAGATCATGTTCTAAAAAGTTCCCAGAGTCTTAATTCCACCTATCGGATATTACAGGTTAAGATGACTGACTCATCGACCCATAATATTCTAAAGAGAAACTCGTCTGAGTGTAGTATCGTGTAACAACTGTTGTCAAGTCTACACTTGAACAGTTTCCGCACTACGTCCTAGATAGGCCAAGATGGGTTAAGTGTTCTAAGGTCCTCAGCTTCTCGGACTCAATTAGAGATAGTAATGTCTAACTATAAATACTTGTATGACATTTCTAAATCCAAAGGAGTCTCCACTGAGCAGATGGATCTCAAGCCAACTCGTTAAGGACTACTCCACACAAGTCGAACATGACTATACCATCCTCCTATCTTAATTGCACTCAAGTTCGGGTTAGAACTTATCTCACCACTCAGAGATCACAGAGCACAACAAGCAGATATATATATATATATATATATATATATATATATATATATATATATATATATATATATATATATATATATATATATATATATATATATATATATATATATATATATATATATATATATATATATATATATATATATATATATATATATATATACAAACATCACATATATACAAATATATTCACACAAAAAGTAGGTTAAACCCACTGGAGACTACTCCCCAGCAGAGTGACCATTTAATTTCTATAGTGGGAAATTCATGATCATTAAGCTATTGACAAACTAGAGATCAATTAACAAGAGTCTCCACCACGCTTTTATTGTTTCCAAGGAAAAAGAACGAACAAAACCCAAAAAGAAAGAAGTTTTCAAATAAAAACTAATAAAAGTCATAGATCACAGGTAAGGGGGTTGGTTACACAGGGGGAAGGTGTTAGCACCCAAAGTGTCCTAGGTACTCCTAGGGAGCCCTTTTTGTGTGCATATGTATTTTGTACAAAGTGATGTTTACAAAAAAATAGAATGGGGGGATGAGAAAAGAATTCATTAATTATATTTTTGTGTTTGACAAGACCTTCGGACTTATGCCTACGTACCAACATAAAAATGAGGGATCAAAACCTCTTAGTTCGTGATACAAATTTCAAAATGGATGCATTGATTTTAACAAAATTTAAGTTTGAAAGGCACAAAAGGCCTAAAATGGTTTGAATGAGTTAGTTCTTTTTGGCTTTTTGAAAGTTTAAGTCGAGTATAGTTAAGTTTATTTACAAGTTTGATTTAAGAAAAATAGTTTGAAAATGCAATGGCAAAAAGCCAAAGTATCTATCTTTTTGCAAAAGTGGTCAAAGTTTAGAACAAAAATAGTTCACACAAAGAAGATTTTGAAAAATGGAGGGAGAGATTTTGAAATTAAAGAAATGGGGAGAAGATGAAGAGACTACCCTATTTACGAAAATTAAAATTTTAGAGTTGAAAAGATCTGACCAAATGGGTAGCAATCCAATAGACAAGTATGTCAATAGAAACCCAGAATTCCCTAGGACTTTTAGAATCAAGCAACACACAAATGCACAATTACATTATCTTGAAGAGCAAGGCATCAAATAAAGATGGCCTCATCCAAGGTTATCCATTCCATGATCTTCTTCAAAATAGCCCATGCAACAGATGAATTCCACAGGTCACGGGTTCAAAATAACAGCTTCACAATGTTCATGTTGCAAAGGAATCATAGAGAGATCTCAAAAATGTATCAGATGGATTTCAAATTGCAAGCACTTGGTTCTTCAACAAGTTGGCATCGGCCAAGTCCATTAGCATAGGAAGGTTTCCTAGAGCCTAAGTCCATTTGTCCAAGATCAAGCCAACAGTCCATTCAAAAGTTTTTTAGGGTTTTTGTTATTATTATGTACATTAATGGTCAAAGACCACACAAACAAGCTAAGTATACACAAACAAGATATATCACACAATATGGTTCAAATGGACAAAGTGAAAATTGCATTAACATAAACAATTAGGATGATATGAACAATGACAAATGAAATAGAGTGCTAAAAGTAAATTGCATTAAAGTAAAAGCTTGAAATTAAAAGTTAGTAGTTAGTAGGTTAGGAGTTAGTATTGTTTTGCTTTTCATTTCAAGACATTCTTTGGAGAACACTCAACCCACTTATCACAAGCATGGAACCTTGAGCCAAAACATCTTCCAACGGAATGAAAGAAAGCCAAGTTTCCCTACAATACCATGAAAGAGGGGAGACTTACAATCTCACTAACTAGAATGCGTATGCCTTTTATGTCACAAATTTAGCGCTATGTTAAGCAATCGTAATTGGACTTATGTAGAAGTCACAACTATTTGAGGTCGGGCAATAGAATTTTGGTGTTAATGCATGTTAGAGACATAGTATAATGGACTATGCTCATGAAACATACCACACACAAAAAAAAAGAGTATGCAAAAGGTGTGGCCTAATCTCATTCATACTCATGTCAATTTTTCAATCAACTAGCATTAGGACTTTGAAATGTCATAGGCCAAATGGAATGAATGAATTAAGAAGAGGAATGAGATGAAGTGGGAAGGGGATGAATGAAATCACAAATTGGTCAAAGGAGGACTTTTACCAAATTAATATCATTCATTCATTTCGGGAGATGGAATGTACATTCCACCCCTAAATCCAATGATATTAATTTGACAAAGTCAAATCAAACTTTGACACGAGCCCAACAACAACAAGCAAACTCAAACAAGTCAATACAAGAGGTCAATAACAATAATTGGCATTTATTTAATTAAAAATAATAAAATAGTGCATTTAAAAAATATGGTTTGTCCAATTCCTAAATTCTCATCGAAACACCAAAGAAATGGCCATGAGATTTATCATAGGCCAAACAAGGTCAAAGGACCTTGGAGAAAAAATTTCATAATTTTTGGACATTTAAAAATATTTTTAAACAATTCAAAACGAATTCAAAATCAATTAATTCATGAAAAATATTAATAATGATCCCAAAAATAATTTTAATTCAGAATACGAAAGAGAAAAATATTTGAAATTTTTTGGTGAAAGTCCCATATTTTTTAGATCAATATTGAATTTAATATGAATTATTGAAAATAATGCAATTAAAATAAAAAAATAAAAAATAAAAAATACGTGGACCATCTGATCTCCCTCATTAATTGAGGTGACAGATCAGATGGTCCCTAGCGCGCGTTCCACATGGACTTGAGTCAACAGCGCTGCATAGGTGGTAATTAAAACCAACGATCAAGATTAAAACAAAAGGAACGAATCATGTGGTTCAGAGCTGTGCCAACTCATCGCCGGAGCCAGAGCTCCGGTCATCTTCTCCGGTGGACCTTACCGGACTGGTCCATCATAAACCATCACCAAAAATAAAAACAAGGACATGATCTTAAAGAAAAAAGGCACTGAGCTCGAATCTGACCTCAATTCACTCTAACTCCAAGTATATTGAGAGATATATGGAGTTGAAATTTGAGGTACATGAACTGAGTTGCTTTGATTTGACCTCAAAGCAACTCAAACTTCTTGCCTACATTGGTAGGACTTCAGACAACGAAAGAATCAATGGAATTGAGCAAGAATTTGAGAGAATCGAAGAGTTCAAAATTTAGGGAAAAAACCTTCAATGTAGGTCTGGATTCAATTGATCTTGATCTTGCTTGTGCTTGGTCTCACTCCACTTGCTTGCAGGAGAAGAATTGAACGATTAAAAAGCTATGGATTCCTAGAGAATTGAATTCCAAAACAGTGGAAATTCAAGCTCAAATTCAAGAGAACTTTTTAGGCTTATCCTTTGCAAAGTGAGGGTTTGAAATGGGGGATCAAAGTTGGCGCGATTGTCTGTGTATTTTTGAGCAATTGAAGCTATATTTATAGCTGAAATGGTTGATAGATGCACACTTCAAATTACTTTCCAATTTTGTAAAATGGTGATGCAATGGTGCATAGGCCCACACAGGCCTATGAAATGATTTCTTGAGGTCCACAAATGAATATCAGATTCTCTGAACTAAGCCTGGATTGCAAGGCAAATCCACATTGATGTTTGAAGTTTGATCCTTACCAAGTGATGTCACCCTGTTTAATCCATGCGCAACCTATGCATTTCTTGTCCAAAATGAATGAATTTGAGCTCTTTGGAAAGGTGAGATCAAGAGGAACAACTTCCATGTTCAACACTTTTTCATTTGGAGCTTGGAACTTGGAGAAATTTGAGGTGGAAGTTTGGAAATTTTTTACATATCAATTTTTTTCTAAGTGTCAAGCCATATGTCTCAATATTCCACCATATCATAAAATTTGTAGCTATCTCAAAGACCTTCAAAATGGTAACCAATTTCATGTCATTTGGATTTGAAATGATAGAGTTATGCATTTTTGAAGTTTGGAAAAATCACTTGATCAATGGTATAGGTCAAAGGTGACCTATAACGTAACCTCATATCACATGCTCAAAAAAGTTGAATTAGCTCCCACTCTAAACATCAAAGTTGAAGTAGACACATTTAGTTTGATTGTGAAACTTGGAAATCTTTCATCTTATAAAACTTGAGCAAGTTATGGCCTTGGTAAGTTGACTTTTAAATTAGGGTTTAGACAAAATGACCTATAATGTTTCAACATAGAAAATGATTTTCCAAGAAAAAATAGCTCTAAGTCTCAACATGGAAGTTGTTTGGAATGTCGTTTAGAGAACGTTTGCTCTTAGAATCATTTTCATACGGTTCAGATCTGATGGCGCACGATACATCCAAGTCAAACGCGACACATCATGAATTAAAATAAGTAATTAAAATGAATGAACAAGATTAGATCGTAGCATGGAGATCCAAGGGCCCTAGCGTGCGCACGTGTTGGTGGTGGTGGAAACCACCATCTTCTCCAACGAAGCAACAAATTCCGGCCACCAATTGCAGAAAATAAATCTTAACCAAAATGAAAAAACAAGGCCATGGAAATAAAGCTCTTGTGATGGAGATCATCACTGTACCAATGGATCTCCCTCACTCTTCCTATATTGAGAGAAATGTGAAGGAGAAAATCATGGTGTCCACACGGATTGCTCGTGAAATAAAGAATTGAAAGCATCAACAGCTTGCCTCAAGTGTGAGGACTTCAAAAAACTACAGAAAAACAAGAATGCTACATTGAATTAATAGTTCTAGATCCAAAAAGTTTGAGATTATACCTCTGAATTGATGAACTTCTGGCCACGAATTCTCCAAGATCCTTGCTCCTCTTTGATCTATGAATGTAATGGAAGTGATAGGCTAAGGAATTTGGCTTTAAAACTCAGCTAATGATGCTGAATTTCAAGCTCGGAAAATTGAAGAAAAGTGATTAATTCCTTTAGTGATGGCTATGGTTTTACTTCTGCATCACTTGGGATCTCCAAAAAGGTTAGCAAATGAGTGAGAGGAAACCTCTATTTATAACTGAATGCATCAGTTGATCATGCTTTGGTCATGTGCATGACAAATTGAATTATAATTGCATGGGCCTGTGTAGGTGTGTGGCAGGCCCAATGATGGCTGAAGCAACTTTCTGATATCACATGAAAGTCATTTGGACATGCACTTTGGAGGGAAACAGCTTGCATATTCAAGTTTCATCATAAAATACCAAAATGCACATAAATGGAAATGAATTTGAAACTAACCAATGGTAAACCCCATGGACTATTGTGAGTAATGGTTGGAAAGCCCTTGAAATAAGGAACAAAAGTCATGTTGGGAAAAAAATCATTTGGCATGTGCAAATTGATGAAAACTGGCTGGGAAAATCCAAGTACAAAACATGTTCAAATCATTTTGAAAATCTTCACCAAAAGCAAGCTTAATCAAACCCCTCTATTTTCATGATGTAAGCTTCAAATGAAAAAATCTCCAACATAAAAGTTGTAGATATTTTCAACATGGTAAATCTAGACTCACATTTTTCATCATTTGGATTTTCTATAACAAAGTTATGGGCATTTGAAGTTGGGTACTTTTTCAAATTCAATGAATTAGGTCCAAGATGACCTATAATGTTTTGCATTATCACATGTATTTATTTTAGGATTATGAAATTTTTTCCAACAAAACATTTTCCTTAGAGATCCCAATATTTCTAATGCCCTTGGTCTCACCTCAAAATAATAAAAATTCAGGAAGTTATGCCCTTGGTAAGTTGACCCAAAATTAGGGTTTCAGTCAAAATGACTTATAATGTTTTGAAATGAATGATGACCTTACACGCTTCAAATGTATTTTTGATGAACATGAAATTTGTTCATATTGTTCTTAAGAATATGTTTTATCTTGGGGTCATCTTCATTTGACAAACACATAAAAAGTTATATCTCATTGGACCTCAGCTTAATCAGATGACTTGACTGGTCAACTTTTCAAGGCCAAACTTCCAATCTTAATGAATAAATGATTGAGGAACCTCAAATAGGAACATATATGCATAAAAGGATTAGTTAAAGAAATTCCATTGATTAAATTTGATCAGAGGTTGAGATTGCTTCATGGGCAAGGCACAACCAAAGCAAGGTGAAATTAGGGTTTCCTTGGGAAACAATCTTCTAGCCCTTTGGGTTATATTGATCAAATTGGCAAATTGAGATACTTGGGAGACATATATGATGATTAGGAGCTTTGTGGACCATTGTCATTCTTTTTCTCATCTTCATCTAGCCATTGCATTGGGCTCAAGAGCCTCCTAGGAGCATTGTGGGGCACATGATCACTTGAACTTCAAAACAAAAAGAGTTAGTGACATATTTTTGTACTTTTGGTTAGTAACAAAAATAAGAAAAGCAATAATATAGAATACAAGCATGCTTGGTGTAGCGGGGTATTCGTTACCATCGGAGATATTGACTAAATTCAAGGTAAATCATACAAAGTCGAGTCGCCACCGCACTTCTATTTATCCAAAGGAATGGTTAGAAAGCGAACAAAAACCTAATAGTTTTAACAAAAACTAGTAAAAGAAATAGATATCTGGGTAAGGGGGTTGGTTATGCAATGGGAAGGTGTTAGGCACCTAAAACATCCTAGGTACTCCTAGGGAGCCCTTTTCACACTTGTTGTAAGGTAGTTGTTTTTTTGAAAATTTTATTTGTGCAAAGATGATTGAAGAGATGAGAAGAGAATATACAAGTTATTTACATTTTGTGTTTGGATGGATAAACCCATTACCTATGTACCCTCTTATAAAAAGATTAGGATCAAAACCTCGTAGTTCGGGGTAAAAATCTCAAAACAAATTGGTGAATTGATTGGTCCAAAAGCCTTAAGATCTTTTGTTATCAAAGGGAGAAAACTCAACCTAAAACCACAAATCCACCATGTGAGGATAGCTTCAACATGCTAGTGAGGGGTTAACCCTATAATAAGCATGGAAGACTCATTGTCCATCACTAAGGATATAGGTGAGTATTACATCTACCACAAAGGTAACTCAAACCTAATAGCTAAAGGTTATGAAAAATTTGATTAAGAAAGTGGACATTGAAACCACGAAAAGACATTTGAATGGGTTATATTTACCAATTAGAAGTATATACAAAAATGGTCAAAGTTGACTTAGAGATTCAATTCAAAATGAGTGTTATGAAAAGAAAGTTTGAAAATCAAAAGCATAAGGCTTAGGTTTCTAATGTTGAAAACAAAGGTTAAATGTTTGCACAAAAGGGTTTTGGCTTGGGTTAGGGTGGAGAGATGAAGAAGAAGGGCTAAGTCCTGAAGAGAACAAAAAGGTGAGGGATATGAAATGAAACCACACTAGGAGTCCCTCTCTTGAGATCATATTGATGATCCAAGTAGCTCCCATCCTTTGGAATAAGAAAGCACAAAGTATAAGCAATCAAACAAGTCTCATAAGAGATCCTCAATGTATCTTGTATCTTCTACTTAGATGAACATGGTAATGATCCTTCAATTAAGCTCAAATGGAAACTCCTAGTTCAAGAGCACACACATCAAAAGTTCCATGGGGTAAAACATTCTCCTAACCAGAGACCAGGGAAACAACAAACTAATAGGGAGATTAAGACTCGAGCCTAATAGTTGTCATGCAATCAACATCCCTAAGTTGAGGTCTCTAACAAAAACTTAACTCACAAGTAAACAAACATCACACACTATATCCATACAAGAGGCTCAAACAATGGGTGGGCTTTAGTCAAGAGGGGTCATGTCAACCTCGACAAACAAGCCAAACTGTAATGGGTAATCTGTAGCTCTTAACCACTAACATTGAACGTTAGGGTGAAGCTGATCAAAATGGTAATGAGGATGAGACCTCATGCTCTTAACCCTGGCCAGGGTGAGCTCATGACAAAGAAAGCGTGGGGACCCAGAAAGTGGGATCCTTTTCCACTTGACAAACTCTGGACAAAGATCTGGGGCACATGTTCAGAAGCATCAGCACGTAGTGCGAGCATAAAGAACGACACACTGAATAACGGGGGGTTGGCTACTAATCCCTTTTATCCGTCAATTTCCTATTCTCTTGGAGGTCTTAACTAATATCACATGCCTCTTCTTGGAGGTCTTTGAGCATAATTTTAAACAAACACAAACAGAGCCTCTAAAGGAGGTCTTGCCATCAAGGTGACAGGACTTCAGACTACATGAAGTAAGAAGCTAACTACCTAAGAGGTGTGTGAACCATAATCCAATGCTCAAGCAAGAGCTAAAGCAAGCAAGCAACTAAGGTACCTATACAAAGACTAAGCAATTAGTACTTCAGTCATACAACTAGAAAAACAAACAGTGAAAACCCTTTAACAGTTACACAATTCAGTGCATAAGTGCCTTTGCACTCAAATGAGCTCATGAGTTCACCACATCAATTAAAACCCTACAAAACAACAATAGGTCAGTACTCAAATGCATTTTCATCTCATAAAATGAGAACAAATCCAACCATCAATGATAAGTGTCCAAACCTGAAACACAAAACCAAGTTAGATTATGTACAAAACCCTAGTACAAAGACAAGATTCAAAACCTAACCAAATGACCAAAACAGAACCCAATCTTCTACACATTACACATTCAAACACTCCTCAGAATGTCCTCAAAAGGACCAGCATCAAATCAATAATCAAATGCCTCAAATTGTCTATGCCATGCAATGACCAAAAATGTGCACAAAATGAACTTCCAACTTAGAAAATTCATATCAAATCAGAAATGCATGCAATGACTTTGAGATTTTTTGTACAAGTTCCTCATGTCATGAATATTCAATATGCAAAAGATCAAATCCAGAATGATGCAAATGCTATGTGAACAAAAATGCACCAATTCAATGTCAAAAATGTGACACAAATTGTCACATTTATCTCCACGTGTCAAAAATTATGATAACATATGAGAAAAATTCCAAACCAGTGACCAATAATTCATGTCATGTATGAATGTCAAGTATGCAAAAGATTGGATCAGATGGCTCAAAGATGAGGATTTCACAATGCATTGAATGCAATAGATCAAATTAGCACAATGTTCATTCAAAAATTCACAAATAAAAATCCAAACATCAACAATTCATGAAACCAACACCATAAAATAGTAGACATCAATACAAATCTATGAAAAAAAATGGGACTCATTTGGATCATTTTTGCATTTTTTATGAATTAAACAAAACAAGCAAAATAATTGAATAACCAAACAAAATGGAGGGAAAACAAAATAATTCAAATCAAATCAGAAAAAACCATGACCACAAGATATGGCGCGCATCAAGCATCAACGGTCCACGTTTGAATGCATGAAACGCACCGTTTCATTAAACACACTCAGCATGCCACTCAGCCTTCAACTCACACGCGTGGCCAGTCAACACAATCTGAACTAATCAATTGTCCACACAGCGCTCACATGGCAACCTCGTCAGCACAAACCATAAGATACACAGACGCCGGAGCTACAGCTCCAGTCGTCTTCTCCAACGAACCACGCGGCGGCGCCGCTCAATTTTTTTCCAGAAATTCATGAGGCTTATATCATTCGAACCGTCTCTCCACGAGGAATCCAAATATGCTAATGGATCATCCTAATTCTCTCTAGGTTTTTCAGATCGAAGAGAAACATTTTTGAGATCCAAACTTTCAGTTCACATAACATGCTCAATACTCAGCCAAATTCAATTCTAATCATATGTACATGCTCTACTCAATGAGATCTACAAGTCTACAACCTAAAAACAGCAAAAAGAGAGATCGAAATTGAAGTCACCTTGGAATGGAGGTTTCTGTTCACGCGTTCTCAAGAGCTCCAATGCTCCAGATCTTCTCCTATGATCTTCCTATGAAGCTCTAAGCAAAATTGAACGGTTGAATCCTCTTGAATCTACTTCAATTTCCAAAATCCATTGCCATGTTCATGCTCTTGTACTGCTCGATTCCTTGATGAATTGCACCAAATAATGGATGAATCTTGCTCAGAGAAGGATGATGATCAAGAATATGCAAAGATCTTTGAGCTTTGTGTGAAGAAAATGAGAATTCGAAGAGAGAGAAAATTTGAGAGAGTTCTTGAATTTTGATCTGAAATGTTCTGTTGTGGCAGTTATGATTAGGGTTTCTGTTTTTATACTCCATGCTAATGCAAATGCTAATCATAATTTCCCTTGGCTAATCATGATTAAGGAGTATTGAAGCAAATTGCAAAAATGCACATTAAGCTAGCATGGCCATAATGCACGTGTTCTTTCCCATGTTAAGCTTCTAATCCACTCAAAATCATCCAATGGTCATGATTTGAAGATCAATTTGCTTGCATCTTAAGCCAAAAATGAATGTTGAATATTTTTCTTCAAAATGAACATGTATGAAATAATGAGAATTTTGACCATGATCCGTTTGCACAATTGAGCCAAATAATGTCAATTTGAGATGCCTTGCACATGAGGAGCACTTTGCAAAAAGAATGAACCAATTTGAAGCATTGTATCAAAAGTTATGCCATTTTGAATTTCCATGCACACTTTGTGATCAAATGACCATAACTTCTCAACCATTCAACATATGGACATGAATTAGGACTTTTTGGAAAAGGGAGACAAATATCAACAACTTTCATGTTCACCAAAAATCCATTTGAAACTTATTTGACATTGACAAGTCAAGTTGAATGTGGACCAAAAACTTGCCAAATTTGGAAACTTTGAATTATAGGTCATTTTCCATTTTTAGTAACTTTTGCCATGACCTTTGAATCTTCAAGGTGGATGTTTAGAATGATGAATATACCCCATTTGAACATGATTGAGGTGTCTCAACTCATTTCCCCACCTCATAGCCCTCAGTTGACTGCACAGTTGACTTTTGGGCCTCAGATGACCTGGAAATGCTTAAGCTACAAACAAAAGATGTTAGTGACATACTTTTGTGCTTTTGGTTAGTAAATAAAACAAGAAAAGCAATGATATACAATTCAAGCATGCTTGGTGATTTCAAACCACTCACAAGAGATCCCTACCCAAAGGGAACGGGAGCCAAAATGCTCAATGATCCTTGAGGCTATGCAATGCAATGTTATGATGCCATGAGGGATCTTAGGGACAACATTGGGGTCTTACATATGCCCCTATTTAAGGTCATTCTAGCCGGAGAAGTGATGGTTAAAATCTTCGTCTCGACGAGGTAGAATGGGCTTAAATAATAACAAAGAGACAAATTTTGGTCCCTAAGAGACCTCATAATGCAAATGTATGTATGCAAAACAAATAACCTTTGTGGGGATATGTGTCCACAAAGAAGAAAAGATCAGAAGGAATTTGATAATCTCTATGAGTTATCCACTCTATGGGGAAGGGACTCTACCGGGGACTCTTATGGGGATAGAAAAGGAGATAAATTGCGCGAGCAGGTCACGACTTGAAGCTGGGGAAAAGAGTTTCCAAAGGGAGTAAACCCCATGGAAGGACATCGAGCTGACTCGAAGGTGCATGTGTTAGGGAATATGCCAACATAGCAAAAGGCGATCCATAACAGATACCTCGCTGGGGATGTCTTAAAAAAGACTCTCCTGGGGAAGCAGCGAGATGAGGTGTTACCGGTTACTGGGTAACATGCTCAATGAGACATGTGATCTGCTCACCGGTATAAGGGTGAGAGAACAACAAGCTCGGGAAGAATGATTATCTACGAACGGTATAAGGGTGAGAGATATCAATCAACCAAATCATATGAGGAAGACCTAAAAGGTATATTTCAACTCAGGAAAATCTGACTCCGCAGGGGACCTAAGTCATAATAGGGAGCAGAAGGAAGGAACACCAGGGATACCGGTTACTGGGCATATAATAGGTGACCAACCAAAGCATGAATTGGGGAATATTCCCAAAACACTCATCATCCAAAAAGAGCGCAGAACGCAAACTCGATTATGGGATGGGCATTCGATTCCACAAAGGGATACGAATCTTACTCGACTGGGGAAGAACAAAAGGCTTCGACCAAAGAGTGCATGAGATATATTATCTATTACCGTCGGAACGTAGATAATATACTCGCATGGAAGATTATCCACAACCAATTACTGGGTTAATAAAGGATAAATCGACCGACAGAGAAAGGCATCGGGATACCAAAACTAGGTATATAATGATGACCAAACAAGGGGAGCAACAAACATCACCGGCAAACAGTAAATGAAAGAGGACCCGTTGGGGATAAAATTTCTAAATCATAGCAATTATCCAAAAGAAGGAGGGAATATCAATACCGAATATTGGATAATGATAACTGTCAAAGAGGGGATTACATCTACCGGATACTGGGTAGAAAACCACGGAAGAGTAACCGTCATCAACTAGGATGAACAACAATGGTTAACTCTGCAAAGGGGGAATGAATCTTACTCAACTAGGGAAGAACAAAAGGCTTCGACCGAAGAGTGCATGAGATATACTATCTATTACCGTCAGAACGTAGATAGTATACTCGCATGGAAGATTATCCACAACCGGTTACTGGGTTAATAAAGGATAAATCAACCGAAAAGAAAAAGGCATCGGGATACCGAAACGAGGTATATAATGATGACCAATTCAGGAGAGAAACAATCGTTACCAACAACAACAGGGTAGACAAAAGATGACTCGCTGGGGATAAATTGCGAGCGCAAGGCAATTATCCAGGAAAAAGAGGGAATATCAACATCGAATACTGGATGAAGATAACCATCAAGGAGGGGATTACACCTACCGGTTACTAGGTAGGAAACCACAAACTCCGCTGAGGATAAGGTGAATAATTATTGATTACTGAGCAATTATTCATTTACCACAGGGAAACACCAGAGACAGTCACAAGAGGCCAATTTAGGATCAAACCAAAATGGAAAACTGAATCGAGACTCATCCTAATGAGGATATAACTCAATAGGGGAACCCATCCCAATATATGTGTTGGGAGGAAGCAAAAACAACCGTCGTCCACGAGGATATAACTCAGTGGGGAATATGGCGGGAAAGATAAACACTTTCTGCTTAAAGGGGCTGACTCTATATTGAGAGATCAGACATACACATCTGCTTGGGGAAATATATATCACCAAATAGCAGGAGACAACAAATAACGATATATGGCAAAGAATGCAACATGAATATCTGAATGTTATAATTATGCATGTATATGCGTGATTTATGTATGATGAATGCTGCCAAACAGACATATCTAACACACACAGGTCCAGGAAAAGGCACACAGCCGTTCGGTACTACGTCTCAAGAGAAGGAGCCAGGATCATCGGAAAATATCCAATCTTCCAGGGATCAGAGATACCAGGAAACAGCAATATCTCTGCAGGGGATAACATCATCACAGATAAAATCCATCACACCAACAACTCTACTAGGGATCTATCTGAGGAAATGAAGGAATTCTGGGGATCAACCACCAAATACCGAACCTTCCAGAGAGGACACTTCTGCTGAAGAGGAAAGAGCACTACTCTGCTAAAAGGGGGGAGGTGAATAACCTCAACAATCATACCACTCGGGGATGAATCATCAGTCAATTTGGCTGGGGAAAAAAGTTAATTGCACAGGCAGAAACTGCCACAAAAGCAACTCTACTGGGGAATCCATCTGAGGGATATAAGAGGAATCTGGTGATCCGACACCAAGTACCAAACTCACCAAGGAGATCACACCTGCTGAGGAGAAAAGATCGCTCTTCCGCTGAAGGGAATAGAGGTAAATAACCTTAACAAACACTCCACTCGGTGGGATAAACCACAACCCATATTCTGGGAGAAGAGGATACAGTCATGCCAGGAACATGAACAAATGTCTTACCCTGTTGGGAATCATTCCACCCTTGGGAGAGCACTGAGGATCCCTTAAGTATCCTTTCATCATTGTGAATGTTCACTTTGTTTAAAAACAATTTGTGAAAAATTTATTTGTTTAAAACAATGATATTTTCTCAATTAAAAGCATGCAAAACATTTGTTGAATAGAAACAAATAAGAGTGCAAATAATTGGATAAAGGCTCAAATTTATTTGATAGAATGGTAGTCTGCAAATGGCAAGACTCCATAGATCTTTTTACATGTTTGAAATTGGTGATATATATTGGAAAAGGGCTACATTGAACATAATGACCATTTCTCCACCAATTCTATATTCGATGTATTCGAAGCTTTGGTTGACGACGAATGAACAAGAATCTCTGATGGATGACAGTTGTAGAACACAGTCTTGTCAGGATGCAGTTACTTGCCAAATCCCTAATTTTTGCCTAGATTGCCCCAGGATGAGAGCGGGATGCATATATTCATTTTTTATGTCTCTAACTTTTGCCTGGATCGCCCTTTCGGGTTTTCAATCCACCGAGACGCTCATTTTTGCCTAAGCCGCCCTTTCACGTTTTCAACTTAGCGAGCTATTCTGTTTTTATTTTTAGGCGAAATATTGCTTGACTGCATCTGAATTCACAGGACGAGTGAAATCCTCCTCATCAATAGTTGTAAGTATCAAAGCACCGCCTGAAAAGGCTTTCTTAACAACATATGGACCCTCATATTTTGGAGTCCACTTGCCCCTGGAATCGGGCGCGAAAGACAAGACCTTCTTGAGCACGAGGTCACCCTCTCGGAACACACGAGGCTTGACCTTCTTATCAAAACCCTTCTTCATTCTCTGCTGATACAACATGGCAGTCAATCTCTTTTCTTCAATCAAATTCAGTTGGCCATAGCGACTCTGAACCCATTCAGCATCAGTCAACTTGGCCACCATCAAAACTCTCATTGATGGGATCTCCACCTCTACTGGGAGTACGACCTCCATGCCATAAACAAGGTGTACGATATCCATGCAAAGCAAATGGCAGCATCTCATGCCAATCTTTGTATGTAACAACCATCTTTTGGATAATTTTCTTGATATTCTTATTAGCAGCTTCAACAGCCCCATTCATCTTGGGTCTATAAGAAGAATAATTATGGTGTGCAATCTTGAACTCACTACACAACTCTTTCATCATCTTGTTATTCAAGTTAGATCCATTATCAGTAATGATCTTATCTGGCACACCATAACGGCATATGAGTTGATTCTTGATAAACTTCACGACCATCTGCCTGGTCACATTTGCATATGACGCCGCTTCAACCCACTTAGTGAAGTAGTCAATTGTTACGAGAATAAATCTGTGTCCGTTAGACGCTTTCGGCTCAATCACGCCAATCATGTCAATTCCCCACATGGAGAAAGGCCATGGTGATGAAATCACATTCAGAAGTGTCGGGGGAATATGAATCTTATCCGCATAAATCTGACACTTATGGCATTTCTTTACATATTTGCAGCAGTCAGACTCCATTGTCAGCCAATAGTAGCCTGCTCTCAACATCTTTCTAGCCATGACATGTCCATTGGAATGGGTACCAAATGAACCTTCATGGACCTCAGTCATCAACAGGTCTGCTTCGTGTCTATCCACGCATCTGAGCAGAACCATGTCAAAATTTCTCTTATGAAGCACTTCGCCATTGAGGTAGAAACTGCCTGACAATCTTCTCAAAGTCTTCCTATCTTTCACAGATGCTCCAGGCGGGTAAACCTGGTTCTGAAGGAAACACTTGATGTCATAATACCATGGTTTATCATCTTTTACTTCTTCAACTGCAAATACATGAGCTGGTCTATCCAAGCGCATCACGGTGATATTGGGAACTTCATTCCACAGTTTTACCACAATCGTCGAAGCAAGTGTAGCAAGAGCATCTGCCATCCGATTCTCATCTCGAGGAATATGATGGAAGTCAACCTCAGTAAAGAACGTTGAAATCCTCCTCGCGTAATCCCTATATGGAATAAGACCAGGCTGATTCGTCTCCCATTCACCCTTGATCTGATTGACAACGAGGGCCAAATCACCATAAACGTCAAGATGTTTCATCCTTAGATCAATGCATTCTTCCAATCCCATAATACAGGCCTCATACTCATCCATATTATTCGTGCATTTGAAAGTTAGCCTTGCTGTAAAAGGAATATGTGTGCCCTGAGGAGTAATAATTACTGCCCCAATACCATTTCCATACTGATTTACAGCGCCATCAAATACCATACTCCATCTGGAACCAGGCTCTGGCCCTTCATCGAGTGTAGGCTCATCACAATCTTTCATCTTCAAATACAGAATCTCCTCATCTGGGAAGTCATACTGAACTGACTGATAATCCTCAATAGGCTGATGTGCCAAGTGGTCAGCCAAGATACTACCTTTAATAGCCTTCTGAGCTCGATACTCAATATCATACTCAGATAACAACATCTGCCAACGGGCAATCCTCCCGGTTAAAGAAACCTTCTCAAATATATACTTCATTGGATCCATTATGGATATCCACCAAGTTGTATGATTTATCATATACTGGCGTAAACGCTTAGCGACCCAAGCCAAAGCACATCATGCCTTCTCAAGCATTGAGTATCGAGACTCACAATCAGTGAACTTCTTACTCAGGTAGTAAATAGCATATTCTTTCTTTCCTGATTCATCTTGCTGACCAAGGACACAACCCATCGAGTCCTCAAGAACTGTCAGATACATAATCCAAGGCCTTCCTTCTACAGGCGGAGACAGAATCGGAGGTTCAGACAGATACTCTTTGATACTATCGAAAGCTTTTTGGCAATCCTCGGTCCAGTCATGAGACTGATCTTTCCGGAGGAGCTTGAATATCGACGCACATGTGGCAGTCATGTGGGATATGAATCTGGAAATATAATTCAAGCGGCCAAGAAAACCTCGGACTTGCTTCTCAGTTTTGGGCGCAGGCATCTCTTGTATTGCTTTGACCTTTGCAGGATCAACCTCAATACCTCTTTCGCTGACAATAAAGCCCAATAACTTGCCAAAACGGACTCCAAATGTACACTTGTTGGGATTCAGACGAAGCTTGTACTTCCTCAAACGCTGAAAAAGCTTCAACAAGTGCTCTACATGTTCCACTTCCGTTCTTGACTTAGCAATCATATCATCAACATATACCCCAATCTCCTTGTGCATCATATCATGGAACAGGGTGGTCATAGCTCGTTGATACGTGGCTCCGGCGTTCTTCAAACCGAAGGGCATCACTCGATAACAGAATGTTCCCCAAGGTGTGATGAATGTTGTCTTCTCCATATCTTCGGGTGCCATCTTAATCTGATTATATCCGGAAAATCCGTCCATAAATGAGAAGACATTGAATTTAGCTGTATTGTCTACCAACATATCAATATGTGGTAGAGGGAAATCATCTTTTGAACTAGCTTTATTCAAGTCTCTATAGTCCACACACATCCGGACTTTTCCGTCTTTCTTAGGCACAGGGACAATATTGGCCCCCCATTGAGGATATGTAGAAGTCACCAGAAACCCCGCATCAATTTGCTTCTGAACTTCCTCTTTGATCTTCACTGCCATATCAGGATGAGTTCTTCTGAGCTTCTGCTTCACAGTCACGCACTCAGGTTTCAAGGGTAGGAAATGTTGCACAATATCTGTATCTAGACCCGGCATGTCTTCATACGACCAAGCAAAGATATCGACATATTCTCGTAGTAATTCAATCAACCCCTTCTTAACAGATTCTTCCAGGAGTGCCCTAATCTTCACTTCTCGCACACAATCCTCATACCCCAAGTTGACTATTTCCAGATTCTCAAGATGCGGCTGAATGATCTTCTCTTCATGCTCAAGTAGACGGGTAATCTCGTCAGGAATCTCTTCAACATCATCTTCCTCTGCCTCAAATACAGGGAATTCAAAATTGGGAGATGGCGTTGGATCATTATGTTCAATGGGTTTGATCAACCTGCATAATGATTTTGGATATGAAAAGCTTTTAGAAATCAAACAAGGCAAATCATTATGCATATGAAAAGATTGATTTTATTCTATTTTTAGGGTTTTATGTGATCACCAATTTCATGCAAAAACGAAAAGGGAAAATAATTGGAAAAACAAACATTTAACATGAATTTATTGAATGAAAATATAATTATATTTATGTTGCCAACAATGTCATCACTTCTCCTTTTGGCATGGGAGAAGGGTTTTTAAACAAAGTGATCATTACGTGGACTTGTGGACAACTGTAGGAATATCCACAGCGACCCAATTGTTGCAGATCCCGCCAGGGATAATGAAATTGTCAGAATCCTCTGCATCCTCTTCCAAGACAGCAGCAGCTTCCTCATCCTGACCTGTGTGGATGAAACCTCCACTCTTGAATAATCCTTTCTCGTTGAAGACCCCAAAAGAAAAGCCAATGCCAGCCTGGGACTTATTGTCTTCCAGCTCAATCATTTTTCCTAAACCAGCTGTTGCACCATACTCAATGGCCAACTTTGCATCTTTGTAGGAAGAAAATGAAGGAGTCCTCTTCTCAACAGGCTCAGCTATAGATAAAGCTTGGAAAGGAGTTCCAACTTCATCTTCAGCATCTACGTATGAGAAGGAAGAGAAGTGGCTAACCAGGAGAGCCTTTTCTCCCCCTACCACTAGCAGTTTCTTATTCTTCACAAATTTCAGCTTCTGGTGTAGGGTGGATGTCACGGCGCCAGCCTCGTGAATCCATGGTCTTCCTAGGAGACAGTTGTACGATGGGTGAATGTCCATAACCTGGAAGGTAATTTGGAAATCACTTGGTCCAATCTTGATAGGGAGATCAACTTCCCCAATCACAGTCTTTCGAGACCCATCGAAAGCTTTCACAACTACCTCACTCTGCCTCATGGGAGGCCCCTGATAAGACAGTTTTGAGAGAGTAGTTTTTGGCAATACATTCAGGGATGACCCAGTGTCTACCAGCATATTGGACATGGCGTCGTCTCTACAATTCATGGATATGTGTAAAGCCAAGTTGTGGTCTCTTCCCTCCTCAAGGAGATCAGAGTCACAGAAACTCAAATTATTACAAGCAGTAATGTTTGCAACAATGCTATCGAACTGTTCTATAGTGACATCATGATCTACATATGCCACATCCAAAACTTTCTGCAGAGCCTCTCTATGTGGTTCTGTATTCAGAAGTAATTATAACACGGATATCTTGGATGGCGTTTGTAGAAGCTGGTCTACAACATTGTACTCACTCTTCTTGATGAGCCTCAACATCTCATCATAGTCTTCTTTCACATTGCCACTAGGGACAACAGAAGTAGGAGTTTTTAGTACAGAGGAGGGCTTAACAACAGGTGCCGGATTCGGGGTGCTTACAGCATTCCCAATCGGGCGTTCAACAAAATCAGCATTAGCCTGGGGCTTCGGTGGTGCTGAAAACACACGACCGCTGCGGGTCAAACCACTTACGTCAGCAATATTCACAATAGAGGAGGATTTCAAAGTCACCTATTTCCCATCTTCTACAGCAACAGCGTTGTAACGAAAGGGAATTGCCTTTTCAGAAGAATACGGTACTGGACCGGAAGGCTTAATGATCAGGGTAGGAGAAACCTTCTGCTTGCTACCATCGTACTTGATGATAACAGGCTCGGGCATCCAGAATACTGGGGAAATTACGTTGACCTCTGGCTCATCTTCGTCAACATTCCTATTCTGAAGAATCTCGATAACTCTTTCGTCCAACATTTCCTGAAGATCTTTGCGCACCTGGCGACAACCCAATCGGTTAACAGGGCAGATTCGGCATCTATCATGATCGTGCTCATAGTGACTCTACTCGCATAGCAAACGATGCAACTCGACCAACGATTGTCGAATATGACTGACATATTTGACTTTGTATTTGCCAGGGCAGCCCTGGACCATGTTAACAGATTTCCCATGCTCGGGAAATGGGTTCTTCTTCACGTTAGGACCTACGTCCTCAAAACACAGGATGCCACACCTCACAAGGTCTTGAACCTTGGTCTTCAAAGGATAGCAATTCTCCACGTCATGGCCGGGAGCACCAGAGTGGTATACACAATGCAATTCAGGCTTATACCACCACTGAGGGTTAGCAGGTATAGCTGGTGGGTCTCTCGGAGTAATCAACTTCCTCTCTATCAAAGAGGGATATAGTTCTGCGTATGTCATCGGAATCGGATCAAAAGTGACCTTTTTCCTCTTATAACTCGTGCTGGTTTGATCACTGTTTCGAGGCTGATAGGCCTGCTGCTGAGGACGATGTTATTGTTGTTGATATTGCTGAGGTGATTGTTGACTGTTGCTATGATGCTGATACTGTTGATTGTCTCTGAAAACAGGTGCTATATGAGCCACCTGGTGCTGGTTACTGGCGGGACGCACAGTCTTCCTCTTCACAGAGAGTCTTCTAGGTTTCACATGGGAGGTCACAGCATGTGCCTCTCCATCTTTCTTCTTTGCAAACGCCCCATAACATTTGGCAGAAGAGCCTTCTTCCTTGGTTAGACGTCCTTCTCTAACCCCTTCTTCTAGACGCATCCCCATATTCACCATCTCAGTGAAGTCAGAAGGAGCGCTAGCAATCATCCGCTCGTAATAGAATGAACTCAAGGTCTTCAGAAAGATCTTGGTCATTTCCTTCTCTTCTAGAGGAGGCACGATCTGTGCTGCCAACTCTCGCCACCTCTGGGCGTACTCTTTGAATGTTTCTTTGTCCTTCTGGGACATGGCCCTTAGCTGATCCCTATCGGGAGCCATATCCACATTATACGTGTACTGCTTGACGAAGGCCTCGCCAAGGTCGTTGAAGGAACGGATGTTCGCACTGTCTAGCCCCATATACCAGTGCAGAGCGGCACCAGACAGACTGTCCTGAAAGTAGTGGATGAGCAATTGGTCATTATCTGTCTGAGTTGACATCTTCCTGGCATACATGACCACAGGTGTTCCCCTTGTATTTTTAAAAGTCGGGGACCTTGAATTTCACCGGGATCTTCACATTGGGAACCAAGCATAATTCGGCAGCAGACTTGCCAAAGAGATCTTTTCCTCTAAGAGTCTTCAATTCCTTACGAAGCTCAAGAAATTTGTCGTTCATAGCGTCCATCTTCTCATGGACATCTGGGCCCTCAGATGGCTCAGAATGATAGATGGTGTCGTCTACCCTAGGAATGGTATGCACGACAGGAGGAGGAACAGCAAGGACCGGGCTAGATGCCGGCATAGAAGCAAAAGTTGGAGCAGGGCCCTCAGGCATGAAATTAGGAGGCATCGCCCACGGAAACCCGGTTGGCATAGCTGCTGGAGCAAAATATGCACTGGCTGCAGGCACAGTTGAGGAAACAATCTCAGAGATGACTGTCCTCTGGGGAGGAGTTGAAGGTGTTGGAGAAGACTGGCTCTGGGCAGCCAGGAATGATTCCATCAAAGCACTCAGTCTGGCGACTTCTTCTTTGAGTTCACAGTTCTCTTGCTCTAGATGATCCATCAGTCTTGAAGAGTTGGCTCTAGTGTAGTACCGGTGAGTCAGCTTGTCTTCAAAATAAATGAAGAGCACAGAAGTAGACCACAAGACCAGAAGTCGGGAACAAAACCTGCTTATGCATATGATGCATGCAATGCTTGTGCATATGATTTGTTTTTATTTCAAAGGAACTCTAGGGTTTTATTTGCAAAATTTTGAAAATATTAACTATTTATCACATATGGAAATATCTCATCAAATAGTATTAGGGAAAAGAAGTACAGCATTGTCAATCATATACAAGAGAAAAGGAAAATAATCATCCTATGGATCCCTAGAAACAATCATCTAAAGCTCGGGACACAGGAAGAAAAGATGCACGAAGCCTCTTCACCTCCCTCTCGTAAGCTGCCTCCATATCTGCCTTTTCCTTGGCGGGTCGGTCATACTTCCCCTTCCAAAACTTGGAAGACTGGGGAAGTAGAGAAGTCCATGCATCATCAGGATCATCAATAACCTGATGCTCAAGAAACTCTATCAGAGCATCCTTCTCCTTAATCTGCTGAAGCAACTCTTCCCTTTCACGGATCCAGGCACGTGATAGGTCTTCGTCTCTGAACTCCTCTACTCCTTGGTTAGGGAGGGTTGAAGGCCCAGCCACAACCAAATGTGTAGGTCTCGGATATACGTAAGGCATGAGATACTCAGATGCTCTCTTCCTTACCCAAGCAGTGTAAGGCTCCAAAGCAATGCAATTCTTAGGACCCAACTCCTTCCTTCCTTTCTTATGAACCTTGCGCCAAGCGCAAACCATTCTGCCCTTCAAGCCTTGGGGATCTTTACCCTCCTGAAAGAACACACCCTCTAACAGAATGTTATTAGGTTTATCCTTTAGGGGGAACCCAAGCTGACGACGTGCTAAAACAAGGTTGTAGTTAATCCCACCACATGTACCAAGAAGAGGCACATTGGAGAATTCACCACAAGAGTCGATAATCTGCACACCATCATATACACGGTTATACCAAGAGATATCATCATTAGTGAGAGACATGAGTTTTGCGGACCACCGTAGACATCCCTTGTTCTCCTTGAAAGCGACCGTCTGAGGTAAGTGAGAAATAAACCACTTATACAACAGAGGAAAACAGCACACAATGGCACCACCACCCTTTGCATTCCTCATATGCAAAGAGAAATAGGTATCACCCAACAGAGTCGGAACGGGATTAAGAGTAGAAAAGATCCTAATAGCGTTCACATCCACAAACTTGTCGATGTTGGGGAACAATACCAACCCATAGATGAGAAGTACAAATATGGCTTCAAAGGCGTCCTCACTCATAGCCTTCCCATAAACAGTAGCTTGAGCAATGAGGAACTCAGAAGGGAGTGTCGCATTACGCGAAAAACCGGCGGGAAAACGAAACAACAGAGCCGCCACCGTTCATTATTTATCCCAAAAGAGGGAAAGGAAACGCTCGAAGTAAACCTGGAAAAGACATGGTCTCGCGACCAAAGAGAATGGGATCGGGAGTCGGTTATGCGAAGGGAAGGTATTAGCACCCCTACGCATCCGTCGTACTCGACGGGATCCACGCACAAAAGGAAGGAAATAGGTTGCTAAAACACTGCTCACAAACAAACAAACACTGGCTGAAAGAGACGCGGAAAACAAAAGAAACTAACTCGGTAGGATATCGCATCCTGGGCCTACGTAGTCTATGAGGCATAGACATCAGAGTCGACGTAGTTCGGATGGGGGAAAACGTGCTCGCTAGGATGTCGCATCCTATGCATACATATCTTCTCGAACTAAAGAAGAATCAGAGCACTCGTAGCTCGGCTAACGCACGCCAAACAAAACCACACAGGAAACCGACTGCCAATCGCTGGACTTACGTCAGACTCCGAACCAAACACACGCACACCGGAAACCGTCTGCCAATCGCTGGACTTATGTCGGACTCCAAACAAAGAAACTGGAAACCGAATGCCAATCGCTGGACTTACATCGGACTCCAACCAGAAAGGGAGAAACAACTCACACAAACAAAACAAAAGGGTGCCCGGAGAGATCAGCTCATCTCCTGCCTACGTACCTCATCTGGTATGAGGATCAGGGCGACGTAGTTCCCCTACGCAGGGAGAAAGGACTAGCCTAACCAGGTAACAAAGGGAGACACAACTAGGGAGACTACGACTCGAGCCTAGATGTTATCATGCAAATCATCCCTAAGTTAAGGTTGCTATCTAACTTGCACAGGGAGCAAGCTAAACCTAAACACCACAAGCAATCAAAGCAAACAATCACAAATAGCACACACTATATACAAACAAAGTGGGCTCACACAGGGGTTAGGCTTTAGTCAAGGGGTCATGTCAACCTCGACAAACAAGCCACGGTATCAGGGTGAAGTTAGCTCTTAACCCTAACATTGAGAGTTAGGGTGAAGCAGATGAAATGAGAGGTGAGGGGTGTGCCTCACAGCTCTTATCCCTGGCCTGGGAGAGCTTTTAGACAGATGAAAGTGTGGGTTCAGAAAGTTGGAACCCTTCTACACTTATGACTGACTCAACATAGATCTCGGGTTAAGATCCACAAGGCATCAACATGTGATGTGAGCCAAGGGACGACACACTGAATAGCAGGAGATGGACTACACATATCTTGTGTCTGCCAATGCCTCTTCACTTAGGAGGTCTTTGATATGTACAGGGGACAAAGATAAACAAGCACAAGCATTGCCTCTTAAGGAGGACTTCAGACAGGTGCCTGGCCAAGTAACAGGCCAGGTCTTCCAGACTACATGCAGTTAGAAAGTTATACCTCAGTGCTCAAGCTATCAAGCAAAGAAAAAGCAAGTTCACAATGAACTATAGCAACTAAGGTACCTGAAAACAATCCAACATAATCAGTACACAATTCAGACAAAAGTCAAACAGACAGTTACAAGTCAACAGACAACTGTACATAAACAGATAAACAAGCATCAATGCACAAAGGTGCAAGCCACAAGGCCTAAGCTCAAGTCTCAAAGCCTACAAAATAAACTCAAGATTAGTCATCAATAAGCAATGGATCAACTCCAAATGAGTGAATATCATCAAGCATGGCAATTGTGCTTTTTAACCTGAAACAAAGCTCAAATGTGAGAAGCAAACCTCTAGGACAAGGCCTAGGGTCAAAATTAGAGAAATAATTCACAACAGAACATGAAAATTGGCAAGAATCAAGCTCAATCAAATAAAAACAATGTCCAAGTGGTCTCATATCCATATCATCAACCAATTTTATTTCACAAAGCATTTAGTGCAAAGCATGCAAGTTCAAAGCTCCTAGAACCAAACAGAATGAATCAATCCACATCAACTCAAAAATAATTCTATAAATTCCAAGAAAAATCATGACTAAACAGCATTCATAACATGATCAGCATACCAAAATTCAATGCATTTTGACAAGTGGAAGCATGTCAAATAAAATCCATAAGGCAAGGTATGCACAAAGCAACTCAAATGAAGGCATAAAATCATGCATCAACTTCACACAAGCATAAAACAGAATCCAAACATGATATGGACATCAAACCAAAGCCATGACAAACTTCAAGGTGTCTAGAATACATGTGCAAAATTTCAGGTCCATCCAATAAACATCAAGAATTTCACAAATCATAGAAGATCATGACTCACAAAAGGTCCACAAATGGTCAAACAGAAGAGAAATTCTCAAACAAATTGGAAATGCACTCAAAACTTCTACACATATTCACACGCAAACCTAACATCCAGAAGAGTCAACATGCAAAAATTCAGATCATTTGACATTTATTTGGCATGGTAAATAAAATCATCAAATTGGAAAATAAATGGTGTGACACAAATTGTCACACCTACATTCATCATAGCATATCTCCACAACCAGAAACGATAAAATCACAAACTCTATACCACAAAATCCCTAAAGGTGTCTAGATTAAGCATGCCAATTTTCAGCTCCATTGGATTAAGCATCATCATTTCACACTCAAAATGGCAAGCAAGGTGCAACAAAACACATGTATGAACATTCCCTAGCCAAACTAAAAATCCAGGCGTGCACAATTTTTGTAAAAATCATCAAAAAATAGTAGAGATCATCAGGAAAACAATGGAAAAAATCTCATCTCAATTGGACAATTATTTTAGGAGTTATGAATTTTTTAATGTGGAGAAAAAATAAAAAAATGATGGAAATGCATGGTAAGAACATGGATAGCATACAAGAGAAAATGCAAAGCATTATTTGGAAAATCCCTCGCCCAGAATCGAAGAGTGTATCAATTCAAAACCTGGCGCGTTTATAAGTGAAACGCGCCGTTTCACTAATACAGGTGGCACGGCATGATTGGCGCATGGGCAAAAAACACGAAAAACATGCAGGCAAGGCTTAAGACAGATCAAACACGTTTCTGGGAAAAGAAAGCTAGGGTTCATCATCAGCTTCATATGTTCTTCATCATCATGATCCAATCCTCACAGAAATCCATGAAACATATATCATTCGATTCGTCTTAGCATGCACATTAACAATCCAAGATCCATTAAACCTAATTCGTGCTAACATGTCTGGATCGAACAGAAGAAGATTCACATCTCAAACTTAAAATCAACATAACTTTCACAATTCTTGATGAAAACACACGATTCAAAGCTCAGCATACTCTACATGGAAAGATCTATCAAAAACACATCGACATTTCATGAATTGCAAGATTCGAAATCCAACCTAAATTGAAGTGCAGAAGTAGATTCGTGGATTTCAGGCCTTGGCAAGGTGGAACAGGTGCTCTACACTGCTTATGTGAATGAATGAGTGAAGAATCGAAGCTCAATTATGCTTGAAGTAGCTCAAATCAACAACTGTCATGGATGAAGCTTGATTCCAACAGTTCCAAATTCTAGTCAAAAATGATGAACTCTTGCTTGCAGAAGATTCAAAAACACTTGTGAATGATGAACCAATGAAGAATAGGCAAAGGATCGTGCAGAATTTGGATGAAAAGTTTAGAGAAAAAAGTGGTGAAACTTTGCAATTTGATCTAGATCTGGTTTGAATGATGTGTTAATTGCAAATTCTGTTAGCATTATCCTTATATATATGCTGTTAATCAAGTTACTAATCACAATTAGGCAAATGCATTGGTAATTAGTGAAATGAGTGTTTATGCTAAATTGGTCAAGCCACCTTGCATGCATGAAAACCTTGCTACAATGCACGAAATGTGAGACAAATGCACTCCAAATGATGTTTAATACCAAATGCAATTGATTGGAAGTGTGGAAAATGCTTAGTTTTCAAATTCAACTTTTTCCCTCCAAATTCAAATTCAATTCACATGGAAAATGCAATATTTTTATGATGAGATTTGATGAATGGTAATGCATGATTTGGATAGAGGAGACCAAGAGTGAAATGTTCCAAAAAGAACCACATGATTTGGCCTTTTGGTGTGAAAGTTATCCAAGCTTGAAGTTCAAAATCCATTGACAATGATTTGATCATAATTCTTCAACCACACATGAGAAATTCATGTTCTTGGACTTTTTGGAAAGGTGAGAGCAAGATATTCAACTTTCATGTTGGACAAAATTCCATTTGAAGCTTGCTTAGACATGTAAGTTTGAGGAGAAGACCTTTCTATTTTTGGCAGTTTGAAATTACACGTCACTTACTATTTTTGGAAACTTTTCATCTGACCTCAAATTCTTCAATGTTGATCTTTGCAATGCCAAATGAGACTTGTATGGACATGAATGAGGCCTCTCTAACCATCTCCTACCTTCAAATCCATGAATTCATGCACAGTTGACCACAGTTGACTTTCTAGGGTTTCAGATGCATTGTGCAATGACTGATGACTTCTGAACATTCAATCTTTGGCCAGACCACTTCAAAATGATCCCTAGGTCATATGGACTTAATGAACCAACCCTAGGGCTTTTCTTCAATAGGAAATGCACTTGCTTGCTTGCTTAACTGGATCTCCTGACCAATCTTGACTGATGACTTGCACTTGGGCAAAGGACAATGCAATGCTATGCAGTGGACAATGTTAAATGTTAATGACCTAAAATGAAAATGTATGTACAAAATGGGAGGTGCAAATTTGAGGTGCTACAGGGAGACCTTGAATTCCACCTTTGGTAGTCATATGAGCACCAACCAGAGATTCATCTATGTGCAACATGTCAGCTATCTCTTGATAAGTAGGAATACTGTCCAAGCCACTGAACGGCAACTGGTCTAGAATAGGTATACCCACAAGATAGGCATACTCCTCAAGGGTAGGCAAAAGCTGAAAGTCCGGAAACGTGAAGCATTGGTACAAGGGATCATAAAACTGCACCAATACGCTCATCAATCCTTCATCCACCTGAGTAGTCAGAAGAGGAAGAAGCTTCCCAAAACGAGCTTTGAAACCCAAGGGATCTAATACATAGGATGTCAGATTCCTTAACTCTTTCAAATCTGGCTGTCTGAAGCTGTACTTCTTTGTATTCCTTCTTTGTCTTTCCATGTCTGAAAATTTTGCAAATAAACCCCTTAAGTTCCTTGAAAATTTCTTTTATTATTGATGATATGGATGCAAATGAGTGCATGAATGCATGAATGCAACAATCACACTCAAGGATCACGCAAAGCACACCAAACAAAGGTCATGGGATGGATCATATTATCCTTAATATCAATCATCCATTTTGGTGGATTATGGTTTACACCTTATCAACACCTAAGTTCCATAGATATTAAGGATACATGAACGGATCAACCATGAATCAAGGGTTTGTTGCAAATCACGAGCATGGGGTCTCGGTTAAGAACCACCCAAAGGGAATGTACTAGGGTTTAAACCTGCCAAACATGTTGTACAAGAGATTCCCATAGTCATCATCCCATCTTTCAGATATTATCGGAGAAACGACTACTCGTATTCCAAAAATATCCTCAAGAGAGACTCTTATGAGTGTAGTATCGCGTAACAATCGTATCAAATCTTACATTTGAACGACTTTCACACTACATCCTAAAAATAGGCCAAGATGGGTTTGGTAAACTAAGGTCCTTGGCTTCTAAGGTCTATATTGGAAAGAGTAATGTCTAACCACAACTTACTTGTGTGACATTATTGATCCCAACATGACCTCCACCAAGTGAATGGACTTGCAAGTCAACTTGCTAAGGAATAACTCCACACAAGTCGACAAGACTACGCCATTCTCCTATCCTAAGTGCACTCGAGTCCGGGTATAGAACTCATCTCACAAAGATCACCAAGCATACAAGGAATTAATATCAAGCAAATCAATCATTGACAATGATTTGATCATAATTCTTCAACCGCACATGAGAAATTCATGTTCTTGGACTTTTTGGAAAGGTGAGAGAAAGATCTTCAACTTTCATGTTGGAAAAAATTCCATTTTATGATTTCTTGGACATGTAAATTTGAGGAGAAGACCTTTCTATTTTTGGCAGTTTGAAATTATAGGTCACTTACTATTTTTGGAAACTTTTCATCTGACCTCAAATTCTTCAATGTTGATCTTTGCAATGCTAAATGAGACTTATATGGACATGAATGAGGCCTCTCTAACCATCTTCTACCTTCAAATCCATGAATTCATGCACAGTTGACCACAATTGACTTTTTAGGGTTTCAGATGCATTGTGCAATGACTGATGACTTCTGAACATTCAATCTTTGGCCAGACCACTTCAAAATGATCCTTAGGTCATATGGACTTAATGAACCAACCCTGGGGCTTTGCTTCAATAGGAAATGCACTTGCTTGCTTGCTTGACTGGATCTCCTGACCAATCTTGACTGATGACTTGCACTTGGGCAAAGGACAATGCAATGCTATGCAGTGGAAAATGTATGTACAAAATGGGAGGTGCAAATTTGAGGTGCTACAGCTGCCCCTATTCAATCAACTGGGAACCCGAACGGATGAGAGCAATGACTGTCAGACTTTCAGGGTAAACAGGGATTGAATACCGAAAGAACCGGAAATTTGCACTCTGAGGGGATCCAAGAAAGGAAAATACACCAATGGATGCTTCCAATGGGATCTGATGTTTATCACTGGGGATTTTGATTTTCTTCAAAGGTACAGCCACATCCAGACGTCAACGGACGATGAATGGGAATACAGAAATCACAACTAGGCGCCAACGGACGACTAGGAAAAACTCGACGTTTATTGAAACCAACGGAGAGGTAACCAGACATTAAAGAATGACTGGGAAAGAGATACAACCATACGTCAACGGACGTAGTGGGAAAAACTCAACGTTTACCAAAACCAACGGAGAGGTAATTCTACTGGGGACGACCAGGAAAAACTCAACGTTTACCAAAACCAACGGAGAGGTAACCAGACATCAACGGATGAATGGGAAGACTCGACCAGACGTCAACGGACGAAAGGGAGAAGCTCGACGTTTATCGACACCAACGGAGAAGGAGACCAGACATCAACGGACGACGGATGAACTGGGAAGACTCGACCAGACGTCAACGGACGAAAGGGAGAAGCTCGACGTTTATCGACACCAACGGAGAAGGAGAAGCTCAACGTTTATTGACACCAACGGAGAAGGAGAAATTCAACGTTTATCGACACCAACAGAGAAGGAGATTTAATGGGGAAAAAGCTAATCACAATCAAACGTCAACGGACGATTGGGAAAAACTCAACGTTTATCGAAACCAACGGAGAGGTGAACAGACATCAACGGATGATCTGTGGGGAAATACAACTAGATATCAGCGGATAACTAGGAAAAACTCGACGTTTATCCAAACCAACAGAGAGGTAAACAGATATCAACGGACGACGGATGAACTGGAGAGAAATACCACTAGATATCAACGGATAACTAGGAAAAACTCGACGTTTATCGAAACCAACAGAGAGATAGCCCTACTGGGGAAGAAAATACATCCAGTTGTCAACGGACAACTAGGAAAAACTCGACGTTTATCGAAACCAACTGAGAGGTAGCCCTACTGGGGAAGAAAATACATCCAGTTGTCAACGGACAACTAGGAAAAACTCGACGTTTATCGAAACCAACAGAGAGGTAGCCCTACTGGGGAAGAAAATACATCCAGTTGTCAACGGACAACTAGGAAAAACTCGACGTTTATCGAAACCAACGGAGAGGTAGCCCTACTGGGGAAGAAAATCACTATACGTCAATGGACGAATAGGAAAAAACTCAATGTTTATCGAAACCAACGGAGAGGTAACCCTACTGGGGAAGAAAATATATCCAGTTGTCAACGGACAACTAGGAAAAAATCGACGTTTATCAAAACCAACGGAGAGGTAACTCTGAGGGGAAAGGTATCACTATACGTCAACGGACGAATAGGAAAAAACTCAACGTTTATCGAAACCAACGGAGAGGTAACCCTACTAGGGAAGAAAATACATCCAGTTGTCAACGGACAACTAGGAAAAACTCGACGTTTATCGAAACCAACGAAGAGGTAACCCTGAGGGGAAAACAAGGGTATTACGAACATCGAAAGATGATGTTGACCGACATCAAAAGAAGACCAGACATTGCCCGAGGACTGGGGTTAGGACTCGATATTTACACCGGAAGATGGTGTTGACCGACACCAAAGAAATAACACAAGCGGGTGCTGACATGACACTGACTAGTATCACGGGTACGATATCCACATATGTCGAGGCAAGGCTAAACACTTGCTAGGGATCCCACTGGGGAGAAACAAGCTTTCCGTTTGCACACGGATGAGGAAATAAACCTCCTGGGGGAATATCAATCCTGAATGCTGTCAGGAGCAACTGTAGCAAACGTGTTGTACAGATGTTGAACAGTGATCCGCCTCTGCCGGGGATATGATCTGATGGTTAACACATGAATGCATATGTTTGAATTTTTCTATGGCGTAATGCTCCATACTGAATGGAAATGCTACGCGATTTCAGGATGCAATGATTACTACATGCCAAATGCAAAATGATAAACTCCGGCTGGGGAGCCAAACTGATCAGATACTCCAACTCTGCGGGGAGACTCTGCTGAGGAATACTCTGCGGGGAGAGCACTGACTTCTCACTCATGCTGGAGAAATAACACTGTTGCTAGGGAAAGGATAGAATCCGCTGGGGATATCCTTCACAGGACCCAATTCACTCGGGGACTCCACTTGGGAAACAATCAAGACAACTTGCTGGGGAGAATTGTCAACAAGTAGGAAACTCTGCTTTGGGAAACAAATGCTACTCCGCTGGGGAATAAACAAAGCGACTGCGCTGAGGAACCATCAATACGACTCCACTAGAGGAACCATAAGGCGACTTCACTAGGCACGACCCAACCAATCCACAAGTAGGACAAACTTAGCTTGGGGATGCGGATACCATTCCTCTACGGAAAACTCATCCAATCCACAGGTAGGATAAACAATGCTGGAGATAAATTTCTTTGAACCCGCTCCACTCGGGGAACTTGCTGAGGGAAATTATCAACACAAACTTCTGCTCAGGAGATCTGCTATGGAGAGCAGCTCTGCTGGGGATAACATACCAGACTTTGTGCTGGGGAAAAGCATCCACGACCCTGCTGGGGAAAGTAGTATTTCAAACCCGACTGGAGAAAGACATCCACAACCCTGCTGAGGATGAGCGCTCACGACCACGCTGGGGATAACAGTATTTCAAACCCGACTGCTGGGGAATAACGCCATTCCAACCGACACCTCCGCTGAGGATACAACATCCTTCCAACTTAGTGGGGACTCAGCTGGGGGAAGCAGGCAAATAGGCCTGCTGGGACTAAAAGGCACCATCCAAAGGCGTCCCTGCAGGAGAGAATAGCTCTGAAAGCTCTCGTACTTGCTTGGGAAATATCTGCTGTGGAATCGTCTGCACAGATGACAACCTGCAAAACAGCACAATAACATGCCCCCAGGGGATACATGGACAAGATACGCTCAAGTGTCCTCAACATTCAAAATGATTTTCAAATGTTTTATCTTTCCGCAAGTTATCGTTTAGCCTTCATGTTTTTATATGCAATGTTTATCAAAAATTCGGATGTTTTTGCAAACAAAACAGTAAAATAAAAACAAGAGCTTTTTATCTGAATAACGACTTTTATTGATTGAAAATGGGCCCGAAAAGGCGAATACATTGGGAAGCAATTCCTAGAAAGAGGTAATTGCGCACAAAAGGAAAAATCTATCCTAATGGCAATGTGAACACGGCATCCACTATTTCCCAATTCTGTTATAACTCACAGATCATCAGTTTTCCTCCCAACTTCTTGCTTTCTGAGAAGAATGACTGGACCGATCACATCTTTGGAGATGGCAGACGACAAAGCACGATGAAGTACAGATAACTCGGACTGTAGTCTTCGCTTTAATCCCTCTTTTGGCTGGATCGCCCCTTCGGATTTTCGATCCACCGGGATACCCATTTTTGCCTAAGTCGCCCTTGCGGGTTTTCGACTTACCGGGTGTACAAATTCTTTTCATTTATCCCTAATTTTTGCCCGAACCTTTTCTTTCTGTTTTTTGGTTCGCCGGGATGTCCTTTTTTGCCTGGACTATTTTATTCTTTTTGTCCAGCGGGTCAATTTATGCGAAGTATTTTTTGACTACATCTGAGTTAACAGGGGAAGGGAAATCTTCACCATCCATAATTGTAAGCATCAAGGCTCCACCGGAGAAGACCTTCTTCACAACATATGGACCTTCATAATTAGGAGTCCACTTGCCCCTGTTATCTGTACCGGGAGGAAGGATCCTCTTCAAAACTAGATCACCGATCTGATAGCTTCGAGGACGCACTTTCTGATCAAAGGCTCGCTTCATCCTTCTCTGATACAATTGCCCATGGCACACAGCTGTTAGCCGTCTCTCTTCGATAAGGCTTAACTCATTAAACCTTGTTCGAATCCACTCGGTTTCGTCCAGCTTGACATCTAGCAAAACTCTCAGAGAAGGAATCTCCACTTCAACAGGTAGAACTGCTTCCATACCATACACAAGGGAGTACGGGGTTGCCCCGATCGACGTACGTACTGAGGTACGGTACCCATGCAAAGCGAAAGGCAGCATCTCATGCCAATCCTTGTACGTCACGACCATTTTCTGCACAATCTTCTTGATATTCTTGTTTGCCGCCTCTACAGCACCATTCATCTTTGGTCTGTAAGGAGAAGAATCGTGATGTTCAATCTTGAAATCCTTGCAAAGCTCTTTCATCATCTTGTTATTGAGATTCGAACCATTGTCAGTGATGATTCTTTCAGGAACCCCATAACGACAGATGATTTCTTTCTTGATGAACCGGGCAACCACTTGTTTGGTAACATTAGCATAGGAAGCTGCTTCCACCCACTTGGTGAAGTAGTCAATCGCAACCAAGATGAAGCGATGTCCATTCGAAGCAGTAGGCTCAATTTTCCCAATCATATCAATGCCCCACATGGCAAACGGCCAAGGCGAATTCATGACATTCAGAGGGCTTGGTGGTACATGCACCTTATCAGCATAAATTTGACACTTATGGCACTTCCGAGCGTACTTGAAACAATCGGATTCCATAATCATCCAGTAATAACCGGCTCTCAACAATTTCTTCGACATTGCATGACCACCAGCATGGGTACCAAATGAACCCTCGTGCACTTCTTGCATCAACATGTCTGCTTCGTGTCTATCCACGCATCTGAGCAGAACCATGTCGAAGTTCCTCTTATACAGCACATCATCCTGATTCAAATAAAAGCTTCCAGCTAGCCTTCTCAGGGTTTTCTTGTCATTCTTCGACGCACCTTCAGGATACTCCTGGCTCTTGAGGAAGTTCTTGATATCATAGTACCACGGCTTCTCATCAATCACAACAGACTCGGCTGCAAACACACACGCAGGCCTCTCAAGTCGATTCATTGCAACATGTGGCACATGATTCCACCAATGAACTTTGATCATAGAAGACAAAGTAGCCAAAGCATCAGCCATCTGATTCTCGTCCCGGGGGACATGATACAATTTCACCTTCTTGAAGAACGTCAGTATTCTTCTGGTATAATCTCTATACGGAATCAAATGCGGCTGGTTCATATTCCAATCTCTATTGACCTGGTTGATCACTAGAGCGGAATCTCCAAAGATATCGAGCGTTTTGACCCTCAGATCAATGGCTTCTTCTATCCCCATGATACAAGCCTCATACTCAGCTTCATTGTTCGTGACATCAAAAGTCAATCTAGCAGAAAAAGGTATATGAGCCCCTTTTGGATTGATAAGCACTGCACCAACACCGTTACCATTCACATTCACAACCCCATCAAACATCAATGTCCACTTGTCATCAGGATCCGGTCCTTCCTCGACAAGAGGCTCTTCGCAATCTTTCATCTTAAGATACATGATGTCTTCATCAGGGAATTCAAACATCATAGGCTGATAATCATCAATCGGTTGCTCGGCGAGGTAGTCTGACAGAATACTACCTTTGATAGCCTTCTGCGACGTGTACTAGATATCATACTCAGTTAGAATCATCTGCCAACGGGCAACACGTCCGGTGAGAGCCGGCTTCTCAAAGATGTACTTCACTGGATCCATCTTAGAAATCAACAAGGTAGTATGGTTCAACATATACTGCCTCAGTCGGCGAGCAGCCCAGGCCAAAGCACAGCAAGTTTTCTCAAGCTGTGAATATTTGATTTCACAATCGGTAAACTTTTTGCTAAGGTAGTATATGGCATGCTCTTTTCGACCAGACTCGTCATGCTGTCCCAATACACACCCCATTGAATTCTCAGTCACTGACAGGTACATTATCAATGGTCTCCCAGGAACTGGAGGTATCAGGATTGGAGGTTTCTGTAAATACTCTTTTATCTTGTCAAAAGCTTTCTGACAGTCATCATTCCACCTGATTGCTTGATTCTTTCTTAGAAATTTGAATATCGGTTCACACATGGCAGTTAGGTGAGATACAAACCTTGCAATGTAGTTCAATCTCCCTAAAAACCCACGAACCTGCTTTTCTGTTTTCGGTTCAGGCATTTCTTGAATAGCTTTGACTTTTGCTGGATCAACCTCAATCCCTTTCTCACTGACAATGAAGCCTAACAGCTTACCGGATCTCACACCAAACGTACACTTGTTTGGGTTCAGCCTCAGTTTGAACTTTCTCAACCGGTCAAACAACTTCTGCAAATTAACCAGGTGCTCCTCTTCAGTCTGCGACTTCGCAATCATATCGTCCACGTACACTTCAATCTCTTTGTGCATCATGTCATGAAAGAGAGTCGTCATAGCCCTCTGATAGGTAGCACCGGCATTCTTCAGCCCAAATGGCATCACCTTATAGCAAAACGTGCCCCAAGGTGTATTGAATGTCGTCTTTTCCATGTCCTCTGGCGCCATCTTAATCTGATTATAGCCCGAGAAACCATCCATGAAAGAGAATACCGAAGATTGAGCCGTATTATCCACCAATACATCAATGTGAGGTAATGGGAAATCATCTTTCGGACTCGCTCTGTTCAGATCCCGGTAATCGACACACATCCTAACTTTGCCATCCTTCTTCGGCACGGGAACGATGTCGGCCACCCACGGGGGATAAGTTGTCACTGACAAGAAACCAGCATCGAACTGCTTCTGGACCTCTTCCTTGATCTTCACTTCCATATCAGGACTCATTCTCCGAAGCTTCTGCTTGACTGCAGGACAATCTTCTCTGAGAGGTAGTCTATGTACCACAATATCAGTATCTAACCCAGGCATATCTTGATAAGACCAGGCGAATATCTCAACATACTCTCTCAGCATCTCAATTAATCTGCTCTTGACCTCTGACTTCAAAGCAGCCCCGATCTTAATATCTCTTCTGGCGTCCTCAGTCCCAAGATTCACAATCTCCAACTCTTCCTGATGAGGTTGGATGACCCTTTCCTCTTGCTTCAACAATCTAACCAATTCTTTCGGGAGTTCACAGTCTTCCTCACTCTCCTCTTCAGCTTGGTAGATGGGATTGTCGAAATCATACTGAGCCATAACAGAACTGTTCATAGTAGATGCCGTGAAATCACTTCTGCATGTTTAATGCTTTGTTTTAGAAAAAGAGTTCAATAAAGTCACAAAAACAAAAACATTGCCATTTTTATTTTTTGAAAAAAATGAAAACAAAAATAGAAAGACAGGGATCACCAAAATGTTTGCAAAACGTCCTTTATTCATGATAACCATTTGTAAAACATGATGTGGCCCTACAATGAACCACTACGCCTTGGGCAGAACGTAGGGTTTTGTGCAGAATGAAAAAAAAACAAAGGAAAATTACTCTGTTTGAAGAGTAACTTGGACTACATCCTCTGCTGTCCAATTGTTGATCACTTCCCCTGGTGCACACGGGCGAACCCAGTTGTCGAGATCACAATCACTGTCACAGTCTTCAACATCAGCTACAGAGACGTCACCGTGATTCATCAGCCCAACGCTGGTAAAGGTACTTGGACCTGCTTGTACACCCTGCTCCGCTTGCAAAGGTTGATAACCAATACCAAACTTATCCTCTTTGACCGGAAAATCCACCATCTTGCCCCAGCCTTCAGCCTTGCTAGAGTCAACAACCTCTTTGGCCTGCTTGTACGAAGCAATCGAAGCACCCGGCTTCCTCTGATCAGCAAACGCCACCCTCTCGAGAGCGACAGTCTCAAATGCCTGGCATAAGGTTTCGTGGATCTCGCCATCCACCTCGACATACTTGAACGAGGATAGGTGACTCACCAACATATCTTCTTCGCCACACACGGTCACAATCTGACCGTTCCAGACATACTTGAGCTTTTGGTGGAGAGTCGACGAGACTGTCCCTGCTGCATGGATCCACGGACGCCCCAACAAAAAACTGTACGCGGGCTGAATGTCCATAACATAGAAGATGATATCGAAAACCTCCGGACCTATCTTCACCGGCAAGGTAACTTCGACAAACACAGAACGTTTGGATCCGTCGAATGCACGAACGATCAGGTCACTCGGAGTAAGCACAACCCCTTCAACAGATATCTTCTTCAGAATTTGCTTGGGCAAGACATTCAGCGACGAGCCTGTGTCTACCAACACGTGAGACAATACAACACCCTTGCACTCCATAGTGATATGCAAGGCTTTGATATGGTTTCTCCCCTCAGGCGTCAAATCAAGATCTGTGAACCCCAAACCGTGCCTGGTGCTCACGTTGGCAATCACACCCTCCAGTTGGTTGACGGAAATCTCTTGAGGTACATACGCCATGTTCAGCATCTTCAGCAAGGCGTTACGATGTGCCTCAGAGCACAGCAGCAAAGAAAGAATTGAAATTTTGGACGGAGTTTGGTTAAGCTGATCTACAATCTTGTAGTCACTTTTCTTAATGATTCTCATAAATTCCTCCACGTCCTTTTCAAACGAACCCTCAGGCACCTCTTTCTGAGCTGGTTCTTCGTCAACAACAGCCTGTTTGCCCTTCGACTTAGCAGAAGCCTCAACATTGGCATCCCTCAACGGTTGGGGAGCAAATAGTCGTCCGCTGCGAGTAAAGCCTCCTGGTCCACCGACATTGTCCACCACTGGACTCACAACCACAGGAGTTCTACTAACTGGCAGACTGATTGTCACAGGCACTTGATTGGTCGGCCTGACCCGATTCTCAGCCCTTCGGTTGCTACGGTAGGCATTATCGTATTTCCACGGAACAGCCCGACTGTCAACAGCCCTTCTGACCGGAGCGACGATAGTTGTTGGGTTACTGGCAGTTACTGATGCAGAGATGGTAACAGGATTACCAATTGTTGCAGGCGCACTAACAACAGTCCTTTGTCCACGTCCTTCAGACGGTTTGAAGAAGATAGTGACAGTTGACACTGACCCACGATCTTTATTATCAGCCCGGACAAACTGCAAACAGCCCTCGTCTATCAAACTCTGAATACCAGCCCTCAACTGGCCACAACCATTGTCGGATTCTATACAGCCCAAACAATCCTCATCACAGCCCGGGTAGACACCCCCACTCAGCAAATGGCCCTTAACAATCAACAAGGAAGTCTGAATCCCATCAACACTGACCATCAGATCCTCAGCTTCTTCCCCTTCAATGTTGTTCACTCGGTGAGCACCATGCGGCGGCATAGGGTTATTAACAACATTCGGTACAGGAGAAAAATTGATAGTCTTAGCATCAATCAGGTCCTGGACTTTATGATGAAAAGCCCTGCAATTCTCAATATGGTGTCCCGGCGCACCAGAGTGAAAGTCACAACGCACGTTGGCATCATACCCAGGTGGTATTTTTGTCAACGGCGCCATAGTCCTCAGTTCCACAAACCCTAGTCTGAGTAGCTCAGGTAGCAACTCAGCATAGGTCATGGGTAGTGGGTCGAAACGTCTATCAGGCATCCTCTGCCTCGGCTGATACGGACGTTGCTGTTGTTGTTGTGGCATTTGTTGTTGAACTCTCTGTTGTTGCGGTTGTTGACGTTGTTGAGGTGCAGGAATTGTCACTGCAGCAACCTGACGGTACTGATTTCTGTTCTGAGTTCGGCGGTGTTGAACAGCATTAGTTTCACCCTCTCTCCGACGAGGTGCCCCGGCAAACGGATTCTTGGACGATGAGGAACCAACATCTTGAATCTTACCAGCCTTGATCAAACTTTCAGTCCTCTCTCCACAAATGACCACATCGGAAAAACTACCGAATGGGCAGCTTCCCATCCGGTCCATAAAAACACCCTGCAGCGTGCCAATAAACATATCTGTCAATTCCCTTTCCAGCATAGGGGGTTGAACTCGAGCAGCCAACTCACGCCACCTCTGGGCGTACTCCTTGAAGCTTTCTCCAGATTTCTGACATAGACTCTGCAGCTGAGTCCGGCTAGGCGCCATGTCCATGTTGTGCTTGTATTGCCTCAGAAAGGCTTCACCCAGATCCCTCCAACAGCGGATAGAATCTCTCTTCAGTTCCATGTACCAGTCCAAGGAAGCCCCAGATAAGCTGTCCTGGAAGAAGTACATCCACATTTTCTCGTCGTCAGTGTATGCTGAGATTTTTCTGTAGTAAGCCTGTACATGAGTGCGAGGACAGGAAGTACCGTTGTATTTGTCAAAAGAGGGCGCTTTGAATTTGTAGGGGATTCTCAACCCTTCAACCAAACCCATATCAGCTACATCGAAGCCCAAAGAGTTCTGACACTCCATGGCACGGATCTTCTCATCCAGGGCATCAACCTTACGATCCCTATCCTCAACTCTGACCACCTCATCATCTTCACTCAGCAGCATGAACATGTCCTCTTGTCTGTCGACAATCGGAGCAGGGTGACGAACCAGAGCCCGGGTAGCTCTAACATTGACAGTCTCATCAGGGTGACGGCATAGTCGTTAGCGGGAGCAGCAACATTAACGTTCTCATGAGCAGGTGCAACAACAGGCGAAGCACGATTGGACGTCTGAATTACGGTCTCTTGTCTCTGAACCAGAGCTCGAAGCTCCTCCTGACCTTGCGCAACCCCTTGCATCATTGTCATAAACTGGGCCATGTTCTCCCTCATCTCAGCCAACTCGGTCTAAACCTGATCCATACTTCTCTGGTGATTAAGTCTGGTTGAATACCGGTGCGGTCTTCGATCAGCTATCCTGCCTGACACAGGAACCAGAGTGAGAAGTCGCGAACAAGAGCACCTGTTATGCAAAATGATATGAGTATGATGCTAATGCATATGATGCACATGATATGTTCATTTTTCAGGCATTCAAAGAGCCTGATTCATCTTCAAAAGATGGCAACCTGCAACAAGAATCAACACAGCAACACAGGAACAACATACACAAGAGTGATGAGTACAGAGCAAAACCAACAACTTCATCTATAAATGATCAACAGGATCATACAACAATGTCAACAAAGATTCAGGTACATCAGAGTACAACAATGAATCCCACCCAACAAGCCTGGGGGTGATTCTTAACATAAACATCAGGAAATACAAGCTAAGACAAACGACTTCCAGGAATGAGCGTCTTCAAGTAGTGACACTGGTTTATCAACAGTTCACACTCTGAACATTCTGGCAAGGGAGTGATCTTCTCCTTCAACTGTCTTCTAAGCTCTACGACTTCTCCTCCAAGTTGGTCCTCTGATGCAAGTCTCAAGTCGACTTCTTTCTTCAACTGGATATCTTTGTCTCTGAGTTGCTTCTCCAAGTCCCTGATCTTCTTCAGATAACTAGCCTCAGCTCTCTACAATCTCAAACACTCTCGGTGCTCTGCATTCAGCAAGTTCTCCATCTCTGCATAAGATCTTTTCTTACTCCTTACTCCACCCATATCCACACTATGGATGTCTCTGGGTTGATGAGTCAGGTTCAACCTATCAGCTTTGGCTTGGTACAACTCCATCTGGGCATCTTGCTCTTTCTCCTTCAATCGGCGATTCTCCATCAGGGCTTGCTTGTACTTCTCAGCAGGTACACTCTCAGCAAGAATCAAAGGTGGTTGCACTTGCAACGGATTCATCCTATCATAGGGCAACAGCAAAGTTTCCACTCTCTTCTTGACCCAATCAGTGTAATCAGGCATAGCAATGGCAAACTTCTTCCCTAAGACAACTCCATCCTGGACACCAATAGACTTCCAAGCTCTTCCAATCTGCTCCAATCTAGCAGGGTCGCTTCGCTTCTCAAAATACACACTCTCAGCTATCTCAGCATCAAGTGGTCTTCCACTCATAACAAACCCCAACTGACGAAGAGAAAGAACCGGGTTGTAATTGATGCAACCCTTAGTCGCTACAAGTGGCACATTCCGGAATTCTCCACAACTCATAATAACATCACGCACATCCATCCGGCATGACTGCCATCTGATATCATAAGAAGTAAGAGACATGATCCTCTGAGTCCACCTATGAGTGCTCTGAGCGTCCACAAAAGGTCCACTAACTGGCAGGAGAGATAAGAACCATCTGAGCAGAAGGGGGAGACAGCATCTGATAGCCCCACCCTTACCATGCCTACTGTGGATAGCATAATAAGTGTCAGCTAAAAGAGTAGGAACCGGATTTCCTCCAATGAAGATAAGGACTGCAGCATAATCCACAAAGTTGGGCATACTCGGAAACAAAACAATCCCATAGATCATAACAGCTAACTGAGCATGAAAAGCTTCCCAATTCCCCTTCTCTGCTTCTCCTCTAGCAACTCTCAGCAGAAACTTCAAAGGCAAACCAACAACATCCCCACTGGACCTCCAACTATCACTGACTTCCTTGATACCCAAATGGAGAGCCCTGGCAACAACTCTGAAATCCACCTCCTTAGGCACATCCAAGAAAGGCACCTGATGCTGGATAGGAACATTCATCAGAATGGAGTACTCCTCGAGAGTAGGCGCCAACTGATAGTCTTGAAAAGTGAAGCAGTGAAGCTCTGGGTCGTAGAACTGAAGAAGAGTCTGCAGCGGCACTGGATCAACTACCATCCTCAATAGTGTCAGAATATCCCCATACAGATCAACGAACCCCTTTAGATTACCACTAGTCACAAGGTTGCTCAACTCTATCAGAGACGTGAAAGGCTCACGGTGAAAGCTATAGGAACAAGTCTTCCGCTTCGGCTCTGGGACTGTTGACATCTCTATCAGGGAACAGACTCTGGAATGTACCTGAGAAATGATATGCATGTAGGGATTAGTTTTTTTCTTTTTCTTTTTCTTCAATTCTTTTTTTATTGCGTTTCTTTTTGAAAATAAACATGCTATGATGCAAATGATGCAGACAAGACTGGCAGGTTGTGCATCTCGGAACACAGGATCAAAGCTTCGGCTCGAACTCGGAACCACAATTCATCTGAAACCCAAAGTCATCTGATAAACTATCATCTGAACCCAATCTGAGGAACCAAGTCACCAACAGGACCACAAGTCACCAACAAGTCACCGACAAGTCACCAATTGTACCTGTAATAATGATCATTCCCTCCCCACTCACGGGTGTCATCTAGGCCAGGGTAAGGTCGAAAGAAACGCAGCATAAATAACCTTTCGTAGAATATCATCATATACACACCCGAAGTATGTAACGATAATATCCCACCAGGGTCTGAACTGCTCGTGATATCAATGTTCCGCTAAGTGGCGCATACCACCCGCTTCCCATGAATCACTATATTCCTAGGTTTCCTAGATTTCACTCATAGCCTGGGTATTAGGCCTTTTACCTCGAGTAACTCCCACCCCAAACGGAGAAACACAACACAGCCAGCACAGATGAATATGAGTGAATGCAAACATTAATACACACCTAAATGCAAACAATAAATGAATGAATGCAATAAATAACAGCAAACAGCAACCAAAACCCTAACCTAGAGAGCGCTAGGACTGACTCGCGTAGGGAAGATGGACCAGCAAGAGGTCAACTTCTATGTCCCCAGCAGAGTCGCCAGCTGTCGCATTACGCGAAAAACCGGCGAGAAAACGAAACAACAGAGCCGCCACCGTGCGTTATTTATCCCAAAAGAGGGAAAGGAAATGCTCGAAGTAAACCTGGAAAAGACATGGTCTCGCGACCAAAGAGAATGGGATCGGGAGTCGGTTATGCGAAGGGAAGGTATTAGCACCCCTACGCATCCGTCATACTCGACGGGATCCACGCACAAAAGGAAGGAAATAGGTTGCTAAAACACTGCTCACAAACAAACAAACACTGGCTGAAAGAGACGCGGAAAACAAAAGAAACTAACTCGGCAGGATATCGCATCCTGGGCCTACGTAGACTATGAGGCATAGACATCAGAGTCGATGTAGTTCGGACGGGGGAAAACGTGCTCGCTAGGATGTCGCATCCTATGCATACGTATCTTCTCGGACTAAAGAAGAATCAGAGCACTCGTAGCTCGGCTAACGCACGCCAGATCGCTGGACTTACGTCAGACTCCAAACCAAACACACGCACACCGGAAACCGACTGCCAATCGCTGGACTTATGTCGGACTCCAAACAAAGAAACTGGAAACTGAATGCCAATCGCTGGACTTACATCGGACTCCAACCAGAAAGGGAGAAACAACTCACACAAACAAAACAAAAGGGCGCCCGGAGAGATCAGCTCATCTCCTGCCTACGTACCTCATCTGGTATGAGGATCAGGGCGACGTAGTTCCCCTACGCAGGGACAAAGGACTAGCCTAACCAGGTGTAACACGGTGGGAGAACTGACTTTAGTTAAATGTTGCGGATAGCAAGAGTCGCCACCGACTTTTATTTTATCCAAAAGGAAAGGACATAAAAGAACAGGAAAGACCTTAAAAAGATTTTGAGTTCGGGGGGTAGGTTATACAAAGGGAAGGTATTAGCATCCTTTATATCCATGGTTATCCATGGGCTCTTAGTTACTTAGCTCACTTTGTTTGTTTGCAAGAGTGTAGTGTGTGATTAGAAAATTTTCTTTAAGTACTTAGTAATGACCCTCGTATGGGTGTATACAAAGCCTAGTTTAGAAATTGTGAGGTGTAAAAGTAATTTTGAAAAGTGTGAGCAAGTAACTATGAGATACCTACCCTAGATTAAGTCTTTCGTGTTCTCGCATATTCTTTCAATGGTAAGACTGTCCCTATTATTAAGGAATAGGTAGTCATTATCTTGGATGTGTTTAAGGGACGGGCGTAGGGTCATCGTATGGTCAATGAAGGCAACATAAGGGGTGTCTTTAGCAACTCGTAGGGACTATCATCATATTTACCGAAGGGACAAGATCATTATATCGTAGGCAGCCTTGTAGGGACTTGATCTTTTAAGTTTATAGGGACTTGATGATTTTTCTGTTTGAAGGGACTTTGCTTAAGACACCCCTTTTTTCGAGGGACTTGACCATTTAAAGAAGGCAACCAAGAGGAATACCCTAGGAAGTACAGATGACGATCAAAGATCGACTTACGTGTGTGAGTGTTATTTTTCAGATATTTGTCTTGAATTTAATTTTCTAAGTTCAATTATTTACAGTTAGTTTTTTTGCACTCCCTAAATTACTAACCACGCAATAAATATTTACAAAAATAAAAGCAAGAAAAATAAATTCCTAAACTATTACATGACTATGGGACAGATACATAATAATCAGGCGAGAAAGAATAAATTTACAACCTATACATTTGTTCCTAATATTATAAATAAAACAAAATTAAAATAAGGAAAATAATGAAGCAAAAATAGAATAGATAAAAGCAAATAATAATAAAATAATAAATAAACAATGGTAATAAAGCAATAATAAAATAACAATAATAATAAAGTGATAATAAAAAGGTTAGAATTTTAAAAGAAATTATTTTAGGTTAGACAAGTTAGATTTTTTTAGAAGTTATTAGAAAAATATGAGTTTAAAATAAATTAATAATAATAAAAGAATTTAAAATATATTAATGTACAAATTATAAAATAAAAGAGTTATATGAAAAATATTAAGTTTGTTATTTACCAAATAAATAAAGGTTATAGAAAATATCAAATTATTAGATTAATAGGTTTATTATTATTATTCAATTAGAAAAATGGTCAATTAGATTTTATTTACAAAATATATAAGGATTTATTATTATAAGTAAGTAATTAAAAAAAAAGTTATTAAAAAAGTTAGTATTTATTATTTATTTACAAAAAAAAATAAAGGTTATAGAAAAATATTAAATAATTAATTTAGTAGGTTTTCACGCCCTACATTACTAAACCACGCAGTTAATATAGGATCAATGGCAGAAAAATTGAATGGCAGAAAAATAAATGGCAGAAAAATAAAATGGCAGAAAATCAATGGCAGAAAAATAGAATGGCAGAAAAATAAATGGCAGAAAAATAAAATGGCAGAAAATCAATGGCAGAAAATAAAACCCTAATTATTACAACGCTTTGGTGCAGTTACATAATAAAGATGGCGAAAAGTAAAACTGAAAATATTACAAGTTAAAACTTAAAATATTACAATGTGAAGCAGTTACAGTGTATGAATAACATAAAAATGAGTGAAAATAGGAAATAATAATAAGGTTTGTTAAGGTTTAAGAAAAGGTTTATGGTTTAGAGGAAACAACACGGTTAAAGTTTTAGGTTTGAAATTTAGAGTTTGTGGCGAAATTGTCAGGGTTTAGGAAAAATCAGGGTAGTTAGTTATAAAAAAAAATGTGCAGATCTAGATATATGTATATATATAAAAAAAATGAATTCAAAAAAAACAACGGTGTTGCTAGCGCAAAATTCCGATCATCGCAACTGGATCAGATAACACAAATGTCACGCCTCATACACGTATATGTGAAAACGGCGTATTGACACGATCCGATCCGAAAACATAATAAAATATAACATAAAATAGAAATATATATATATATATAATATATATATATATATATATATATAATATATATATATATATATATATATATATATATATATATATATATATATATATATATATATATATAAACTATTACCAAACTGTGTGTACGATAGTATAGATCAGCCACTCTCAGTTTCTCTTTTTTGTTCTATCTTTCCGGCCCCCCTCTATCAGTCATGCTAGTAAATATATATAGGAACAAATTAGGGTAATGATAATGGGCCTAAGTTTATTTTGAAACCCAATATTAAATTAAAAACTGAATAAAGTTAAATAATTAAAATAGTTAAAATTAAAATAAAAACTAATTAACCTATTTATTTATTCTAGACCCAAAAATAAATAGACTCAAAAAAAAAAAGTCGGGCACCAAAATGCTCGAAAAAATAGAATGAACACGTCAAAATAATCAGCGCGAAATGAATGACTCGGAAAAATACAGCGTTTGGTCGGATTTTGAAATAAAAATTATGACCGTTTAAACCGCTCAGACTGATCAACATATGACCAAAAATAGTCGTAAAAATATTTTTAGCATGTCAAATTAAACCACGTGAACCGCAGATTAATGTTACCGACATTTGCAAACTTAAACTTGACATTTTTTCGTTGACTAATTTTAGGCACAGTTAAAAAGTTAATTTGACCAGTCTGTTTGTAAATTCCGAGAAATTATTCCGGCTAATATTAAGACAGAAAAAAAATGTTATGCTATGAAGATGATGCAAATGAATGTGAAACAAAAAAATTGGTTAGAGTTAAAAATAGAGGGCAAATTTTGGGGTGCAACAGCTGCCCCTGTTCAATTTTCTGAAACCTGAGGAGTTAGATTGGCCTGTGTGCCATTCGTGACTTGGAAGGTTGAAGGGGATTGAACACAAAAGCCCAAAAATTTGCACTCGCCGGTGCGTAAAGTAACACTGATGATTGGTTGTATATGCTTAAGTGGGCTTGAAGATGCCACTTGGAAGAACTGGAGATGGGCTTATAGATGTCATCCATAATATCAGGAGGTGATAATATCTTGATGTTGATACTGGATATCAGTACTAGGTCTTCGTATAGGCCGTCTCTGAATCGTATCTAAGAACATACTTTTAATTTAAGTGTCAGAACCAAATCTTCGTGGCGATTTCTTTCTGAATTAAGTATCAGCACTAGACCTTCGTATAGATCGTCTTTGAACTGTTTTGAATTGTTGAATAGACCAGTAGAAATAAATCTTCGTGATGATTATCTCTTCTGGAAATATCCTGGATTAGGGAATAGATCTTCGTATAGACCGTTTGCCTAATATCCAAGAACAAAAGAGTGTCAGGATGAAATCTCCTAAAAATATCCTGGACTAGGGAATAGATCTTCGTATAGACCGTTTGCCTACTATCCAAGAACAAAAGAGTATCAGGATTAACTCTCCTGAAAACATCCTGGACTAGGGAATAGATCTTCGTATAGACCGTTTGCCTACTATCCAAGGACACCTTGAGTAATGATTAAGTATCAGCACTAGATCTTCGTATAGATCGTTTCTGACCTATTGTGAATTGTTGATAGTATTTTATCTGTATATAACCATCCTGCAAGGAAAAGGTTAGTTTATGCAATATATATGCATGCATGGCATGGTGCATCTAAGTAAATGTATTATGCACTTATGGATATGCCATGGTATGATGTAAATGATGTATGTATGAATCATGCGGCCTGAAGCGTCCGGATATCTTTGTATAACAACTGCTGGCTAGGGAAAATAAATCCCGATTCGTTGCTGAAGGGTATGAGGAACTCGTTCCCGTCTTGTTTGATAGTATAGTATTTGTCACTTCCCGTATTCGTTCGTCGTACTTCTATTGAAGGAATAAGTTCCTAAGTATCCCGACTGAGGATAAAAGAGATGGACATAAATTCAAAGGGAGACGTAGTTCGAAGTATCTATAAAGATAGATTTGCTCTACTGGGGATTTGTAGTGGGGATGAACCGGCGAAGCTTCGTAGAACTACTACCCTCGTTCGTCCTTAGTAAATACTATTACTGCATTTTATGCATTTCTGGTAGACATCAATCGTATTCAAAAGCATACATACATTCAAACACAACCAATGGACGTTTTCGCTTATGTAAATAGAGTAAAAGTAAATCTGGATTCAAAGATGAAATTTTATTTATATCACAAAGTGACCGTTACATAGGCAAGTTTGTACAAGGAGACAGAAATCCTAGTAAGAGGAATTCATCGTAAATTTTTTATAAAACAAAGAAAACAGCTATGTGAAAAATGATCCTATTGAGTTTCAATTCTACTATTGCCATTATCTTCAAATATCTCATCTTCTGCTGTTGAGACAGAAACGATTGGATTGATCTTTATCTGTTTGAACTTGATTTAGGTAGCACCATCAGTTGAAGTTACATGAGTGATCCAAACGAGACATAGTCATACGCTTTAATCCCTAACTTTTGCCTGGATTGCCCTTTCAGGTTTTCAATCCACCGGGATACCCTTTTTTGCCCAAGCCGCCTTTTCAGGTTTTCGACTTGCCGGGTGTGCATTTTTTTTTATATATATCCCTAATTTTTGCCCGAACCCTTTTGGTTTGCCGGGATGCCCTTATTTTTGCCTAGGCCAGTCAACCTAGCGGGTCTCTTTTTATGCGTAGTATTTTTTAACTATGTCTGCGTTTACGGGATGTGGAAAGTCTTCACCATCCATAGTAGTAAGCATCATGGCACCTCCTGAGAATACTCTTTTGACCACAAATGGTCCTTCATATGTAGGAGTCCACTTGCCCCTAGGATCACCCTGTGGTAGTATGATACGCTTGATTACCAAGTCACCAGCCTGATATACCTTTGGCTTAACCTTCTTATTGAAAGCTTTGATCATCCGTTTCTGGTACATCTGACCATGACAAACAGCTGCCAACCTCTTCTCATCAATCAAATTTATCTGGTCGAGTCGAGTCTGAATCCACTCATCCTCGTCTAAACCTGCCTCTTTCATGATTCTTAGAGAGGGAATCTGAACTTCCACTGGTAACACGGCTTCCATTCCGTAGACCAAAGAGAAAGGAGTTGCCCCTGTCAAAGTGCGCACTGAAGTGCGATAACCATGAAGAGCAAAGGGTAACATCTCATGCCAGTCTTTGTATGTTACTGTCATCTTTTGTATGATCTTCTTAATATTCTTATTAGTAGCCTCCACGGCGCCATTCATCTTTGGTCGGTACAGAGAAGAGTTATGGTGTTTTATTTTGAACTGCGTGCAGAGTTCAGCAATCATCTTGTTGTTCTTCCGGAGAGAGCAGGTTTCTCAGATGTATATTTGATAAGATCCATCTTAGAAATCAATAAAGTGGTATGATTCAACATATACTGTCTTAGTCGGCGAGCAGCCTAAGTCAAAGCATAACAAGCTTTCTCGAGCTGGGAGTATCTTGTTTCACAGTCGGTACCTTTTGTTAAGGTAGTATATTGCATGCTCTTTTCGACCAGACTCGTCATGTTGCCCCAACACACACCCTATTGAATTTTCTAACACGGTCAAATACATGATTAGAGGTCTTCCTTCAACTGGTGGCATCAGATTTATAGGTTCTTGGAGATACTTCTTGATTTTGTCAAAAGCTTCTTGACATTCATCATTCCATATCATCTCTTGATTTTTCCAGCGAAAACCTCTACATAGTCACGTAACATCCGACTCAATCTTTCTTTGACACTGTTTTCCAAGCCTGCTCCTATTTTGACTTCTTTCTTGTCTACTTCAGTACCCAGATTTACAACCTCAATTGATTCCTCATGCGGCTGTGTAACTTTCTCTTCTTGTTGTAATAACCTAGCAAGCTCTACAGGTACTTCACAATCTTCATCCTTTCCATCTTCAGCTTGATAGATCAGATTCTCGAAATTATAATTGGCAATAGTAGAACTGTTATCAATAGGATCCAGAGTGGATGAGGATCTGCATTTTAGTGATGTGGGTGTGTGTAAGAACACATAGCTGATGAAAATAAAATAAAAGAAAAACAAAGAGCCCAATATTTACGAAAACGAAACGTCCATTGATTTTTATTGAATGAAGTATGCAAATGAAATGACATCCTGAAACAAGCATACCATTGTGCCCCGGGTAAGGCACAAGGCTTAAAAATAACAACGCAGTAATAGTATTTACTCCTGACTAAAGGAGATAGGAATAACGTCTTCAGTCTTCCAATTGTTGAGCCCATCACCCACAGTAGGAAAAATCCAGTTATCCAGATTGTAGTCTTCATTATAGTCACCCACAACATTGATTTGATCTTTCATGTTCCCTGGATTGGTGATACGAACAGCACGAGCACGACGAACAGCCTTCTGGGACTCTGCAGTGAAACCCAAACCAAACTTGTCAGACTTGTAAGGAATGTCGGGAAGCTGACCCCAAATAGTACAACCACCTTCTTCAACCACAGCTCTAGCATCTTTGAGGGAAGCCATTGTAGGAGGTACTCTGGTAACCACAGGAACTCTTTTAACCACAGGAGGAGCTTCAGTAGCGGGAACGACCCAAGGAACTACTTCAAATGTCTGGCAAGGAGTCTCAACATATTCACTTTCCACTTCAACATACTTAAATGTATTCACATGACTGACCATATATTCTTCCTCTCCATAAACAGTTACGATCTTTCCCTTTACTGGATATCTCAACTTCTGATGTAGAGTGGAGGTCACAGCACCTGCCCCGTGGATCCAGGGGCGCCCAAGCAAACAAGAGTACGCAGGACGAATATCCATTACATAGAAGGTAGAATCGAAGACTTGAGAGCCTACTTTGATCGGGAGATCTATTTCTCCATGCACCACTCTTCTTGAACCCTCAAAGGCTCTCACCACTATATTACTTGGTCTTAACACAGCATCTTCAGGACTGAGCTTGTTCAGAACCTCTTTGGGAAGTACATTCAATGAAGAGCCATTGTCTATCAACACATGAGTCAAGGTAGTGCCCCTACATTCAATGGAGATATGTAAAGCTCTGTTATGGTTTCTTTTGGCAGGAGTCAAGTCAGCATCAGAAAAACCTAACCCATTATCATAAGTCAGATGTGCAACACAATTTTCAAATTGATCCACAGAAATTTCATTTGGTACATGAGCAGTCCTTAAGAATTTGATCAAGGCTTTAGCATGAGCCTAAGAACACAGCAACAAAGACAACATGGAAATTTTGGAGGGAGTATGCCCCAACTGGTCAACAATATCATAATCACTCTTACAAATGATCTTCAGCACTTCTTCCATCTGTTTAGAGAGATTTTCAGCAGTCGGTGCTTCAGCTTGCACAGGTTCAACCACAGGACCTTTGCCTCGAGCATCAATACTTGGCTCAGAAGTGGAGGTAGTAGTCGGAAGAACTGTATTTTTTGAGGTAGCTGGAGGAGAGAAAATTCTTCAACTTCTGGTGATCTTACTAGATCCAGCAATATTATCAACATCAAGGTTATCATCAGTAACAAGTGTATCAGTCAAAGGTTCCTGCTTAACACCATGGATATAAACATCAGAACCGTAATTCCAGTGTATAGCTTTATCAGAAGTATAAGGAATAGGGCCAGGAGTGGTAATAATCATGGGAGGCACTCTAACTTCAGCAATAGTCTTCACCAGGCCTTCAGCAGTAATTTTGATAGGACCCTTGGAAGTGATCTTGACAGTTTGTTCAAGAGCCATTTCTGCTGAAATAAACAGCGAGAAGATAAGATACCTGTTCATAAGAAACCTGTGATGCAATAATATGGTATGTAGATGCTTATGCAATGTTTTCAAGGACCGTAGGATTTAAATTTGTTTAAACCACCAAAAAGTAAACTTTTATTAGTAATAAACTTGTTTGCCCCTTGGGCTTACAATAAAAATGAAATGAATACAAAAAATGGGGTTTTAAGTCTCCCATGGACGTTTCCTCTTTGTGTTGAGGTATGAGTTGAGATTCCGCTCCTCGTGAAGTTATTTTGTTAGCTCCAGGATTCTTTCCTGACTTGCCTTGTAATGAGTCTCAAAAGTATCTTTTTGCTCCTTCAACTGGATCCAGGACCTCTGTAACTCTTCCATGTCAGTGGGCATGTCTGGATGAAGAATGATGTAAGAAGTATCTCCTTCAGCAACAGGCTCCATGGTAACTGGCAGAATAGCATGATATGGCATCATAAGAGTCTGAGCATGAGATCGTACCCATCTGAGATATGATTCCATAGGAATAGTGTACTTGGGTTCCAGAGTCTTGCTGTCAACCTTGTTCACTTTACCCCATGCTCGTATGAACCTTTGACGGTAACCTTGAAGATCGTTGTCGTAGTCGAACACAATACCCTGAATAAGCATGTCATGAGGACCATCAGTCCGGGCGTAACCAAACTGACGTAGAGCTAAAGAAGGGTTGTAGGTAATGCCCCCTCTTATGCCAAGGAGTGGCACATTAGGGAACTCCCCTCAACGGTCAATGATGGTAACATTCTCCATAGATCTAGAGCACCAATAAATATCTGAATGAGAAAGTGACATAATCCTCTTGGACCACCTGAACCCTTGTTCATTCTTCATCACTGATCGAGGAAGGTGAGAAATAAACCACCTAGATAATAGAGGTATACAACACATCAGAGTTCCTCGTGCCTTCGTAGTACGGGTATGAAGAGAGTGTAAGATGTCTCCAAGTAATGTAGGCACTGGATTGTGAGTCGAAAATATGTTGATGGCGTGTACATCTATGAACTGGTCTGGATTGGGGAACAGTACTAAGCCATAAATCGATAGGGCTAAGATCTCCTCAAAAGCATCATAACTCATAGCCTTCAGGAATACTTGAGCTTTCTCCATCAATACCTTAGCAAGAATACCCTTAACTCCACTCCTTGTTTCTAGGACAATGTCTGATTTCTTTAAATGTAAGGCTGCAGCAATGACTTCAGGTTTAGGCTCTTTTTCCAAGCTTGTGAAGGGTTTCTGATCAAGAATAGGTATACCCAGAAGCTTGGAGAACTCTTCCATTGTAGGAACCAGCTGATAGTCGGGAAATGTGAAGCAATGATGTTTAGGGTCAAAGAACTGAAACAGGACACTCATCATGTCTTCATTGAACCCTGAAGTGACTAGATCCAGTAGGTGACCATGCCTCTTGATGAACTGGGAGTTTTCAGAAACTTGAGAGACCAATTCCTTAAGCTTAGGAGGTATTCCTACAAAGTTGATCCAGATAGTATTCCTACGAGCAGAAGCCATGACCTGCAACAAAGAACAAAGATAAATCATTTGGTCCTTGAAATGGTTAGTGAAAATGCTATGCTTATGATGCATGATGATGCTATGATGTTATGCTCAATCCCAAACATGTGGCACACACAAACAAGTCACACAATAGCCCTAGGTTTGAAGGCTTGCATGAGGTTTAAAGGTAAGTACCCTCCCCTGAAGTTTCGTTGATTCATCCTGTCCTACAAAAGTAACCAGGTTCTAAGGGATCTCAAAATCATTGATCCTTCATAAGGGTGGTTGTTCAGTAGGCAACTTACTTGCCAACCAAAACCCTCCAAGTTTAGGATCTCAATGAGTGTAGTATCGAGTATCAACCAACTTCAGTCCCCAGCAGAGTCGCCAGCTGTCGCATTACGCGAAAAACCGGCGGGAAAACGAAACAACAGAGCCGCCACCGTGTGTTATTTATCCCAAAAGAGGGAAAGGAAACGCTCGAAGTAAACCTGGAAAAGACATGGTCTCGCGACCAAAGAGAATGGGATCGGGAGTCGGTTATGCGAAGGGAAGGTATTAGCACCCCTACGCATCCGTCATACTCGACGGGATCCACGCACAAAAGGAAGGAAATAGGTTGCTAAAACACTGCTCACAAACAAACAAACACTGACTGAAAGAGACGCGAAAAACAAAAGAAACTAACACGGCAGGATATCGCATCCTGGGCCTACGTAGTCTATGAGGCATAGACATCAGAGTCGATGTAGTTCGGACGGGGGAAAACGTGCTCGCTAGGATGTCGCATCCTATGCATACGTATCTTCTCGGACTAAAGAAGAATCAGAGCACTCGTAGCTCGGCTAACGCACGCCAAACAAAACCACACAGGAAACCGACTGCCAATCGCTGGACTTACGTCAGACTCCGAACCAAACACACGCACACCGGAAACCGACTGCCAATCGCTGGACTTATGTCGGACTCCAAACAAAGAAACTGGAAACTGAATGCCAATCGCTGGACTTACATCGGACTCCAACCAGAAAGGGAGAAACAACTCACACAAACAAAACAAAAGGGCGCCCGGAGAGATCAGCTCATCTCCTGCCTACGTACCTCATCTGGTATGAGGATCAGGGCGACGTAGTTCCCCTACGCAGGGACAAAGGACTAGCCTAACCAGGTGTAACACGGTGGGAGAACTGACTTTAGTTAAATGTTACGGATAGCAAGAGTCGCCACCGACTTTTATTTTATCCAAAAGGAAAGGACATAAAAGAACAGGAAAGACCTTAAAAAGATTTTGAGTTCGGGGGGTAGGTTATACAAAGGGAAGGTATTAGCATCCTTTATATCCATGGTTATCCATGGGCTCTTAGTTACTTAGCTCACTTTGTTTGTTTGCAAGAGTGTAGTGTGTGATTAGAAAATTTTCTTTAAGTACTTAGTAATGACCCTCGTATGGGTGTATACAAAGCCTAGTTTAGAAATTGTGAGGTGTAAAAGTAATTTTGAAAAGTGTGAGCAAGTAACTATGAGATACCTACCCTAGATTAAGTCTTTCGTGTTCTCGCATATTCTTTCAATGGTAAGACTGTCCCTATTATTAAGGAATAGGTAGTCATTACCTTGGATGTGTTTAAGGGACGGGCGTAGGGTCATCGTATGGTCAATGAAGGCAACATAAGGGGTGTCTTTAGCAACTCGTAGGGACTATCATCATATTTACCGAAGGGACAAGATCATTATATCGTAGGCAGCCTTGTAGGGACTTGATCTTTTAAGTTTATAGGGACTTGATGATTTTTCTGTTTGAAGGGACTTTGCTTAAGACACCCCTTTTTTCGAGGGACTTGACCATTTAAAGAAGGCAACCAAGAGGAATACCCTAGGAAGTACAGATGACGATCAAAGATCGACTTACGTGTGTGAGTGTTATTTTTCAGATATTTGTCTTGAATTTAATTTTCTAAGTTCAATTATTTACAGTTAGTTTTTTTGCACTCCCTAAATTACTAACCACGCAATAAATATTTACAAAAATAAAAGCAAGAAAAATAAATTCCTAAACTATTACATGGCTATGGGACAGATACATAATAATCAGACGAGAAAGAATAAATTTACAACCTATACATTTGTTCCTAATATTATAAATAAAACAAAATTAAAATAAGGAAAATAATGAAGCAAAAATAGAATAGATAAAAGCAAATAATAATAAAATAATAAAGAAACAATGGTAATAAAGCAATAATAAAATAACAATAATAATAAAGTGATAATAAAAAGGTTAGAAGTTTAAAAGAAATTATTTTAGGTTAGACAAGTTAGATTTTTTTAGAAGTTATTAGAAAAATATGAGTTTAAAATAAATTAGTAATAATAAAAGAATTTAAAATATATTAATGTACAAATTATAAAATAAAAGAGTTATATGAAAAATATTAAGTTTGTTATTTACAAAATAAATAAAGGTTATAGAAAATATCAAATTATTAAATTAATAGGTTTATTATTATTATTCAATTAGAAAAATGGTCAATTAGATTTTATTTACAAAATATATAAGGATTTATTATTATAGGTAAGTAATAAAAAAAAGTTATTAAAATAGTTAGTATTTATTATTTATTTACAAAAAAATATAAAGGTTATAGAAAAATATTAAATAATTAATTTAGTAGGTTTTCACGCCCTACATTACTAAACCACGCAGTTAATATAGGATCAATGGCAGAAAAATAAAATGGCAGAAAAATAAATGGCAGAAAAATAAAATGGCAGAAAATCAATGGCAGAAAATAAAACCCTAATTATTACAACGCTTTGGTGCAGTTACATAATAAAGATGACGAAAAGTAAAACTGAAAATATTACAAGTTAAAACTTAAAATATTACAATGTGAAGCAGTTACAGTGTATGAATAACATAAAAATGAGTGAAAATAGGAAATAATAATAAGGTTTGTTAAGGTTTAAAAAAAGGTTTATGGTTTAGAGGAAACAACACGGTTAAAGTTTTAGGTTTGAAATTTAGAGTTTGTGGCGAAATTGTCAGGGTTTAGGAAAAATCAGGGTAGTTAGTTATGAAAAAAAATGTGCAGATCTAGATATATGTATATATATAAAAAAAAATGAATTCAAAAAAAACAACGGCGTTGCTAGCGCAAAATTGCGATCATCGCAACTGGGTCAGATAACACAAATGTCACGCCTCATACACGTATATGTGAAAACGGCGTATTGACACGATCCGATCCGAAAACATAATCAAATATAACATAAAATAGAAATATATATATATATATATATATATAAACTATTACCAAACTGTGTGTACGATAGTATAGATCAGCCACTCTCAGTTTCTCTTTTTTGTTCTATCTTTCCGGCCCCCCTCTATCAGTCATGCTAGTAAATATATATAGGAACAAATTAGGTTAATGATAATGGGCCTAAGTTTATTTTGAAACCCAATATTAAATTAAAAACTGAATAAAGTTAAATAATTAAAATAGTTAAAATTAAAATAAAAACTAATTAACCTATTTATTTATTCTAGACCCAATATAAAAATAAATAGACTCAAAAAAAAAAAAGTCGGGCACCAAAATGCTCGAAAAAATAGAATGAACACGTCAAAATAATCAGCACGAAATAAATGACTCGGAAAAATACAACGTTTGGTCGGATTTTGAAATAAAAATTATGACCGTTTAAACCGCTCAGACTGATCAACATATGACAAAAATAGTCGTAAAAATATTTTTAGCATGTCAAATTAAACCACGTGAACCGCAGATTAATGTTACCGACATTTGCAAACTTAAACTTGACATTTTTTCGTTGACTAATTTTAGGCACAGTTAAAAAGTTAATTTGACCAGTCTGTTTGTAAATTCCGAGAAATTATTCCGGCTAATATTAAGACAGAAAAAAAATGTTATGCTATGAAGATGATGCAAATGAATGTGAAACAAAAAAATTGGTTAGAGTTAAAAATAGAGGGCAAATTTTGGGGTGCAACACCAGGTAACAAAGGGAGACACAACTAGGGAGACTACGACTCAAGCCTAGATGTTATCATGCAAATCATCCCTATGTTAAGGTTGCTATCTAACTTGCACAGGGAGCAAGCTAAACCTAAACAGCACAAGCAATCAAAGCAAACAATCACAAATAGCACACACTATATACAAACAAAGTGGGCTCACACAGGGATTAGGCTTTAGTCAAGGGGTCATGTCAACCTCGACAAACAAGCCACGGTATCAGGGTAAAGTTAGCTCTTAACCCTAACATTGAGAGTTAGGGTGAAGCAGATGAAATAAGAGGTGAGGGGTGTGCCTCACAGCTCTTATCCCTGGCCTGGGAGAGCTTTTAGACAGATGAAAGTGTGGGTTCAGAAAGTTGGAACCCTTCTATACTTATGACTGACTCAACATAGATCTCGGGTTAAGATCCACAAGGCATCAACATGTGATGTGAGCCAAGGGACGACACACTGAATAGCAGAAGATGGACTACACATCTCTTATGTCTGCCAATGCCTCTTCACTTAGGAGTTCTTTGATATGTACAGGGGACAAAGATAAACAAGCACAAGCATTGCCTCTTAAGGAGGACTTCAGACAGGTGCCTGGCCAAGTAACAGGCCAGGTCTTCCAGACTACATGCAGTTAGAAAGTTATACCTCAGTGCTCAAGCTATCAAGCAAAGCAAAAGCAAGTTCACAATGAACTATAGCAACTAAGGTACCTGGAAACAATCCAACATAATCAGTACACAATTCAGACAAAAGTCAAACAGACAGTTACAAGTCAACAGACAACTGTACATAAACAGATAAACAAGCATTAATGCACAAAGGTGCAAGCCACAAGGCCTAAGCTCAAGTCTCAAAGCCTACAAAATAAACTCAAGATTAGTCATCAATAAGCAATGGATCAACTCCAAATGAGTGAATATCATCAAGCATGGCAATTGTGCTTTTTAACCTGAAACAAAGCTCAAATGTGAGAAGCAAACCTCTAGGACAAGGCCTAGGGTAAAAATGAGAGAAATAATTCACAACAGAACATGAAAACTGGCAAGAATCAAGCTCAATCAAATAAAAACAATTTCCAAGTGGTCTCATATCCATATCATCAACCAATTTTATTTCACAAAGCATTTAGTGCAAAGCATGCAAGTTCAAAGCTCCTAGAACCAAATAGAATGGATCAATCCACATCAACTCAAAAATAATTCAATAAATTCCAAGAAAAATCATGGCTAAAAAGAATTCATAACATGATCAGCATACCAAAATTCAATGCATTTGGACAAGTGGAAGCAAGTCAAATAAAATCCATAAGGCAAGGTATGCACAAAGCAACTCAAATGAAGGCACAAAATCATGCATCAACTTCACACAAGCATAAAACAGAATCCAAACATGATATGGACATCAAACCAAATCCATGACAAACTTCAAGGTGTCTAGAATACATGTGCAAAATTTCAGGTCCATACAATAAACATCAAGAATTTCACAAATCATAGAAGATCATGACTCACAAAAGGTCCACAAATGGTCAAACAGAAGAGAAATTCTCAAACAAATTGGAAATGCACTAAAAAATTCTACAAATATTCACACGCAAACCTAACATCCAGAAGAGTCAACATGCAAAAATTCAGATCATTTGACATTTATTTGGCATTGTAAATAAAATCATCAAATTGGAAAAGAAATGGTGTGACACAAATTGTCACACCTACATTCATCATAGCATATCTCCACAACCAGAAATGATAAAATCACAAACTCTATACCACAAAATCCCTAAAGGTTTCTAGATTAAGCATGCAAATTTTCAGCTCCATTAGATTAAGCATCATCATTTCACACTCAAAATGGCAAGCAAGGTGCAACAAAACACATGTATGAACATTCCCTAGCCAAACTAAAAATCCAGGCGTGCACAATTTTTGTAAAAATCATCAAAAAATGGTAGAGATCATCAGGAAAACAATGGAAAATATCTCATCTCAATTGGACAATTATTTTAGGAGTTATGAATTTTTTAATGTGGAGAAAAAATAAAAAAATGATGGAAATGCATGGTAAGAACATGGATAGCATACAAGAGAAAATGCAAAGCATTATTTGGAAAATCCCTCGCCCGGAATCGAAGAGTGTATCAATTCAAAACCTGGCGCGTTTATAAGTGAAACGCGCCGTTTCACTAATACAGGTGGCACGGCATGATTGGCGCATGGGCAAAAAACACGAAAAACATGCAGGCAAGGCTTAAGACAGATCAAACACGTTTCTGGGAAAAGAAAGCTAGGGTTCATCACCAGCTTCATATGTTCTTCATCATCATGATCCAATCCTCACAGAAATCCATGAAACATATATCATTCGATTCGTCTTAGCATGCACATTAACAATCCAAGATCCATTAAACCTAATTCGTGCTAACATGTCTGGATCGAACAGAAGAAGATTCACATCTCAAACTTAAAATCAACATAACTTTCACAATTCTTGATGAAAACACACGATTCAAAGCTCAGCATACTCTACATGGAAAGATCTATCAAAAACACATCGACATTTCATGAATTGCAAGATTCGAAATCCAACCTGAATTGAAGTGCAGAAGTAGATTCGTGGATTTCAGGCCTTGGCAAGGTGGAACAGGTGCTCTACACTGCTTATGTGAATGAATGCGTGAAGAATCGAAGCTCAATTATGCTTGAAGTAGCTCAAATCAACAACTGCCATGGATGAAGCTTGATTCCAACAGTTCCAAATTCTGGTCAAAAATGATGAACTCTTGCTTGCAGAAGATTCAAAAACACTTATGAATGATGAACCAATGAAGAATAGGCAAAGGATCATGCAGAATTTGGATGAAAAGTTCAGAGAAAAAAGTGGTGAAACTTTGCAATTTGATCTAGATCTGGTTTGAATGATGTGTTAATTGCAAATTCTGTTAGCATTATCCTTATATATATGCTGTTAATCAAGTTACTAATCACAATTAGGCAAATGCATTGGTAATTAGTGAAATGAGTGTTTATGCTAAATTGGTCAAGCCACCTTGCATGCATGAAAACCTTGCTACAGTGCATGAAATGTGAGCGAAATGCACTCCAAATGATGTTTAATACCAAATGCAATTGATTGGAAGTGTGGAAAATGCTTAGTTTTCAAATTCAACTTTTTCCCTCCAAATTCAAATTCAATTCACATGGAAAATGCAATATTTTTGTGATGAGATTTGATGAATGGTAATGCATGATTTGGATAGAGGAGACCAAGAGTGAAATGTTCCAAAAAGAACCACATGATTTGGCCTTTTGGTGTGAAAGTTATCCAAGCTTGAAGTTCAAAATCCATTGAAAATGATTTGATCATAATTCTTCAACCACACATGAGAAATTCATGTTCTTTGACTTTTTGGAAAGGTGAGAGCAAGATCTTCAACTTTCATGTTGGACAAAATTCCATTTGAAGCTTTCTTGGACATGTCAATTTGAGGAGAAGGCCTTTCTATTTTTGGCAGTTTGAAATTACAGGTCACTTACTATTTTTGGAAACTTTTCATCTGACCTCAAATTCTTCAATGTTGATCTTTGCAATGCCAAATGAGACTTTTATGGACATGAATGAGGCCTCTCTAACCATCTCCTACCTTCAAATCCATGAATTCATGCACAGTTGACCACAGTTGACTTTCTAGGGTTTCAGGTGCATTGTGCAATGACTGATGACTTCTGAACATTCAATCTTTGGCCAGACCACTTCAAAATGATCCCTAGGTCATATGGGCTTAATGAACCAACCCTAGGGCTTTTCTTCAATAGGAAATGCACTTGCTTGCTTGCTTGACTGGATCTCCTGACCAATCTTGACTGATGACTTGCACTTGGGCAAAGGACAATGCAATGCTATGCAGTGGACAATGTTAAATGTTAATGACCTAAAATGAAAATGTATGTACAAAATGGGAGGTGCAAATTTGAGGTGCTACAGGGATACCTTGAATTCCACCTTTGGTAGTCATATGAGCACCAACCAGAGATTCATCTATGTGCAACATGTCAGCTATCTCTTGATAAGTAGGAATACTGTCCAAGCCACTGAACGGCAACTGGTCTAGAATAGGTATACCCACAAGATAGGCATACTCCTCAAGGGTAGGCAAAAGCTGAAAGTCCGGAAACGTGAAGCAGCGGTACAAGGGATCATAAAACTGCACCAATACGCTCATCAATCCTTCATCCACCTGAGTAGTCAGAAGAGGAAGAAGCTTCCCAAAACGAGCTTTGAAACCCAAGGGATCTAATACATAGGATGTCAGATTCCTTAACTCTTTCAAATCTGGCTGTCTGAAGCTGTACTTCTTTGTATTCCTTCTTTGTCTTTCCATGTCTGAAAATTTTGCAAATAAACCCCTTAAGTTCCTTGAAAATTTCTTTTATTATTGATGATATGGATGCAAATGAGTGCATGAATGCATGAATGCAACAATCACACTCAAGGATCACGCAAAGCACACCAAACAAAGGTCATGGGATGGATCATATTATCCTTAATATCAATCATCCATTTTGGTGGATTATGGTTTACACCTTATCAACACCTAAGTTCCATAGATATTAAGGATACATGAACGGATCAACCATGAATCAAGGGTTTGTTGCAAATCACGAGCATGGGGTCTCGGTTAAGAACCACCCAAAGGGAATGTACTAGGGTTTAAACCTGCCAAACATGTTGTACAAGAGATTCCCATAGTCATCATCCCATCTTTTAAATATTATCGGAGAAACGACTACTCGTATTCCAAAAATATCCTCAAGAGAGACTCTTATGAGTGTAGTATCGCGTAACAATCGTATCAAATCTTACATTTGAACGACTTTCGCACTACATCCTAAAAATAGGCCAAGATGGGTTTGGTAAACTAAGGTCCTTGGCTTCTAAGGTCTATATTGGAAAGAGTAATGTCTAACCACAACTTACTTGTGTGACATTATTGATCCCAACATGACCTCCACCAAGTGAATGGACTTGCAAGTCAACTTGCTAAGGAATAACTCCACACAAGTCGACAAGACTACGCCATTCTCCTATCCTAAGTGCACTCGAGTCCGGGTATAGAACTCATCTCACAAAGATCACCAAGCATACAAGGAATTAATATCAAGCAAATCAATCATTACATACAATACAGTAATCCCAAATTGCACAAAAATATGTCACAAAACAATATAATACAACAAGCATGAAAAGTAGGCAAGACCCACTAGGCCTCCCCAGCAGAGTCGCCACTTTTCTGTAGCGGGGTATTCGTTACCATCGAAGATATTGACTAAATCCAAGGTAAATCATATAAAGTCGAGTCGCCACCGCACTTCTATTTATCCAAAGGAATGGTTAGAAAGCGAACAAAAACCTAATAGTTTTAACAAAAACTAGTAAAAGAAACAGAGATCTGGGTAAGGGGGTTGGTTATGCAATAGGAAGGTGTTAGGCACCTAAAACATCCTAGGTACTCCTAGGGAGCCCTTTTCACACTTGTTGTAAGGTAGTTGTTTTTTTGAAAATTTTATTTGTGCAAACATGATTGAAGAGATGAGAAGAGAATATACAAGTTATTTACATTTTGTGTTTGGATGGATAAACCCATTGCCTACGTACCCTCTTATAAAAAGATTAGGATCAAAACCTCGTAGTTCGGGGTAAAAATCTCAAAACAAATTAGTGAATTGATTGGTCCAAAATCCTTAAGGTCTTTTGTTATCAAAGGGAGAAAACTCAACCTAAAACCACAAATCCACCATGTGAGGATAGCTTCAACATGTTAGTGAGGGGTTAACCCTATAATAAGCATGGAAGACTCATTGTCCATCACTAAGGATATAGGTGAGTATTACATCTACCACAAAGGTAACTCAAACCTAATAGCTAAAGGTTATGAAAATTTTGATTAAGAAAGTGGACATTGGAACCAGAAAAAGACATTTGAATGGGTTATATTTACCAATTAGAAGTATATACAAAAATGGTCAAAGTTGACTTAGAGATTCAATTCAAAATGAGTGTTATGAAAAGAAAGTTTGAAAATCAAAAGCATAAGGCTTAGGTTTCTAATGTTGAAAACAAAGGTTAAATGTTTGCACAAAAGGGTTTTGGCTTGGGTTAGGGTGGAGAGATGAAGAAGAAGGGCTAAGTCCTAAAGAGAACAAAAAGGTGAGGGATATGAAATGAAACCACACTAGGAGTCCCTCTCTTGAGATCATATTGATGATCCAAGTAGCTCCCATCCTTTGGAATAAGAAAGCACAAAGTATAAGCAATCAAATAAGTCTCATAAGAGATCCTCAATGTATCTTGTATCTTCTACTTAGATGAACATGGTAATGATCCTTCAGTTAAGCTCAAATGGAAACTCCTAGTTCAATAGCACACACATCAAAAGTTCCATGGGGTAAAACATTCTCCTAACCAGAGACCAGGGAAACAATAAACTAATAGGGAGATTAAGACTCGAGCCTAATAGTTGTCATGCAATCAACATCCCTAAGTTGAGGTCTCTAACAAAATCTTAACTCACAAGTAAACAAACATCACACACTATATCCATACAAGAGGCTCAAACAATGGGTGGGCTTTAGTCAAGAGGGGTCATGTCAACCTCGACAAACAAGCCAAACTGTAATGGGTAATCTGTAGCTCTTAACCACTAACATTGAATGTTAGGGTGAAGCTGATCAAAATGGTAATGAGGATGAGACCTCATGCTCTTAACCCTGGCCAGGGTGAGCTCATGACAAAGAAAGCGTAGGGATCCAGAAAGTGGGATCCTTTTCCACTTGACAAACTCTGGACAAAGATCTGGGGCACATGTTCAGAAGCATCAGCACGTAGTGCGAGCATAAAGAACGACACACTGAATAACGGGGGATTGACTACTAATCCCTTTTATCCGTCAATTGCCTCTTCTCTTGGAGGTCTTAACAAATATCACATGCCTCTTCTTGGAGGTCTTTGAGCACAATTTTAAACAAACACAAACAGAGCCTCTAAAGGAGGTCTTGCCAGCAAAACGCCTGCCAAAAAGGTGACAGGACTTCATACTACATGAAGTAAGAAGCTAACTACCTGAGTGGTGTGTCAACCATAATCCAATTCTCAAGCAAGAGCTAAAGCAAGCAAGCAACTAAGGTACCTGTACAAAGACTAAGCAATTAGTACTTTAGTCATACAACCAGAAAAACAAATAGTGAAAACCCTTTAACAGTTACACAATTCAGTGCACAAGTGCCTTTGCACTCAAATGAGCTCATGAGTTCACCATATCAATTAAAACCCTACAAAAAAACAATAGGTCAGTACTCAAATGCATTTGCATCTCACAAAATGAGAACAAATCCAACCATCAATGATAAGTGTCAAAACCTGAAACACAAAACCAAGTTAGTTTATGTACAAAACCCTAGTACAAAGACAAGATTCAAAACCTAACCAAATGACCAAAACAGAACCCAATCTTCTACACATTACACATTCAAACACTCCTCAAAATGTCCTCAAAAGGACCAGCATCAAATCAATAATCAAATGCCTCAAATTGTCTATGCCATGCAATGACCAAAGATATGAACAAAATGAACTTCCAAATTAGAAAATTCATATCAAATCAGAAATGCATGCAATGACTTTGAGAATTTTTGTACAAGTTCCTCATGTCATGAATATTCAATATGCAAAAGATCAAGTCCAGAATGATGAAAATTATATGTGAACAAAAATGCACCAATTCAATGTCAAAAATGTGACACAATTTGTCACATTTATCTCCATGTGTCAAAAATGATGATAACATATGAGAAAAATTCCAAACCAGTGACCAATAATTCATGTCAGGTATGAATGTCAAGTATGCAAAATATTGGATCAGATGGCTTAAATATGAGGATTTCATAATGCATTGAATGCAATAGATCAAATTAGCACAATGTTCATTCAAAAATTCACAAGTAAAAATCTAAACATCAACAATTCATGAAACCAACACCATAAAAAAGTAGACATCAATACAAATCTATGAAAAAAAATGGGACTCATTTGGATCATTTTTGCATTTTTTATGAATTAAACAAAACAAGCAAAATAATTGAATAACCAAACAAAATGGAGGGAAAAAAAATAATTCAAATCAAATCAGAAAAAACCATGACCACACGATATGGCGCGCATCAAGCATCAACGGTCCACATTTGAATGCATGAAACGCACCGTTTCATTAAACACACTCAGCATGCCACTCAGCCTTCAACTCACACGCGTGGCCAGTCAACACAATCTGAACCAATCAATTGTCCACACAGCGCTCACATGGCAACCTCGTCAGCACAAACCCTAAGATACACAGACGCCGGAGCTACAGCTCCGGTCGTCTTCTCCGACGAACCACGCGGCGGCGCCGCTCAATTTTTTTCCAGAAATTCATGAGGCTTATATCATTCGAACCGTCTCTCCACGAGGAATCCAAATATGCTAATGGATCATCCTAATTCTCTCTAGGTTTTTCAGATCGAAGAGAAACATTTTTGAGATCCAAACTTTCAGTTCACATAACATGCTCAATACTCAGCCAAATTCAATTCTAATCATATGTACATGCTCTACTCAATGAGATCTACAAGTCTACAACCTAAAAACAGCAAAAAGAGAGATCGAAATTGAAGTCACCTTGAAATGGAGGTTTCTGTTCACGCGTTCTCAAGAGCTCCAATGCTCCAGATCTTCTCCTATGATCTTCCTATGAAGCTTTAAGCAAAATTGAATGGTTGAATCCTCTTGAATCTACTTCAATTTCCAAAATCCATTGCCATGTTCATGCTCTTGTACTGCTCGATTCCTTGATGAATTGCACCAAATGATGGATGAATCTTGCTCAGAGAAGGATGATGATCAAGAATATGCAAAGATCTTTGAGCTTTATGTGAAGAAAATGAGAATTCGAAGAGAGAGAAAATTTGAGAGAGTTCTTGAATTTTGATCTGAAATGTTCTGTTATGGCAGTTATGATTAGGGTTTCTGTTTTTATACTCCATGCTAATGACAATGCTAATCATAATTTCCCTTGGCTAATCATGATTAAGGAGTATTGAAGCAAATTGCAAAATCGCACATTAAGCTAGCATGGCCATAATGCACGTGTTCTTTCCCATGTTAAGCTTTTAATCCACTCAAAATTATCCAATTGTCATGATTTGAAGATCAATTTGCTTGCATCTTAAGCCAAAAATGAATGTTGAATATTTTTCTTCAAAATGAACATGTGTGAAATAATGAGAATTTTGACCATGATCCCTTTGCACAATTGAGCCAAATAATGTCAATTTGAGATGCCTTGCACATGAGGAGCACTTTGCAAAAAGAATAAACCAATTTGAAGCATTGTATCAAAAGTTATGCCATTTTGAATTTCCATGCACACTTTGTGATATAACTTCTCGACCATTCAATATATGGACATGAATTAGGACTTTTTGGAAAGGGGAGACAAAGATCTACAACTTTCATGTTCACCAAAAATCCATTTGTAACTTCTTTGACATTGACAAGTCAAGTTGAATGTGGACCAAAAACTTGCCAAATTTGGAAACTTTGAATTATAGGTCATTTTCCATTTTTAGTAACCTTTTGCCATGACCTTTGAATCTTCAAGATGGATGTTTAGAATGATGAATATACCCCATTTGAACATGATTGAGGTGTCTCAACTCATTTCCCCACCTCATAGCCCTCAGTTGACTGCACAGTTGACTTTTGGTCCTCAGATGACCTGGAAATGCTTAAGCTACAAACAAAAGATGTTAGTGACATATTTTTGTGCTTTTGGTTAGTAAATAAAACAAGAAAAGCAATGATATACAATTCAAGCATGCTTGGTGATCTCAAACCACTCACAAGAGATCCCTACCCAAAGGGAAAGGGAGCCAAAATGCTCAATGATCCTTGAGGCTATGCAATGCAATGTTATGATGCCATGAGGGATCTTAGAGACAAAATTGGGGTCTTACACTTGGTGATCTCAAACCACTCAAACAAGTACCAACCCTAGGGTTAAGGAGCCAAACATGCTATGATCCTTGAGGCAATGCACTTGTGCAATAACATGATGCCATGAGGGATCTTAGGGTCAAAATTAGGGTCTTAAAGATGCCCCTATTTAAGGTCATTCTAGACGGAGATATGAAGGTTAAAATCTTCGTCTCGACGAGATAGAATGGGCTTAAATAATAACAAAGAGACGAATTTTGGTCCCTAAGAGACCTCATGATGCAAATGTATGCATGCAAAATAAAATTTTCATGGTGAACAATTGCCACAAAGGAAAAGGAATCAGGATAAACTGAAGATCCATAGGAGTAACACACTCACAAGGGAGACAAAGACTCTGGGGGAAATAAGGTAAAAACGCGTGAGCAGGTCACGACTTGAAAACTTGCTGGGAGACACGAAGGGATTCCATGAAAATAAATCGATGGAAAGACTCGAGCTGACGCAAAGATGCATGTATTGGGGAATATGCCAATACATAAAGACTATCCACAAAGGATACATCGGATAAAATCTGGACTCAGACGGGGACGTCTACAAAGGACTCAGTTGAGGAAGAAACAACGAGATATTACCGGTTACTGGATAATAAACTCAATGGGAGACATGTCATCAAAATAATGGTTACTGGGTGAGAGAACAACATGCTCAGGGAGAGAGAATATCTAAGACTGGTATAAGGGTGAGAGATATCAATCATCCGAAACATCTGAGGAGGACCCAAAAGGCATATCTCAACTCAGAAAAATCTGACTCCACAGGGGATAAAAAGTCATAATAGGGAGCAGAAGGAAGGAACGCCAGGGATACCGGTTACTGGGCATATAATAGGTGACCAACTAGGCGTGAATTGGGAACATATCCAAGACACTCATCATCCGAAAGGAGGGCTGAAAAAGCAAGCTCGACTTACAGGATGGACATTCGATTCCACAAGGAAATACGAATCTTACTCGACTGAGGAAGAAAAAAACTTCGACTGAAGAGCGCATGAGATATATTTTCTATTACCGTTATAAACGTAGATAACATACTCGCATGGAAGATTATCCACAACCGGTTACTGGGTTAATAAAGGCTAAATCGACCGAAAAGAAAGGACATCGGGATACCGGTTACTGGGTATAAAATGATGACCAATCAGAAGGAGAAACAATCATCACCAAACAAGGGTAAATGAAAAATGACTCGCTAGGGATAAATTGCCTGTCAAAAGCAATTATCCAAGAGATATATCACCGGTTACTGGATGCTATACTCAAAAACGAAGGAATATCAATACCAGTTATTGGGTAAAGATAACCAACAAAGAGGGGATTGCATCTATCGGTTACTGGGTAGAAAACCACAGAAATAGGACTTACAACTACCGGTTACTGGGTAGAAGGCCACAAAATCCGCTGGGGAAAGGATGAACAGTTATTGGTTACAGAGCAATTGAACAACCGAAACCACAGGGAACTGCAGGGGAATAACAAGAAAGGAAATCAATCTAGGAACAAACTAGAAAGACACAATCAAACAAGACTCAACCCGACGAGGATATAACTCAGGGGAGTAATTCCATCCCGATACACAACTGGGGAGGAAACTAAAACAATAACCATCCACGAGGACATAACTCAGTGGGGAATAAAGAAGAAAAGATAGACACTTTTTGCCTATGGGGCTGACTCTATAGGGAGAGATCACACACAAATATCTGCTTGGGGAAGAACATTTCACCAATAGCAGGAGATAACAAGCAAAGATATATGGCAAAGAATGCAATCATGAATATCTGAATGCTATGACTATGCATGTATATGCATGATTTCTGTATGATTAATGCTGACAAAACAGACATATCTAACACAAACAAGTCTAAGAATCACGAATAGACACTCGGCAAACATCTCGACAAGAAGGGCGAAGCCTACTGGAGAACTCAGCTTGGGAACAACCCGAGCAGGACGAAAATAAATCATCGAGGATATCAAACCCTATCCCAAAGCTACACTCGCTGAGGATACAAAGAAGATGTATTCAGGAGCAGCGAAAGAAGAGAATCAAACAGAGAACTCAACTCTGATGGGGATGATCTCTGAAACAAGAGTAAACAAGGGAAAACTTTAACCATAGCTGGGAAAATAGTCAAAGTCAAAGCTTCCAACTGCAGGAGATAACACTCTGCACAGGAGAAAATATTCCTGACAAAAGGAAGATGCAGACGATCTGTCGGGGAGTTTCCATCAACTCTCATGGGGACAGGTGGTTAAAGAACAATAAGATCCGCCGGAGAAGAAACTCTACCGGGGAAACTTATTAAAGAGTGATGTGGAACTCCGTGGGGAACAACCACCAACTAGATGTACATCAATCAAAACACTCCCTTCTATCTGCCGGAGAGGAAACTCTGGAAAGGGGAAAATAGCATTTTGCTCCTTTGGGGAAGGAAATAAACGTCTTCACCACCAGCTCTGAATGCTAGAAGAAATCTTCAGACTCGGAGGAGATACAAACATCAAACTCGGATCATGCAACCCTACTGGGGACAAGCTGTAAATGCTCTCTAGAGAACTACCCTGGCTGGGGAAATTGGAAATGATTCCTCCATCGACAAGCGACTAATGGGGATACTCCGCTGGAGATTCTTACTCAGGATGGGAAAGACAATCTTCCTCGTGAATAGAAAGTCTGGATAAAAAGATAAGGAATATTCTCCACTTAAAGCATATCAACTTTTATCAATCTATAAGGGATTTTAGGTCAGTCCACACAAGGGATGACAACCATATAATTGATAAAACATATATGTTAGTGCCAGACTTTCTGGGAAGCTGATGATGTATTATTCTTTATGCGCTCGCTGGGGAGACAACCTGAATACTGATGAAGAGGATATAAGAATGCAAGAATATGAACAAATGTCTTACCCTTTGATAATCGTACTATCCTTGGGAAAGCACTGAGGACATCCCACTTATCCTTTCAGTCATTGTGAATGTTCATTTTGTTTAAAATAGTTTATTTATGAAAACTTTATTTATTCAAAACAATGATATTCATCAATTAAAATATGCAAACGTTTGTTAAACAGAAACAAATAAGAGTGCAAAGAAATGGATAAAGGCTCAAATTTATTTAAGAGAATGGTAGCCCGCAAATGGCGAGACTCCATGGATCTTTACAAATTTGAAATTGGTGATATACATGGAAAAGGGCTACATTGAACATGATGACCGTTTCTCCACCAACTCTGAATCCACTGTATTCGAAACTTCAGATGATGACGACTGAGCGAGAATCTTTGACGGATTACAGTTGTAGAACAAAGTCTTGTCAGGATGCAGTTACTTGCCAAATCCCTAATTTTTGCCTAGATTGCCCCAGGGTGAGGTACTCAATCTAGCGGGATATATATATATATATATATATATATATATATATATATATATATATATATATATATATATATATATATATATATATATATATATATATATATATATATATATATATATATATATTTATATATATATTCATTTTTTATATGTCTCTAACTTTTGCCTGGATCGCCCTTTTGGGTTTTCAATCCACCGAGACGCTCATTTTTGCCTAAGCCGCCCTTTCGGGTTTTCAACTTAGCGAGCTATTCTGTTTTTTTATTTTTAGGCGAAGTATTTCTTGATTGCATCTGAATTCACAGGAGGAGTGAAATCCTCCTCATCCATAGTTGTAAGTAACAAAGCACCGCCTAAAAAGGCTCTCTCAACAATGTATGGACCTTCATAGTTTGGAGTCCACTTGCCCCTGGAATCGGGCGTGAAAGACAAGACTTTCTTGAGCACGAGGTCACCTTCTCGGAACACACGAGGTTTTACCTTCTTATCAAAAGCTTTCTTCATCCTTTGTTGATACAGCTGACCATGGCACATGGCAGTTAATCTCTTCTCTTCAATCAAATTCAGTTGGTCATAACGAAACTGAACCCACTCAGCCTCAGTCAACTTAGCTTCCATCAAGACTCTCATTGATGGGATCTCGACCTCCACGGGGAAAACAACCTCCATGCCATATACAAGGGAGAAAGGAGTTACCCCTGTTGAAGTGCGGACAAATGTACGATAGCCATGCAAAGCAAACGGCAACATCTCATGCCAATCTTTGTACGTAACAACCATCTTCTGAATAATCTTCTTGATGTTCTTGTTAGCAGCTTCAACAGCCCCATTCATCTTGGGTATATAGGGAGAAGAATTATGATGCGCAATCTTGAACTCGCTACACAACTCTTTCATCATCTTATTCTTCAAGTTAGATCCATTATCAGTAATGATCTTGTCTGGCACACCATATCGGCATATGAGTTGGTTCTGGATAAACCTCACAACCACCATCCTGGTCACATTTGCATACGATGCCGCTTCAACCCACTAGGTGAAGTAATCAATGGCCACAAGAATAAAACGGTGATCATTCGACGCCTTAGGTTCAATCATGTCAATCATGTCAATTCCCCACATGGAGAAAGGCCATGGTGAGGAAATAACATTCAGAAGTGTCGGGGGAACGTGAATCTTATCTGTATAAATCTGACACTTGTGGCATTTCTTCACGAACTTGCAGCAGTCAGACTCCATTGTCAGCCAATAATAGCCTGCTCTCAACATCTTCTTTGCCATTGCATGTCCATTGGAATGAGTACCAAATGAACCCTCATAGACTTCAGTCATCAACATGTCTGCTTCGTGTCTATCCACGCATCTGAGCAGAACCATGTCAAAATTTCTCTTGTAAAGCACATCACCATTAAGGTAGAAACTGCCAGATAATCTCCTCAAAGTCTTCTTATCTTTAACAGATGCCCCAAGCGGGTAAATCTGACTTTGGAGAAAACACTTGATATCATAATACCATGGCTTATCATATTTTACTTCCTCAAATACAAACACATGAGCTGGTCTATCCAAGCGCATCACGGTAATATTTGGGACTTCATTCCAATAATTGACAGCAATCATTGAAGCAAGTGTAGCAAGAGCATCCCCCATCCGATTCTCATCTCGAGGAATATGATGAAAGTCAACTTTAGTAAAGAATGTTGAAATCCTCCTCGCATAATCTCTATATGGGATGAGGCTAGGCTGATTCATCTCCCATTCACCCTTAATCTGATTAACAACAAGGGATGAATCGCCATAAACATCAAGATGTTTGATCCTAAGATCAACACACTCTTCCAAACCCATAATATAGGCCTCATACTCCGCCATGTTATTCGTGCATTTAAAAGTTAGCCTTGTTGTAAAAGTAAAATGTGTGCCATGAGGAGTAATAATCACTGCCCCAATACCATTTCCATACTGATTGACAGCACCATCGAATACCATACCCCATTGGGAACTAGGCTCTGGCCCTTCATCGAGCGTAGGCTCATCACAATCTTTCATTTTCAAATACATAATCTCCTCATCAGGGAAGTCGTATTGCACGGACTGATAATCTTCAATTGGTTTATGCGCCAAATGGTCAGCCAAGATACTACCTTTAATAGCTTCTTGAGCTCGATACTCAAAATCATACTCAAATAACAGCATCTGCCAACGGGCAATCCTCCTAGTTAAAGCAGGCTTCTCAAAGATATACTTGATCGGATCCATTTTGGATATCAACCAAGTTGTATGATTCAACATATACTGGCGTAAACGCCTAGCAGCCTAAGCCAAAGCACATCATGTCTTCTCAAGCATTGAGTACCGAGACTCACAGCCAGTGAACTTCTTACTCAAGTAGTATATTGCATATTCTTTCTTTCCTAACTTATCTTGCTGACCAAGGACACAACCCATGGAATCATCAAGCATAGTCAAGTACATAATCAACGGTCTCCCTTCAACAGGCGGAGACAGAATCGGAGGCTCGGACGGATACTCTTTGATACTGTCAAAGGCCTTTTGGCAATCCTCGATCCAATCATGACGCTGATCTTTCTGGAGGAGCTTGAATATAGGAGCACATGTGGCAGTCATGTGGGATATAAATCTCGAAATGTAATTCAAGCAGCCAAGAAAACCTCGGACTTGCTTCTCAGTTTTGGGCACAGGCATCTCTTGTATTGCTTTGACCTTGGCATGATCAACTTCAATACCTCTCTCGTTGACAATAAAGCCCAATAACTTGCCGGAACGGACTCCAAATGTACACTTGTTCAGATTCAAGCGGAGTTTGTACTTCGTCAAACGCTGGAAAAGCTTCAACAAGTGTTCTACATGTTCAACTTCCATTTTTGACTTTGCAATCATATCATCAACATACACCTCGATCTCCTTGTGCATCATATCATGAAACAAGGTAGTCATAGCACGCTGATACGTGGCTCCGGCGTTCTTCAAACCGAAGGGCATCACTCGATAACAGAATGTTCCCCAAGGTGTGATGAATGTTGTCTTCTCCATATCCTTGGGTGCCATTTTAATCTGATTATAACCGGAAAATTCGTCCATAAATGAAAAGACATTGAACTTAGTTGTATTGTCTACCAACATATCAATGCGTGGTAGAGGAAAATCATCTTTCGGACTAGCTTTATTCAAGTCATGGTAATCTACACACATTCAGACTTTTCCGTCTTTCTTAGGTACAGGCACAATATTGGTCACCCATTGAGGATATGTGGAAGTCACCAGAAACCCCGCATCAATTTGCTTCTGAACTTCTTCTTTAATCTTCACTGCCATATCAGGATGAGTTCTTCTGAGCTTTTGCTTCACAGGCACACACTTAGGCTTTAACGGCAAGAAATGTTACACGATATCAGTATCTAGACCAGGCATGTCTTCATACGACCAGGCATAGACGTCGACATATTCTCGTAGCAACTCAATCAACCCCTTCTTCACAAACTCTTCAAGGAGTGCCCCAATCTTCACTTCACGAATGCAATCTTCAGACCCCAAGTTGACTGTTTCCAAATTCTCAAGATGTGGCTGAATGATCTTCTCTTCGTGCTTAAGCAGACGGGTAATCTCATCAGGAATCTCTTCAACATCATCTTCTTTTGCCTCAAATACAGGTAACTCATAGTTGGGAGATGGTGTTGGACCATTATGTTCAATGGGTTTGGTCAACCTGCATAATGATTTTGAGTATAAAAGAGATTTCAGAATTCAAAAAAGGCAAATCATTATGCAGATGAAAAATTGATTTTATTCTCTTTTTAGGGTTTTATGGTGATCACCAATTTCATGCGAAAAGCAAAAATGGAAAATAATTTGAAAAACAAACATTTAACATGCGATTATTGAATTAATATCATTGTATTAATTAATTATGCCAACAATGTCTTCACTTTTCTTTTTGGCATGGGAGAAGGGTTTTTAAACAAAATGAACACATTATGTTGACTTATGGATAACTGTTGGAACATCAACATCGACCCAATTGTTGCAGATTCCTCCAGGTATGACAAAGTTGACAAGGTCTTCCTCTTTATCTTCTTCGATGATGGCAGCAGCTTCTTGATCTTCAACGATGTGGATGAAACGTCCACTCTGAAACAACCCAAGATCATTGGAAACACCAGAAGAATACCCTATACCAGCCCGAGACTTATTATCTTCCAAATTTATCATTTTCCCCAAACCATCAGTTGCACCATGCTCAATGGACAACTTCACGTCATTATAGGAGACAAATGAAGAAAGTCCTTTCCTTGAAGGCTCAGCAATAGACAAGGCTTGGAACGGAGTTCCAACCTCATCCTCAGCATCAATATAGGAAAAGGAAGATAAATGGCTGACCAAGAGAGCCTTCTCTCCCCCTATCACCACCAACTTCTTGTTCTTAACGAACTTCAACTTTTGGTGTAGGGTGGATGTCACGGCACCTGCCTCGTGAATCCATGGTCTACCAAGTAAACAACTGTATGACGGATGTATGTCCATAACTTGGAAAGTGATCTGGAAATTACTGGGTCCAATCTTGATCGGGAGGTCTAATTCACTGATCACGATCTTGCACGATCCATCAAAAGCTTTTACTACCACTCCACTTTGCCTCATGGGAGGCCCCTGATATGAAAGTTTGGCAAGAGTGGACTTTGGCAATACATTAAGTGATTACCCTGTGTCCACCAACACATTGGACAGGGTATCATCTTTACAATTCATAGATATATGTAAGGCCAAATTGTGGTCTTTTCCCTCTTCGGGAAGATCATCATCATAGAAGCTCAATGTTACAGGCAGTTATATTTGCAACGATGTTATCAAACTGCTTAATCATAACATTGTGATCCACGTATGCCACGTCCAACACCCTTTGCAACACTTCACGGTGTGGCTCTGGATTCATCAACAAAGATAGGACAGATATCTTTGATGGAGTTTGAAGCAACTGTTCCACAACATTGTACTCACTCTTCTTGATGAGCCTCAACATCTCATCACCATCCTCTCTCAACATGCCAGATTGGCCAACCAGGATAGGAGCTTTATCAACTTTGAAAACAACAGGGTCAACATCCTCTACAACAGGAACAGACTGATTCGAAGAAGAAGTCCCCACGGGACCGGCAAGACTGACAACATCTCTCTTCACGGCGTCTCCGTGGGATTTCGGTTGAGCCGAGAAAACACGACCACTACGGGTCACTCCACTAACGTCGGATATGCTTACAACAGAGGTTGAGGGAAACGGCACCTCTTTCCCATCTTCTAGAATAACAACATTATAACGATACGGGACCGCTTTGTCTGACACATACGGGACAGGGCCCGCTGGCTTGATCACAAGAGTTTGCATCACCTTCTTCTTGTCGCCGTCATATTTAATGACAACAGGATCAAGAATATTGAATATAGGAGTGATAACATCAACTTCATCCTCATTACGATTTTGAAGTATCTCAATCATCCCTTGGTCTAGCATCTCTTGGATGTCCCTGCTTACTTTGAGGCATCCCCTTTCATTAACAGTGCACACCTGGCACCTATCATGATCATGCTCATAGTGACTGTGCTCATACAACAGCCTATCCATCTCTACTAGGGACTGCCTTATGTCATTCACATAAAGCACTTTATATTTGCCAAGACAACCCTGGACCATATTGACAGCTGCCTTCCCATGCTCGGGAAATGGGGTCTTCTTGACATTTGGGCCTACATCCTCGAAGAATAGTATCCCACTTCTCACAAGGTCTTGCACCTTGGTCTTCAATGGAAAGCAATTCTCCACGTCATGTCCGGGAGCACCAGAATGATACACATAGTGAAGTTCAGGCTTGTACCACCATTTAGGATTGGCTGGCACAGCAGGAGGATCTCGTGGAGTTATCAACTTCCTATCGATTAAGGAAGGATACAATTCAGCATAGGTCATAGGAATCGGGTCAAAAGTCACCCTCTTCCTCTCATAGTTGTTGGTGTTGTTGTTGTTATTGTTGCGAGGTTGGTAAGCCTGTTGTTGACGAGGTTGTTGTTGTGGTTGTTGAGCTTCTCTGAAAGCAGGTGCTATATGAGCCACCTGGTGTTGGCTGACGACGGGTCGTACTTCCTTCCTCCTCAAAGAGGGCCTTCTTTTAATATGGGAAGAGACAACATGAGTCTCCCCTTCCTTCTTCCTGGAAAATCCTCCATACTTATTTGCCGAATTATCTTCGCGGGACAAACGTCCTTCACGGACTCCCTCTTCTAGCCTCATCCCCATATTTACCATTTCGGTAAAGTCTGAGGGAGCACTAGCAATCATGCGCTCATAATAGAAATAGCTCAAAATCTTCAAGAAGATCTTTGTCATCTCCTTCTTCTCCAAGGGTGGCACTATCTGAGCTGCCAATTCTCTCCACCTCTGGGCGTATTCCTTGAAGGTCTCCTTATCCTTCTGGGACATTACCCTCAGCTGATCTCTGTCCGGAGCCATGTCCATGTTGTATTTATACTTTTTCACGAAAGCCCCTCCTAAATCATTGAAAGTGTGGATACTTGCACTCTCTATCCCCATATACCAACGGAGTGCAACACCTGTCAGGCTATCCTGAAAATAGTGAATCATCAGTTGATCATTATCTGTCTAGGTTGACATCTTGCGAGCATACATCACAAGATGACTGAGTGGACATGTGTTTCCCTTGTACTTCTCAAAGTCAGGCACTTTGAATTTGACTGGGATTTTCACGTTGGGCACTAAGCACAGTTCAACAGCACTCTTCCCAAACAGATCTTGTCCTCTCAGCGTTTTCAATTCCTTGCGCAGCTCAAGGAATTGATCCTTCATCTCGTCCATCTTTTCATAAACGTACGGACCCTCAGATGGCTCGGAGTGATAGATGGTGTCTTTAACACGCGGAAAAGTATGCACAACGGGAGGTGGCACAGACATGACCGGGCTAGATGTCGGCATAGAAGCAAAAGTGGGAGCAAAACCCTCTGGCATGAAGTTGGACGGCATTTCCCTGGGGAACCCAGCAGGAAGATGCGGAGCGAAGTGGGCGGTGGTAGCAGGCACTGTTGAGGTAACCACTTCAGAGATGATTGTCCTCGCGGGAGGAGTTGCAGGAGTTGGAGAAGCTTGACTCTGAATGGCAAGAACTGACTCCATCATGGCAGTCAGCCTGGCAATCTCCTCTTTCAGATCTTTGTTCTCTTGTTCAAGGTGTTCCATGACCTTCTGATGATTTTCTCGAGTGTTGTACCGGTGCGTCAGCTTATCTTCAAAATAAATGAAGAGCAAAGAGTTAGACCACTATATCAAGAGTTCGAAACCAAAACCTGCTTATGCATATGATGCATGCAATGCTCGTGCATATGATTTGTTTTTGACAAAGGAACTTTATAAAGATCTATCTGCAAATGTTTCGAAAATATTGAACTTTTTAAGACATATATGGAATACTCATAACAATATAATATTTGGAATTTTTTACACCAAAGAAGTAGTACAGTCTCGGTAACCAAATACAATACAAGAGAAAAGGAGAATAAACATCCTATGGAGCCCTAGAAGCAATCGTCTAAAGCCTTCGAGATCGGAACCTTGCGCCAGGTTACTATGAACCTTGCACCAGGCGCGGACCATCCTATCCTTCAAGTTTTGGGTATCTTTACCCTCTTGAAAGAATAAGCCTTATAACAAGATGTTGTTAGGTTTATCCTTTAAGGGGAACCCAAGCTGACGGCGAGCCAAAGCAGGATTGTAGTTAATTCCCCCACATGTACCAAGAAGAGGTACATTGGAGAACTCACCACAAGAATCACTAATCTGAATGCCATCATAAACACGATTATACCAAGAGATATCATCATTAGTGAGAGACATAAGTCTCGTGGACCACCATAGACATCCCTTGTTCTCCTTGAAGGCAAGCGTTTGAGGCAAGTGCGACATAAACCACTTGTACAACAGAGGCAGACAACACACAATGGAACCACCACCCTTTGCATTCCTCATATGCAAAGAGAAATAAGTGTCACCCAACAGAGTCGGAACGGGATTAAGAGAAGAGAAAATCCTAATAGCGTTCACATCCATGGAGTTGTCGATGTTGGGAAATAACACTAGCCCATAGATGAGGAGTACAAATATGGCTTCAAAAGCTTCCTTACTCATGGCCTTCCCAAAAAAGGTAGCTTTGGCAATCAGAAAATTGGACGGGAGACCTTGAGTTCCACCTTTGGTAGTTGTAACACCTCAAAATTTGCCCTCCTCTCTTGGGACTAGCTTTGCATTTTTGCATATCATTCTTAGGTCATTGGGCATTGCATATTTGCATATCATATGGCTACATTGAGCAAGTCATCCTCCTAAGTCTTGATCAGAAGATAAAAGAGGTTGAGATGCAAGCTGAGGGTTTCATTGACTGAATTGATCATTAATCATCTGAGGATGTGTGATTCAAATTAGGGTTTCTTGATTCTCAAAGAGATTGAGCTTTATCTTGGTTGAAATGATACATCATCATCATCATGGTTTTGTCATCATCCCAGAGATTCAAGAGATTGATCAGATACCTTGAGATTAGGGTTTTGACCACTGGTCAACCCTAATCAGTTGAATCAGTTATATTGGGCCAATCAGGGCTTGGCAAGGAAATGGGGTTTCAATGGATATGGGGATCATCATATGATTATTTTGAGCTTATGGAAGCTAGGGTTTCATCATTGAGCCATGGCATCAGGAGTTTGAGGCTCAATTGGATCAGTGCATAGCCAGATACATCTATCAGTCAGAAAAGTCAATTGTGGTCAACTGTGATTGAATTGATGGATTTGGAGGAGGGAGAGGGTTAGAGACACTTCTTTCATGTCTAAACAAGTTTCATTTGACATTTCAAACATCAAGAATGAAGAAAATAAAGTCAGATGGAAACTTTCCAAAAATAGAAAGTGACTTGTAATTGAAAACTGCCAAAAATGGAAAGTTTTGTCACCTCAAAATTACGTGTCCAAATATGCTTCAAATGAAATTTTGTCCAACATGAAAGTTGTAGATCTTGCTCTCACCTTTCCAAAAAGTCCAAGAACATGAATTTCTCATGTGTGGTTGGCAGGTTATGATCAAATCATTTTCAGAAAATGTTGAAATTCAAAGTGGCATAACTTTTGAATGGAATGGCCAAATTGGGTGATCTTTCTTTGAGCAAGTCACATTTGACATGTACTTTCATGATGCATCATCACATTTCATCAAAAATCATCATAGCAAAAGTCCATTTTTCAAGTGTTCATTTTAAAAATTGGTGGGAAAAAAGGTCAATTTGAAAAATACATGTGATTTCCATACAAAACCAATTCCAACACATCACAAACATCCAATGTGACTTGTTTGGACTGGCTTTTACTGTTGCATTGGCTGATTTTGCAAAAGGCCATTTTGGACAATTATGCTTAAAACTACATTTCACTAATTCACTTTCAATTTGTTAATTGTGATTAGCAAATGGATTAGGAGTTGGTATAAAATGATAATCATAACAGAAAATGCATAATCACATTTCACAATTTCAGATCTAACAAACTTTCCCTCCAAAAACCTCTCAATTCTCTCAAAGCTTTTTCACACTTTTTCATCATTTTTTCATTGAATTGCTTCATCTTTGTGCTGTTTCTTGTATGATCTCTCTTCTACAGGACTTTGTGAAGAACTGTTTCACCAAATCAAGGCCAAAAGGTTGAAGAATCGTAATTGTTGAAAGCTCCCTCATCCATGGCAGTTTGAAGATTCAAGAACCTGGAGCATAATTGAGCTGAGCTGCACCTTGCATCCACCTCCTACAACATCATACACGATCTGTTTCACACTTTTGGACTTGGAAACACACGATTCTACAGCTGCATCAATCACAAGGTTAATTTTCGAATCCTTCAATTCTCAAAATCAACATGTGGTTTAGGTAGTGCCTTTGACATAGAGCAGAATGAAGCTTGAATCGTGCATTTTCGTTGGATATCCATGGAGAAATCTTGAATTAAAGTTTGTATGTCAAAACTATTTTTGATCGATTCTTGTTGTGTGTTGATTTCTGGATAATTTCATGGTGATATTGTTGATGTACTAGCTTAGACGGTTCCAACGATGTATGATCTGTTTGTTTTGGTGAAATATTGTTCATGATGAATTTTCTGGAGATTTGTTGGATGAACATTTGAAGAACAGCTCAAGAACGCGTATTTGATCCGTTTGCCTTGCTTCCAATTTTTGAATTGTGTTTAGCGCGTGTTTTGGCCAATCACAAGGCGCCCCCGTTTTAATGAAACGGGCGCGTTTCATCCCTGGCCAGGCGTAATTACGAATATGCCACTCAGTTCAATTAAAATCATTTTCATGTTTAAATATTAATTTCATTTCATGACATAACTTCAAAAAATCACAACTAATTCATTTTTTATCCAAATTGAATGAGGATTTTTGTGTTGATCTCCAAATTTTCTCTAGTTTATTTTAGGTATGATAGTCAAAGTTGTGCCTGGTGGATTTTTTGACTTTGCCTAATGTCTTTGACATGTGTGCTTCATGTGGATGTTTTGCCATTTCCTTCATGAAATCTTGATGCCTTATCCAAAATGTTTGAAATTTTACATGCATATTCTTGATTCTTTTCTGGTGATTTTGATGTATAGTTTGCTAATTTTGAGTTCCTGGTTAGAGAGATATGATGTGATCAAGTTGAGTGTGACAATGTGTGTCACACTATGTTATGCCATGTTCTTGAATTTTGTTTCCCTGCTTATTGAATGCCATTTGCCCTGGATTTTTGCATGAGATTCCTTCTTTATGTCTAGTTTCACCATGATATTTTGTAGGATTTGTTGATACATTTCCTATTTGATTGGTATTTTTGTTTGCTGTTTAGTCATTTTTAGGTTTTTCTTGAGTGATCAACTTACATGACTTGTAAAATTCTCATACCTTATCATATGAAGCTGAAATTTGGTGGATTGATTCTTAACATGTTTAATTTCATTTTGGCTTTGGTGTGGTTCATTTATCTTATGCCATTTCTGTTTTACACTTGCCTAAAGTTGATACATGATTTATGGCATTGTTTGAGCTTGTATAAGCATGACTTGACTTGGTGGATTTAATTTCCATACTTCCACTTGTCCAAATAGCATGAAATTTTATATGCTACTCATTGAATGTGTTCTGTTTAGGCTGGAATTTTTGTGGAATTTATTGAGCTGTTTTGATATTGATTTGATTGTGATCATTCTGTTTGCTCTAATATGTTTCCAAAGTGCCTAGTTTGGCATGTTTTGTATATGAAATGAATTTGGTGCATAGTGTTGGTGTGAGACCAATTGGATTCTCTTCTTGCTTGATAAATCTTGGTTTTGATCAATTTTTACTTGCTGTTTTGAATTTTTCATCTCCTTTTGACCCTAGGCTTGTCCTAGTGGTCTTGTTTCTCACGTTTGGATGTGATTTTCAGGTTGAAGAAGCAAATGCTTTGAGGATGTTAACTCAAGTTGGTTGAATTTGGTTAATTGTTGTGAACTAACTTGTGTGTTTTGTAGGATGCTTGGCTCACTTGCTTTGAGCTTGTGCTTGGCTCACTTGAGTTGATTGTGCTTTGCACATGTGTCTGATTATGCATTGTCTGTTGGTTCTTATACTGTTTGTTTTGACTGTGTGATTGGTATACTGACTGAATTAGATTGATTTCAGGTACCATAGTCGCTTTAGTTCTTTGAGAACTTGTTGTGCTGCTGCTTGGTTGTATAAACCAATTGAGGTAGACTCTCTTGTCTCCATGTAGTCTGGAAGACCTGGCTTGTTATTTAGCCAGGCAACTGTCTGAAGTCCTCCTTAAGAGGCGATGTTTGTGATTGTTTAACTTTGTCCCCAAACAGGAAAAGACCTTGATCAAGGCAATTGGCAGAACCCAAGGGATGTGCAATCCATCCCCTGCTATTCTTGTTGAGTCGTCCCTCTGCTCACACCACTGTGTTGATGCATTAGGACATTAACCCAAGATCAGCTGAGTCAGAGTCATGAGTGTAGAAGGGTTCCTACTTTCTGAACCCACACTCCTTTGTCTGAAGCTCTCCCTGGCCAGGGATAAGAGTTGTGAAGTCTAATCTTCACTCACCTTTCATCTGCTTCACCCTGACTCTCAATGTCAGGGTTAAGAGAGAACACTACCCTGTACAGTTGTGTTGCTTTTGCAACTTAACCCTTGATTGAGCCCACCTTGTCTGGATATAGTGTGTGCTAATTGCGAATGCTTGCTTTGTTTTGTTTATGCTTGCATGTTTTGCTTCTTCCTGGTTAGGATTAGCTTGCTGTGGTGCAAATAGATAGAAACCATAACATAGGGCAATGATGCATGATAACATCTAGGCTCGAGTACAGCTCCCTAGTAGTGTGTCTCCCTTTGTATTTGGTTAGACTTTCTTTCCCGTTCAGGGGAACTACGTCGCCCTGATCCTCATACCAGATGAGGTACGTAGGCAGGAGACCGTGCGAGGTCTCTCCGGGCACTTTTTTTTCTTTTTGTGTGTGTTTGCTTGTTAATTCTCTTGTGTGTCAGGATATGGATGTAAGCCCAGTGATTGGCTGTCCGTATCCTGATTGTGTTTGTTTGGTTCGGAAGCCGATGTAAGTCCAGCGATTGGCGTTCGGGTTCCAGGTTTGCCTGTGTTTGTGCGTATCTTGTTTGGCGTGCGTGAGCCAAACTACCATAGCTCTGATTCTCGTTCCAGACGAGATACGTAGGCATAGGATGCGATGTCCTAGCGAGCCCTCTCCTCTTTCCCCCACCTGTGTTGTCTTCAGTGTGTGTGTGATGTTTGTTTTAGCAACCTTTTTTCTATCTTTTGAGCGTGGATCCCGTCGAGTACGACGGATGCGTAGGGGTGCTAATACCTTCCCATCGCATAACCGACTCCCGATCCCATTCTCTTTGGTCGCGAGACCATGCTTTTCCCAGGTTTACTTCGAGCGTTTCCTTTCCCTCTTTGGGATAAATAACGCACGGTGGCGGCTCTGTGTTGTTTTTGTTTCAGCCCGCCGGTTGTTTTTCGCGGATGCGACAGTAGTCATATTAGCAACAATGTCAGATACCTCCACATGAAGCATGTCAGCAATCTCTTGAGAAGACGGAATCTTCTCCAAACCACTAAACGGCAATTGGTCAAGAATAGGTATACCCACATGATAAGCATACTCCTCTAATGTAGGCAAAAGCTGGAAATCCGGAAAAGTGAAGCACCGATACAGAGGATCGTAGAACTGCACCAACACACTCATCAAACCTTCATCCACCTTAGTAGAAAGAATAGATAGAAGCTTCCCATGGCGAGCTTTGAATTCCAAGGGCTCTAATACATAAGATGTCAGTCGCCTTAACTCTTTCAAGTCGGGTTGTCTGAAACTGTACTTCTTCGTATTCCTTCTTTGCTTATCCATGTCTGAAAATTTTGCAAATATACCCTTTAAGTTCCTTGTAAAATCTTATTGTTGATAACATGAATGCGAATGAATGCATGGATGCATGGATGCAACAAACACACTCAAGGATCAAGCAAGTCACACCACACAAAGGTCACGGGATGCCTCAAGTCATCATCAATATCAATCATCCATTTTAGTGGATTATGGTTTACACCTTATGAACACCCAAGTTCCATTGATATTGAGGATATACGAAAACGGATCGACCGCGAATCACGGGTTTGTTGTAAGTCATGAGCATGGAGTCTCGGTTAAGAACCACCCAACGGGAGTGTACTATGGTTAAACCTGACAATCATGTTCTAAAAGGTTCTCATAGTCATCATCCCATCTTTTGGATATTATCGGATAAAACGACTACTCATCTTCCACAAAATATTCTCAAGAGGGACTCTTTTGAGTGTAGTATCGTGTAACAATCGCATCAAGTCTTACACTTGAACGACCTTCGCACTACGTTGTAAAATAGGCCAAGATGGGCTAGGTATCTAAGGTACTTGGCTTCTAGGGTTTATATTGGAAAGAGTAATGCCTAACCACGACTACTCGTGTGACATTAGTGATCCCAATAAGACCTCCACCAAGTGAATGGACTTGCAAGTTAAATTGTTAAGGAATAACTCCACACAAGTCAACAAGACTATGCCATTCTCCTATCATAAGTGCACTCGAGTTCGGGTATAGAACTCATCTCACAAGAAACCACCAAGCATACAAGCAATTAATATATCAAGCAATTAATACATTACAAATAGTACATTCATCCCAAATTTGCACAAAAATATGCCACAAATAAATATAAACATACAACACATACAAGCAAAAAGTAGGCTAAACCCATTCGAGATAGTTTATTCCCCAGCAGAGTCGCAACTTTTCTGTAGCGGGGTTTTCGTTACCTTTAGGTTTATTGACTAAACCAAAAGTCAACATACAATTCAAGTCGCCACTGCACTTTTATTTGTCCAAAGGAAAGGCTAAAAAAGCGTACAAAAGCCAAGTAAGAAGTTTTTTAAATCAAAAACTAATAAAAATGTCAGAGATCTAGGTAAGGGGGTTGGTTATGAAATGGGAAGGTTTTACGCACCCAAAACATCCTTAGTACTCTAAGGGAACCTCTTTTTGAAAATATGTGTTGTAGGTTGGTATTTGTGAAAAGATTTGTACAAAAGATTGGAGGGATGAGAAGAGAATATATTATATTTACAAATTTTGTTGTTTGAATGGATGAACCCATTGCCTACGTACCATCACAAAGGAGGATCAAAACTTCGTAGTTCGGGGTAAAAATCTCAAAGATTGGTGAATTGATTTTAATCAAAAGTCTTAAGGTCTTTTGTTATCAAAGAGAGAAAACTCAATCTAAACCAACAATCCACCATGTGAGGAAGGCTTCAACATTCTAGTGAGGGGTTAACCCTATAATAAGCATGGAAGGCTTATAATCCAACACTAAGGATGAGGTGAGATTTACATCAACCACTATGATAACTCAAACCATGACTAATGTTTTGAAAGGTTTTAACAAGTGGCCATTGGAACCACAAAACAACTTGAAATGGGTTATATTCACAAGTTAGATTTATTTACAAAATGACGTCAAAGTTGGATTAAAGTTTATTTACAATGAGTATTTATGAAAAATGGTTTTGAAAAGTCAAAGGCCTAAGGCCTAGGTTTCTAATTTGAAACAAAGTCAAAGTTTTGAAAATGATTTTTTCGCTTGGTTAGAGTGGGGAGAAGAGAAGAAGGGCTATTCCTAAAGCATACAAAGATAAGAGGGGAAAGATAAACTCTTGGAGTTCCTTTTCTTGAAGTCATAGAGACGACTCAAGATGCTCCTTTCCTTTGGATTTAGCACACAAACAAGCAATCAATAATTGAATTCAAGCTCCTAGGATCTCCATTTGACTTGGCTTTTAACTTGGCTACTCATGACAATGGTCCTCTTTTCACAATCTTAAGATGGGATCCCTATCACACAAGAGAAAACATCAAAAAGTTCACAACACAATAAAGGGAATGGACAAAGAATAAGTTTGAGGAGAAGTCCTTTGAGAACAACTTTGAGTTTAGCATTCTAAAGGCAAGATGCCTAGTTGCTCTTCAACAAATTTTGCATTCTAAAGGCATGAGGCCTATTTGCTCTTGAACTCCTTTAGGCATGGGTAAATCCTAATTCTACGTCCTTTCACCGTTTTGCATTTTGGTTCAAATCAAAACAAGCACATACAACACAACATAGCAATATAATAATGGGCTCAAATGAGCAAAAGATAAATGGCATAAACATAAAATATGTGCTCAAATGAGCAAAGTGAAAATCAAGATGAATAATGATCAAGAAATAAATGACATTAAAAGTAAATGGCAAGAAATAAAAAGCTCAAATTAAAGTTAGTAGTTAGTAGAGTTATGTTAGCTTGTCATAAGACAATGTAGCGCTATGTTAAGCAATCGTAAGTGGACTAATGAAGTAGTCACGCCTATCTGAGGCCGGTCAGTAAAAATATAGGAAAAGAACACAAGTTAGATGTTAGTTCTAAGTGTTGGCAGCAATTTTGGTAAAACAAAGAGTGTTCACAAGATGTTATGTGTGATGTCTTAACATAAGATATCATGTGTACCTACTGGAGTTCAAGAACTTGATCATGCAGGATTGTTTCAGAATGTCATACACAAGGTCATGGCTTCTGATAATATGTTCCTGCTGGAGTTGAAATGGAAAACATAATTATGCAGGATTGTATCAGGATATCATACACGATATCATGACATCTGATGTTTTGTACCTGCTGGAAATTATAAAAGGAATTATGGAATTATGCATGATTGTTCCAGGATGTCAGACCCGATGTCATGACATCCTGTACACAGAACATTCAGTATGAATATCTGGTGTTATATGATTGCGCAATTAATGGCAATCTATGTATGATTGAAGATCTGATTTGCAGGCGCATTCAATCATTGATTACAACCTGATTTACTTATTTTCCAAGGAGATCTAACCAGCTGTCATCAGAAGATTTGATTGGAAAATAGTTTAGGGTTTTCAAGATGTCCAAGCCCAGCTGAAAGCTTCTATAAAAAGGGACTTGGAAAACCTATTTTAACAACACAACCAATACTGAGCGAAATATATATATATATAGAGAGAGAGAGAGAGCTGGGGTTTGTGTCTTGTTTAGTCGTGAGACTTGTAAGCCATTCAAGTCATCTTTTGATGATTGAATTGGTCTGATTTGTGGTTGTAATTTGTCACTCTAAAACTGTTAAGCAAGAGTGTGTGTCTACTTGATCAAAGTTATGAAGCAAGATCAAGTGTGTGTCTACTTGATCAAAGCTATTAAGCAAGATCAAGTGTGTGTCTTCTTGATTGAAACTGTGAAGTAAAATCAAGAGTGTGTTATTGAAAAGTGTTTTCTTTTCTCAAGGGATTGTTGTTTAAGATCACAGGTGTGATTGTAGGGAAGTGAGTGGGTTCTCATATCTAAGAGTGCTTAGGTAGAAATTGCACGGGTAGAGATTAGGTGAGAAAGACTGTAACTTGTTGAAGTGTACGGAGAGTCTTTGAACTGATTCTATTTAGTGGATTTCCTTCCTGGCTTGGTGGCCCCCAGATGTAGGTGAGTTGCACCGAACTGGGTTAACAATTGCTTGTGTCTTTTGCATTACCATTCTATATCTTTCATCTGTTTGTGTTACTCAGATATTAGTGTCGTGACATTACCTTCGACATCTCATATCTGATACCAGAATTTTCAATTAGTATCAGAGCAGACATCCTGCTCTGGTACTGGGTGAGATCTAGGGACTATACTTTCTGGTACAATGGAGAGAGATGGAGGATGTGTTCACAGGCCACCAATTTTGGATGGTTCTAACTATGACTATTGAAAACCTCGAATGGTAGCTTTCCTAAAATCTCTTGATAACAAGGCTTGGAAGGTTGTGTTAACATGCTGGGTACATCCTGTTATTACTAAAGAAGGAGAAGCCACAACTGATAATAAATCTGAAGAACAATGGTCCAAGGAGGAGGAGGATCTAGCCCTTGGAAATTCTAAAGCAATGAATGCAATATTCAATGGGGTAGACAAGAATATTTTCAGGTTGGTAAACTACTCTGAAGTGGCCAAAGATGCTTGGGACATTCTCAAGACCACTCATGAAGGCACCTCTAGAGTAAAGATGTCTAGACTGCAGCTGCTCACCTCCAAGTTTAAAATTTTAAGGATCAAAGAAGATGAAAATATTCATGAATTTCAAATGAGTATCCTTGAAATTGCTAATGCCTCAGGAGCCCTAGGAGAGAAGATGTCAGATGAAAAACTGGTAATAAAAATACTCAGGTCACTCCCTAAGAAATTTACTATGAAGGTGACTGCCATAGAATAGTCTCAAGACATCTCCAACATGAGGGTTGATGAGCTAATTGGTTCCCTCCAAACATTTGAGATGGGATTGAATGATGGTTCTATAAAGAAATCCAAAAGCATGGCCTTTATGTCAAACACAGAAGAGGAAAATAGTCAGGAGGTTGATGAAGATTTGGCCAATGAAGTAGTAATGTTGGGAAGACAGTTCAACATACTGTTAAAAAAGATGGATGTAAGATCTAAGGCAAATGTCAAGAACATCTCATCTGACATCAGTAAATCCAACAATGCTGGAAGAAGAGCAAGGTCAGATGATAAGCCCAAAGAAGGAAAATAAGTACAGTGCTATGAATGTGATGGGTTTGGACACATTAGAATTGAATGTGGAACCTACCTCAAGAAGCAGAAGATGAGTCTTGCTGCCACTTGGTCTGATGAAAGTGAAACAGAGGAAGCTGTAAATCTTGTGACTGCATTGACAGGAAAATGGGGTTCTGATGAAGACTCAAGTGATGATGAAGTAACCTTTGAAGAGTTGGCCTCTACCTATAGAAATCTGTGTCACAAAAGTGTAGAGTTGTGTAAACAGGTTGAAATCCAGAAGAAGGAGATAACTCAACTTGAGAATGAGAAGGTAGAATACTTGGAAACCATCTCCAAATTAAAAACAGAAGCAGTGGTTCTGAATGCCAAGCTAGATGAAAGTCAACAAGTTGAAAGCCAGAAGATAGTACAGCTGGAGAATGAGAAGGCAGACCATGTGGAAACAATCTCCAAGTTAAAAATTGAAGCTATGTTCTTAAATGCTAAACTAGAAGAAATGACCAAGTATGTAAGGATGTTAAATAATGGATTTGACTCCTTATACAAGATTCTCCAAACTGGACAAATAACAGGAGACAAATATGGCATTGGGTATAATGAATCTAAGCCTGAGAGCAGTTACACTGGTTGCAAACCTCAAGCCAAACCTAAATGCATCCATAGTAAAAGTAAACCTATGATGTCACATCATATGTCACAACATCAGCGGAGAAGACAACAGAAAGGGAAACACCAAAGATGGAGATGTCATTACTATGGTAAATTTGGTCACCTGAAGCCCTTCTGCTATAAGTTGTATGGTTATCCTAGCCCTATTCATCATCAGACTCACTATCAACCCAGACCCAAGCAGCACAGGCCTATCAACAAGAAGCAATGGGTTCCTAAGACTAACGTTACAAGTCTAATAGCTCACATTCCCCTCAGAGTCTCAACCAAAGAAGAGTGGTATTTTGATAGTGGATGTTCCAGACACATGACTGGAAACCAAGACCTACTAACTGGCATTCATCATCATGCCATAAGCTATGTAACCTTTGGTGATGGAGAAAAGGGTGAAATCAAGGGAACATGTAAGCTTGATTGTCTTGGAGTTCCTGAACTTGACAAGGTTCTACTGGTTAAGGGCTTGACTGCAAATCTAATAAGCATCAGTCAACTATGTGATCAAGGTCTGAATGTTAACTTCACCAAAACTGAATGTCTGATTACTAACAAAGACAGTGAAGTGATTATGAAAGGAATCAGGACCAAAGACAAATGTTACATGTGGATCTATCAAATTGATTATTCCTCAAAGTGTACATATGTCAAAGAAAAAGGGATGAAGATGAGTATAGCTGCTAGAGGAACACTCAAGAGTGATGAAAGACAAGTCTGTGGGAAATGTCAGACAAGGATGTCACACCAGAAGCTCAGACTTAACCTCACTTTCAAAGGAGAAAAGGTCATGATGGCTCAAATAGATGAAAGGTTAGATCAGATAGGTGGACATGTTACTAGTCATATGTAGTCTGAAGTTGGAGAGAGCTTTGTTGGAACTGGGCCACAAGTCAAGCAGATAGAAGGGAATATGTGTCTATCTCAAAGCAAAAGTGCCAAGAACAATGTTGAGAATATTGGGATGGAGAGTGAAAGGACACCTGCTCCTACACATTTGAAAGATGAAAATGGTGTTTATGCTGAATATATAGCAGATGGAAGCAGCTGTTCTCAACTGGGTTGGATGAAACTACTGATAATTGCATACAATGTCACACACGATGTCATGACATTGTATTATGACAACCTGAATGCTGCAACTATGTCCAAAAATCCTATTCAGCACAGTTGGACCAAGTACATTATTTGCTACCATCACTCCATTAGAAAATTTGTGGAAGACAAATTCATAGCTCTAAAGCATGAAATGCAATTAGTTGACAGATTTGTAAGGGATTTGGATGATAATCAGTTTGAATATGTAAGAGGGAAATTGGGGATTTGGACTCTTGTGAAATTATGGCAATTAAAGTGGAGTGGAAAAGGAAATAAAAATAGTGTTTGCCCACTTAAAAGAAAGAGCCACATTAATGATGAATCATTACCTAGTATTGGAACTAGTATCTATGCCATTTTCACACGCTACCTAAACACAACTCTTTCCATCTTCATCCAACTACTCAGAAAACCTCTACTAGGGCAAAGAAATTTTGTTCAAAAGTTCAACATGTCTCAACATCCATCATCATCTGGGTCAAAACCCTCTCATCATGCAAAGACTCCCTCCATGGAGTTTCTAGATGAAGACGTGCTGGACGTTACTCCTCTTTATGTGATACCAGGTGACGCCCCAGGCCCCTCTTCCATGACTGGAAGTAAGCAAGGTAATATCCCTGATAAATCTCCTCTTCCAAATGACATGCATTATGTTGATCGTGCCATTAGGAACCTAGTTACTAGGATTCTAAGTGAAGGGCATACAGTCAAGGGTGTTTCTACCCCTCTGTCCAGAAGGGACCCCTCACCTGAGAAGGAACCCCAAGTTGAGAAAGATGATGACTCATCTAGATCAGAAAAGGAAGTGGCTGCTAAGGGATTATGTTCTCTAGGTAAAACCCTACCTAGCAAGAAACCAGCAAATATGTCTCATGAAACTGCTGAGAATATTATTGACCTGGAGGAAGAAAGTTCTGAAGAAGAGGATGACACTTTGGTCCATCTTGTAAAACCAAGTGTAGCTAAGAAACTGAGGACTAGAAAAGGGAAGAGTGTGGCTGAAATGAGAACAGCAAGAAGAGTGAAAAAGGTTGCTGGTGTAGGACCCTCCAAATCTTGAAGTAAAGTTGAGGTTAGGAAAAGGAAAGAAAGAGAGAGTTTTGACTCTGATGAGGATGTCGAAGACGATGTCCCAGACATCTCCCCTGCAAAAAGGCAGGCTATTAAGAAGTCTCCAGGCAAAGTTGTTGCTGTGCACTTAGATAATATCTCATTTCATTTAGAAGATGGTGCTGCAAAATGGAAGTTTGTCATTCAGAGGAGGGTAGCTGTTGAAAGAGAGCTTGTTGAGATAAAGGAAGTGATGGATTTGATCAAAAATGTTGGACTGATGAAGACTGTGGTTGCTCTGCCCCAATTCTATGAGATGTTAATAAAAGAGTTTATTGTGAATATCCCTGGGGATATTTATGAAAAGAACAGCAGGGAATTCTGCAAGGTTTTTGTAAGGGGTAGATGTGTGAGATTCTCACCAACCATTATCAACAAGTTCCTAGGAAGAGGAACTGATGGAGGAGTGGATTTAGAGACTACAGACAATGAGCTCTGTAGGACTATTACAGCTAGCCAAGTTAATATGCCATCTTGCACAAGATTGGTTCAACCAACTGGGTGCCTACTAATCATATCTCTACCATCTCCATTGGTCTTGGAAGAATCATTCATACAATTGGAACCAGGATTAACTATGATTTTGGAAGGTTTATGTTTGATCAAATTATCAGACATGCCTTCACAAATGCAGTGAAGCTGCCCATTGCCTTCCCTTCAATCATTTGTGGTATTATCTTGAGCCAACAACCAGGCATTATTAATACAAGTGACATTCCAAGCAGAAGAAAGCCCCCACTATCCATTCACTATAAGCTGTTTGAGGGGAGTCATGTCAATGATGTTGTCATGACATCTTCCAGAAGAGAGCCTGCATCTCAAGGGAGCTTAATTGATCAGTTAAAAGATACCTGCAAGGAACTGGATAATGGTATAAGGATGGCCAAGGCAAGAAAAGAAGCTTTGGAGGTTCTTATTAGTAGCCTAGAAAAGGAAGAAATGGAGAAGGCTGGTGAGACCAAAGATTCAGATGCCAATACCTCAAGTGAGAGGTCAAATGCTCAATCTAGTGGCAACTCTGAAAGCTCTGAAGGCTCTGAAGGTGAAGGTGATACATCTTCCTCTGATTAATGGTTCCCCCTCTGTGTTGAAGACTGGTATGAAGACTATGTGAGGTGTGTTGTGTTTGAAGATTGTTCTGTTGTGGCTGATGTTATGGAAGTTGTTCCCCCTGCTGTTTGGATGCTGAAGTTTTTATTGTTTTTTGTTTAAATGTGTAATTTGTGGCAGTCCTCATTGATGCCTGTTTGTAATATTTTGGGCTCTTAATGAGTTCCATGGATTTGTTCATTATCTCAGCTATCACAGCTGTGTATGATGATGGTTTGTACTTCCTAACTATTATGTTTTAACATTTTTAATGTTATAACATCTGATCCGACATTCTCTGCTAGGCTAATTGACATTTATTTTGTCTAATTGGTCACCTTTTGTCAATTTTGACTAAAAAGGGGAGAAGTGTTTGATGTGGAAGTTGTTAAAGTTGTGAGTTGTGGAGCTGTAAGGAGATGTATGTAGCTGAACAGATGGACAACTATTATTGAAGGAGATGTGATGTTCTGTTTTTAGATGTCAACGGGGATGTCTGATGTGGTGCACAGGTGTTGATGTTGAAGAAGATGTCAGAATGACATTCTGATTGTTACAGGTGCGGTGGTTATAGATGCTGTTATTATCAAAGAAGATGTATGTGTGTGCACAGATTTAGGGGGAGAAAGAGTACCCTTGTGCATTTGTGTGTCTTACTAGTTGCATCCATAACTAGTAATTTTGTTTGTGTTGCACAAAATTAGGGGGAGGAGAAGTACCCTTATGCATGTGTGTATTACTAGTAGCTATAGCTAGTAATTATGTTTGCTTCTGCTGCTGTTTAAACTGTTGTTTAACTGCTGATAGTTTTCTTGTGAACAAAAAGGACAGATATATGTTTTAGCCAAAATTTGCCAAAGGGGGAGTTTGTTAGTTCTAAGTGTTGGCAGCAATTTTGGTAAAACAAATAGTGTTCACAAGATGTTATGTCTGATATCTTAACATAAGATATCTTGTGTACCTGCTAGAGTTTAAGAACATGATCATGCAGGATTGTTTCAGAATGTCATAATGTCATGGCATCTGATGATGTGTACCTGCTGGAGTTCAAGAACATGATCATGCAGGATTGTTTCAGAATGTCATACACAAGGTCATGGCTTCTGATAATGTGTTCCTGCTGGAGTTGAAATGGAAAATATAATTATGCAGGATTGTATCAGGATGTCATACACGATGTCATGACATCTGATGTTTTGTACCTGATGGAAATTATAAATAGGATTTATGGAATTATGCAGGATTGTTCCAGGATGTCAGACCCGATGTCATGACATCCTGTACACAGAACATTCAGTATGATTGTCTGGTGTTATGTGATTGCGCAATTAATGGCAATCTATGTATGATTGAAGATCTAATTTGCAGACGTATTCAATCATTGATTACAACCTGATTTACTTATTTTCCAAGGAGATCTAACCAGCTGTCATGAGAAGATTTGATTGGAAAATAGTTTAGGGTTTTCAAGATGTCCAAGCCCAGCTGAAAGCTTCTATAAAAAGGAACTTGGAAAACCTGTTTTAACAACACAACCAATACTGAGCAAAATATAGAGAGAGAAAGCTAGGGTTTGTGTCTTGTTTAGTCGTGAGACTTGTAAGCCATTCAAGTCATCTTTTGATGATTGAATTGGTCTGGTTTGTGGTTGTAATTGTCACTCTAAAGCTATTAGGCAAGAGTGTGTGTCTACTTGATCAAAGTTGTGAAGCAAGATCAAGTGTGTGTCTACTTGATCAAAGCTATTAAGCAAGATCAAGTGTGTGTCTTCTTGATTGAAACTATGAAGTAAAATCAAGAGTGTGTTATTGAAAAGTGTTTTCTTTTCTCAAGGGATTTCTGTTTAAGATCACAGGTGTGATTGTAGGGAAGTGAGTGGGTTCTCATATCTAAGAGTGCTTAGGTAGAAATTGCACGGGTAGAGATTAGGTGAGAAATACTGTAACTTGTTGAAGTGTACGGAGAGTCTTTGAACTTATTCTATTTAGTGGATTTCCTTCCTGGCTTGCCTTGCCAAACAAAAAGGGAAGGGCCTTGTATTGACTTTTGGTTATTTTCTTGACCAAGAAGCAACTTATCTTTGACACAAAATAACTCACTTGATCATGGATCAAGTTGAGTTTGGTTTGGATCAAAGAAGGTTAAACCTCTCATTTGTCAAGATAAACCTCAAGACTTTAACTCATTGGTCATTGATGGAAAGAAAGGGGTGAAGATGAAAGGGAGGGGATAAGAAGTCAACAAACAAACCCAATTGATCAAGGGATAACTCATCCTTGATCAAATTCATTCATCTTTCCAAGTGACGATCCATAAGGACTTTCAAACCACAAGATTCAATGAATTTGATCAAAGTTGAATCAATTAAACCTCAATTAACACCAAACAGAAGAGAAGTGAAGATAACAAGTCAAAGAGTCAATGATATTTTTTTGGTATTTTTTTGAATTAAAAGAAAATACAAATAAAAATAAACAAACAAAATGGAACCTCAAATTCAATTCAAAGCAACTTCAAAAAGTCCAATTAAATTCTCATAGGTTCAACATAGTCAAACAAACTTTGACTAATTTTCTCACAATTTTTTTGAAACCAGAAAGTAATTAAAAACAATTAAGAATAGCATAATATGAATTAAAATCTCAAATAATCTCAAAACGATCAAGAAATTGTTGAGTATTTTTCATTGACTTATCATGATCCATAGATGCTATGAAAATATTTTTGGATTTTTTAAAAGTCAGAAAGTATTTTAAAATGAATTAAAACCATTAAAAACCAAGTAATTCATAAAAAATATCAGATGAAGTCACAAAAATAATTAAAAATCATAATATGAAACTAGGATTTTCAAGAATTTTTTTGGAATTGGTCTCATATTTTTCTGACTTCAAATGAATTTTTAATGAATTTTTGAAAATAAAAGGAATTAACAGAAAATAAAAGGAATTAACAGAAAATAAAAAGAAAATGGAATAAACGAAAAATGCACAGCCATCAGATGCGTTTCATTAATTGACGTGGCACTTGGCACGGTTCAGATCTGATGGCGCACGATACATCCAAGTCAAACGCGACACATCATGAATTAAAATAAGTAATTAAAATGAATGAACTAGATTAGATCGTGGCATGGAGATCCAAGGGCCCTAGCATGCACACGTGGTGGTGGTGGTGGAAACCACCATCTTCTCCGGCGAAGCAACAAATTCCGGTCACCAGTTGCAGAAAATAAATCTTAACCAAAATGAAAAAACAAGGCCATGGAAATAAAGCTCTTGTGATGGAGATCATCACTGTACCAATGGATCTCCCTCACTCTTCCTATATTGAGAGAAATGTGAAGGAGAAAATCATGGTGTCCACACGGATTGCTCATGAAATGAAGAATTGAAAGCATCAACAGCTTCCCTCAAGTGTGTGGACTTCAGAAAACCACAGAAACACAAGAATGCTACATTGAATTAAGAGTTCTAGATCCAAAAAGTTTGAGATTATACCTCTGAATTGATGAACTTCTGGTCACGATTTCTCCAAGATCATTGCTCCTCTTTGATCTATGAATGTAATGGAAGTGATAGGCTAAGGAATTTGGCTTTAAAACTCAGCTAATGATGCTGAATTTCAAGCTCGAAAAATTGAAGAAAAGTGATTAATTCCTTTAGTGATGGCTATGGTTTTACTTCTACAATACTTGGGATCTCCAAAAAGGTTAGCAAATGAATGAGAGGAAACCTCTATTTATAACTGAACGCATTAGTTGATCATGCTTTGCTCATGTGCATGGTAAATTGAATTTGAATTGCATGGGCCTGTGTAGGTGTGTGGAAGGCCCAATGATGGCTGAAGTAACTTCCTGGTAACACATGAAAGTCATTTGGACGTGCACTTTGGAGGGAAACAACTTGAATATTCAAGTTTCATCATAAAATACCAAAATGCACATAAATGGAAATGAATTCGAAACTCACCAATGGTAAACCCCATGGACTATTGTGAGTAATGGTTGGAAAGCCCTTGAAATAAGGAACAAAAGTCATGTTGGGCAAAAACTCATTTGGCATGTGAAAATTGATGAAAACTGGCTGGGAAAATCCAAGTACAAAACATGTTCAAATCATTTTGAAAAATTTCTCCAAAAGCAAGCTTAATCAAACCCCTTTGATTTCATGATGCAAGCTTTAAATGAAAACATCTCCAACATCAAAGTTGCAGATATTTTCAAGATGGTCAATCTAGACTCAAATTTTGCATCATTTGTATTTTCTATAACAAAGTTATAGGCATTTGAAGTTGGGTACTTTTTCAAATTCAATGAATTAGGTCCAAGATGACCTATAATGTTTTTCATTATCACATGTATTTATTTTAGGATTATGAAATTTTGTCCAACATAGCATTTTAAGTAGATATCCCAAGATTTCCAATGCCCATGGTCTCACCTAAAAATCATAAAAATATTGGAAGTTATGCCCTTGGTAAGTTGACCAAAAATTAGGGTTTAAGTCAAAATGACCTATAATGTTTTGAAATTACTGATGATCTTCCAAGCTTCAAATGGATTTTTTATGAACATGAAAGTTGTTCATATGGTTCTTAATAACATTTTTTATATTGGTGTCATCTTCATTTGGAAAACACATCAAACATTATATCTCATTGGATCTCAGCTTAATTAGATGACTTGACTGGTCAACTTTTCAAGGCCAAACTTCCAATCTTGATGAATAAATGATTGAGGGGCCTCAAATAGGCACATATATGCATAAAATGATTAGTTAAATAACTTCCCTTGATTAAATTTGATCAGAGGTTGAGATTGCTTCATGGGCAAGGCACAGCCAAAGCATAGTGAAATTAGGGTTTCCTTGGGAAACAATCTTCAAGCCCTTTGGGTTATCTTGATCAAATTGGAAAATTGAGATACTTGAGAGACATATATGATGATTAGGAGCTTTGTGGACCATTGTCATGCTTTTTCTCATCTTCATCTAGCCATTGCATTGGGCTCAGGAGCCTCCTAGGAGCATTATGGGGCACATGATCACTTGAACTTCAAAACAAAAAGAGTTAGTGACATATTTTTGTGCTTTTTTTAGTAATAAAAATAAGAAAATCAATAATATACAATACAAGCATGCTTGGTGATCTCAAACCACTCAAACAAGTCCCAACCCTAGGGTTAAGTAGCCAAACATGTTATGATCCTTGAGGTAATGCACTTGTGCAATAACATGATGCCATGAGGGATCTTAGGGTCAAAATTAGGGTATTACAAAAAGGTTTATAGATGGTAAACGTGCCATTTCAAGAAGAGTCTTGCCACTCCTCAGACACATACACACTCGACAACTGAAGTTATTTCATGAACGAAGAACAAAAATTGGACAAAAAGAACAAAACTTTTCGAGAAAAATACACTTTTTACACAAAAAGGTCTCATCGGGCGTGTCAATTTGTTTACTGTTGTTTTTAGTAAATAATCACGAGTTTAGTTCACTTAAAAGATTAACTCGAAAAATCTCAAAGACAATTTGTGTAGAGAAAATATACAATGAAAAGTGTGTGATTTGGGTTTAAAATGTTTGGGCAATAAATCAACTTAATGGAAGCAATAAATTTTGGATAAAAATAAAAAGCAATAAACAAAGTAAAAGACATTAATTGTAAATGCTTGAAATACAAAGGATTTGCAAAGAATCTAAAGAGTGAACACAAACTCACATTTCTCACAAACTATTTTACTCGATGCCTTGAGTATTCTAGTTCTATAGATAATGAATGAGAATTTTGTGATCCTAAATTCAAGGCATGGGCCTGGTGTATCCTGCTACGTGGGCAACTTTTTCTCTAACTTACTTCCACATGTCTTCAAAGACAAATTATTAAAAACCAAACAAAATATGGTGATAACTGCGTTGATAACCGTTTCTGAATTATTTAACTTCCTTTGTCGAATGTTGAGACATCTCCATATCACATATTCTTTGGACTTGAAAATATCCTAAGTCCTTAACACAAAAAAATATCGACTTTGACGTCGTGTCAAAGGGTTATTATGTGATCTTTTCAAGATTTTGAACATGTCTGGAAGAGTGAGTGATCCAAATCTTATGGATCTGTTCCTGAGACTCCTCAAAACAATTCTTGACCTCAACTTTACTTACAAGTCAGTTAAACCAACTTGTCGATATAGTCAAAATGTCGAAGCTCTTGACTTAAGTTTTAGACACTTAGTAATGTCAACATAGCTATGACCATCAATGGGTTGACTTTTCACTCAGTTAAGAATCCCAGACTAACAACTATATGATAATTATTTTGAATAATTGCCCTATTTATTTTTATTTGAACATACTAAAAGTTGTACCATATTATAAATCTATCATTAATAAAAAATGTACCATTTTTTATTGTTTTTTTCTTCCTCCTTATCTCCTTCGTGCCTGAAGCTTGCTCCACGCATCTAAGATCCTCCTATCACACTATTTCCCAATCATTTTTAGTTATTGAGTGGAACAAACACTAAAACTTTTTTCCTCTTTATCTCCTCCGTATCCGAAGCTTGCTCCACGCATCTGAGATCCTCCTATCACATTGTTCCTCCAATCATTTTTAGTTCTTGAACAGAACAAACACTAAAGCTTTATTTGAAAATTTAGAGCAAAAATGAGGTGACGAGTTTAGAGGTAAAATGAGGTGACGACTTTTGAAGGAAATAACTAAAAAAAGATAAATATTCAATTATTTTTCAATAATTTTTTTATTAAAAATGATAAATAAAAACATATTATTAATATATTTTTAATAAATTATTATAAAAACATAAATTTAATTTGAAATATTTATTTAACCCTTCTAAAAGTCATCTTTGATATAATTTTTTAGCTTCTTTAAATTAGAGAAATTTTATATTATGAAAAAGAATTCTTTAAAATCCTTCAATTTTAAATCTCTTCAGTACTTCTACTTCATTTTTTTTTGTAAAATCCTTTATTTCCTTTACTTTCCCTATAAACTCTCAAATAAAGTTTAATTCATTTATTCCACCAATTTGACCCATTTAATCATATTAAGACATAATAACTATGAACATCTGATATAGTTAAATATATTAAAGAAATTCAAAGACAAAATTGTTTTGTAAAATTATTCATATGCCCTGCCATAAGTTTCCTTAAATTTATCGTATTATACTTGGATTGTTAGGCATATTGAAGTTCTTTTTGTCCTATAACATAACTGCTGATAATAATTTATTATTCAATTGTCATTGTCAGGGTTTAAATTTATCATGTGCAAGAGTCATATATATATATATATATATATATATATATATATATATATATATATATATATATATATATATATATATATATATATATATATAATGTTTTTCTGTTTCATCGAGGTTTGGTAGTGATGGATGCTCAATTATTCTTTAAGATAAATATATCCGATAAACTAAATAACGCGGTTTCTGGTATGTGTACTCTGAATAAGACCAGTTATATTTGCTATTAATAGCAGGCTAATTAGTTTAACATTTTTTTGACTTATAATAAAAAGTTTCTTCAAGCTTTATAAAAAGTCTTTGGTCAAAGTCTTGTTATTTAATTCATAAAAAGTATGTATTATTTTATAATTATGTTTGCTCTCGATCATAGCTAAGTGCAATCTTTATAAAAGAAAGTGGAGATTATCCTAGATTAGAATATGGAATAGATCATATGATAAAGATGATCCCCGAGTAAATGGTTTTGATACGGTGGTTATGATTTTTCAATAAATAGAGGGGGTATATATAAAAAATATTAACACTTTAACACTTAAATTAATGTTTAAATAAGGTAAAACTTTGCAATGTGTGTGGTGTGACTTAGAATCACACTGATATAGATGACACAATTAGAATTGTTCCCAGTTTGTTTGGTCTGGACTGTTGACCTTAACTGTGGGATGTAATCAACAGTTATGCCGAGGGTGGAGGTTATGCTCTTTGTGGTGAATGAAGCGCCCTTTGCTAGATTGGACATATGATATAAGTTGATCATAATAGGTTTGTGACCAGTCTAACAACATTTTCCCACAAGTTCCTGCTATATCAGCTTTGAAGCAAGTATTGTTGACGTAAGAATCAATGAGATGAGGCCGATTATAGAATAGGTATCATTGAGAGATCTTTGTATATTAAGAAGTTGCTCTGGGAAAAGAAAGCTTTGTTGTAGTGTTGAGTGATGGTAGTTGGTTTCGTGACATGCACATTTAATGTTCCTTGTGCATATGAAATGTTGCTATGGTGGATGCCTCCATGTGTACCCACACGTATAGGTAGGGAGATGACGTGTATAGGCATACTCTAGTGCAATTATGGGTTCAAGATTTCTTTTTATCCATTGGATGCTATCTTTGATCTTTTGTTGAATCATGCTCCTTAAAGTTGGCGCCTTTGTTCTTATAAAAGGAGAACTTGAGTTTTATTTTCATATTTCGACTTATTCATCTTGGGTTCTATTAGAGAAAGTTTGCATGTGCTTTGTTTGGAACTTATTGCAATTTTTGGGTTTCGAGTCATCCAGTAAGAGAGTCTCTTGCATTCTTCACTCAAGGTTCCAACTACGTGCAATACTTAAGTTACTTTGTTCTTCTTCCTTCCTTTATTTTTTCAGCTTTCAACTTTTTTCAGTATGGCACACATATGGAAGTGATATCTAGATAACCATGTTAGATACCTTAGCGATATAGAAATAAGTGATGCTAATTTAAAATCGAACTAGAGGTAGTCAATTCTGGAGATAACATGGGTGCCTATCTCCACTAAGATAGAAATGAGGGAGGTTGTTGATGGGTTTACCTTTGGCAATATCCAATTGGTTCACACTGTTCCTGTAATTGATCTCATGGATGATTGTAAGATCAAGCGTAAGGTCACTAAGGATGAGGTGAAATGGTTGTTGACCAAGTGGCTCAAAACAGAAGCGGGAGTCAATGTTGGAACAAGTTTAGTTTACAACTATCCTTGAGTTATGATAATAAGAAAGTGTAGAGAACAATTTTGTACTCTAACTATTTTCCTGAGTGTCCAGAAAATAGAAAATAAATTATGACTCTGAACCAAAGGATAAACCTAAAAGCGTGTTTACAAAGAAGTCAACTCTGATATGTCAAGTCCATGTATCTTAATAGAAACCATCCAGATAGACTCTGATAGAGGTTATGACTACTAGCTTCTGAAAGTCTCAAAACCTAGTTCTCCAAAGACCTTGAAAGTCTCACCAAGTTCTGAAGACAAATTCTGAACTCTACTCAAGGTTCATCAACATGTATAAGAAGCCTCTAACTAGAAGATTTAAATCCAAAGGTCAACGACTGAGTGATGTGACATAATTATAAAAGCAACTATACTTTCTATGTAAAGTATTGTACTCTGTACCAAAGAAGTTTCTCACGTACCATCATCCTCACCAACTCTCTGATACAAGCGCCACTCTAATGTTACAAATTGAAGTGGCCTTCATACAGTGATTACATTGAGCATATTCCAACTTCACCTTCTAATGGATCTATATCTTCCTATATAATGAGGTCTTTGAAGATTGAAAAATATGGATTTAAACTTGTGTTTCTTCATGTTGAAGCATCTTTGAACATAATTCTTTGAATATTTTTGTTGAGTGTAACATTTGATTTAAACTTGTGTATCTTCTTATTTAAGCATATTATAAACACAACACCTATTTATCTTAACATTTTGTTAATTTCCTTGAGAGACTAAGTATAGTTAAAATTCTCAAGAAGTCATTGACAGTTAGTCTTTGAGTTGTTTTCCTTGAGAGACTAGGGTATATTCCGAATTTCTCAAGAAGTCTTAGACTTTGTGTCTTTTAGTTTGTTGTAATCAGATTGATTATTGAATTAAGTCCTTATTGATAAGGAAAAATCACTCAGATGGGTGGACTGGATGTAGCTTAATTAACAGCGAACCAGGATAAAAATACTTGTGTTATTATCTTTATCTCTATCTTTGCTGTTTGATTTATTAGATTACAAAAGTTTTTTAAATCCAGAAACCCAATTCAAACCCCCATTTATTATATTTCTTGCACCTTCAATTGGAATCAGAGCTCGGATTCTGGTTTTTGACTCTTTGTGTCAAACACTTAACTGTGTCAGACAAAGATCCATCATCTTGAAACACAATATGGCACCAATGATAAATATCATTATTATGCAAAACCTCCAATCTTCTATGGAGAAAAGTTTGACTATTATAAAGATAGAATCAAAAGTTTCTTCCTAGGTTTTGATGCTGATTTATGGGATATGTAATATATGGTTACACACATCCTCTAGATACAGATGACACTAAGCTTGAAAGAAGCAAAATAAATTATCAACAAAAGAAGGATCAAAATAATTATCATAGATCCATAACTATATTACTGAATGTTATTCCTACTCTAAGTATAAAAAGATGACAAATAGAGACCCTGACAAGTCTATATTTGATTCTCTAAAAATGACTCGTGAAAGAAATGAGCAAGTTAAAGAGACTAAAGCCTTTGTTTTAATTTATAAATATGAATATTTCAAAATGGAAGAGGATGAAATGATTGAGGAAATGTTCTCAATATTTCAAAGTATTGTAACTAGATTGAAAGTCCTGAACAAAGGCTATACCAATTCAGATCATGTATAAAAATCATCAGAAGTCTGCCTAAGAAATGGAAACCAATGGTGACAGCACTAAAGGTGTCAAAATTTCTGAACAACACAGTTTTGGAGTAACTTATAAGTTCCATGAGGAGTCATGAAATTGAACTTAAGGAATATGAGCCTAAAAAAAATATCAAGTATGTGGCTATAAAATCCAAAGGAAAACCTGAGAAGGTCAAAGCTCTTCAAGATAAAGAAGATGAGTTATCTATGCTCTCTATAAGATTCAACCAACTCTGGAAGAAAAGGCAAAAGAAGTTCAGAGGCTACAAAAGAATAGGTGGTCAATCTGAGGCAACATATGGGAAAAATAAGTTTGGAGCTGGCAAGGATGTTACTTGCTTTAAGTGCAAGCATCCTAGACATTACAAAAATGAGTATCCCAAACTCATTCCTAAAAGGAAATTCTTTAGAGAGAAGAAGAAAGTTCTTATGGCTGTCTGGGATAACTCAGAAGCTTCAGAAGATGATTCTAAAGAAGAGCAGGTGCACATGGCACTGATGGCTAGCTCAGAAGCATCTGACTCTAAATCAGAATTAGATTCAGACCCCAATGAGGTATTCTCCAGTCTTACTTATTCTGAAGTTGAGTCTTGTGTCACTGAAATTCTTGAAAAGTTTCAAAGCCTTCAGAACATACATAAGGATCTAAAAAGAATCCATGTTGCCGACTCTAAAGCCCTTAGTGAGCTGAAGAAAGAAAATCATGTTCTGGAAAAAAAATTGTTCTTAAAAAAGATAACTCTGCTCTAAAAAGAAAGAGTAAAGAACTAGTAAAGTAGATTCTTTCAGAAGCTCCTATGGACTCTAATGATGTCATAAAGAAATATGGCATGGATTTTCAAAAATTTCTTGCACAAAACATAGACAGAAGCAAAATGGTTTCCATTATCTATGGAGTAAGCAAAAATGGTAAAAGAGGTTTTGGTTATGTTCCACCAAAACACTATAGGGTCAAATCTAATTTTAAACAAAATGCTACAAAACCAAAAGCTTTAGACTCCCATTTCACTTATGGGAACATACATGATTAAGCTGCACAAAAACCCCAGGCAAAGAAAAACTATGGGAAAACAAACAAAAAAGGACCCAAAAAGATATGGGTACCTATAGATAAAATAATTTATGTTGCATACATCCTTAGCAACGTAGTTGAAACACCAGTCATGGTACCTGGACTCTGGATGCTCAAAACATATGACAGGAAGAAGGCATATGTTCTAAAGTCTAGAACTTAAGCCTGAAGGCTCCGTAGGTTTTGGAGGCAATCAAAAGGGTAAGATTATTGGCTCTAGAACTATTGGTAATGGCTCTCTTTCTTATATGAATATTATTTTACTTGTTAAAGGTTTAATGCATAAACTATTGTCAATAAGTGAATTAAGTAACAATGGTTATGATATTATCTTTAATCAAAAGTCTTGCAAAGTTGTTTGTCATAAAGATGGTTTTATACTCTTCAGTGGTAAGAGGAAGAACAAAATTTAGTAGATCAGACTTTCTGATTTAGAAAATGAAAATGTTAAATGCCTCATGTCTATGAACGAAGAGTAATGGACCTGGCATATACGGTTAGGTCATGTTAGTATTAGAAGGTTCTAAATACTTACCAAGATTAACCTAGTCATAGGCCTTCGAAATCTGAAGTTTGCTTTAGATGCTCTTTGTCAGGAATGTCAGAAAGGAAAGTTTTCAAAAGCTTCTTTCAAAGCCAAAAATGTTGTTTCAACCTCTAGGCCTTTGGAGCTTTTACACATTGAATTGTTTGGGCTTGTGAAAATAACTTATGTCAATGGTAAAAAGTATGGTTTAGTCATTGTTGATGACTACGGAAGATGGACATGGGTCAAGTTTCTTAAACACAAGGACATGGGTCAAATATCCCCTTGAGAGTATACTTCTCCTCCTTTGGAATTATTATAAAGGTGGAAAAACACAAATATATAAAAGGAAGAAACATATTCAAGCACATAGATCACGAATAATCAAGCAAAGAAAAATTGACTTATTAATAAAAAAACATTTATATATTAAAAGACAAACAATTACAAAAGGAACGACGCGAGAAGCTAGAAAAGAAACAACGCAAAAAAATGCAATAAAGAAAGGACTATTTGGTTTCCTCATTAACATCATAAAACAACCTAAATAACAGTGACATTTCAGTCTTACCAAGCTTTCGTTCCATGATGTCAGTCATCTTATTTGTCTGCTTCTGCTATTTGATAATGGTGTCGAGAAGAGCTTCAATAAGATAATTATGAGGGACTCATTGTCAAAGTCCTCTAGATTTGAGGGACCTCCTCACTTAGGTGTTTGTTGTTGATGTTGTTTACTTTTGGAAACTTCACTTGCTTTTGGAGGTTTATACACCACCGCTTCATCATTAATGGTCATTGTCATACCTTAATTTTTAACCCTAAGATCCCACATATCATTTTCATCCTTGCATACAAACAAGATCAAATCTTGGTCCCTGTCCCTCTCATATTTTGGTTTACCTTTTGTAGGGATCATCAAGCACTTCTTTGTTGGTGTTTTACCATAGTGTTTATATGTTTGTTACCTATCTAACCATTAATCAAAATAGAAAAAATATGTTTTGTTTTATGTAAGTTCATTGTGCAAGGTAGGGATTTTCATCAAAAGAGTATCAAGCATGGTTCCTCAACTAGGGTTTGTTTTGATTCCTCAGTAAGGTGTGCTCAACCATTGATTCTCAAGGAGCTTATCTCTCAAAACTTGATCTCTAAGGTTCTCAAGCACCTTTCAATCTCATTTGTATCAAGAGCATCTCAAAGTCTTATGGCTTACTTCTCAAGAAAATTCAAAGGTTCATGTGTTTATTTCCATGCCTTCTTCAACACGTTACCTCAAACTTTGAGCAATTTAATCAAGATACATTCAAGGACATATTTTTTTGAGTTCATATGATTATCCATGTGCTTTGAAATACAATAAAAGTCCAAGTGCACAATTTATTCCAAGAGGATTGACCAAAAAGTCAACATTTGAAGTCAAAGTTCTAAGGATCACAACTTCTTCAATCCTCAGCATTTTTGAATGCTTATTTTTGTATATGACTCTCTTCATTATCCTATACAACTTCTCTTTGTATGACTAGAGCAAATTATGCTTGTAAGATCATCAAAAGTTTGGAGACATTTAGGTCATTTGTGGACTTAGTAAAATTTGACCTATTTTAAAGTGATTTTTTCTCAACTTTCAAGGTTTACAACTTCTTCACATTCGAGGTTGATTTTTTTCACAATGTCATTTGTGATTCCCTCTACAAGTTTTCATAATGTCATTTGTGATTCCCTCATTGAGACATTACAGATCATTGACGGATTGCAAGTCACACTTTTCACACATTCTAATCAAATTCGTTTTGCAGGAATTAAGCTTAATTCCACACGTATTTAGATCTAAACACATTCCCTATAAATATAGGAAGCTACTTCATTCATTTCCAAGATTTTGAGAACCAAGAAATCCTTGCTTCACTCTGAAATGTTTCTAGAAAATTGAACTATCGTGTTTTGAATTCCAGCTTGTTTCATTCCAATTTCTTGATTCCATTAGCATTTTCGGTCTTCTCTAAAGCTTTTTCAACAATTCCCAAGCTCCAAGATCTCCTGAATCGCTCTAACCAGATCAACTTCATCAACTTTTGATCACCATTTGGACAAGGTAGTTATGAGCGTTATTTTAACTTAAACAAGTTACCATAATGTAGTCCTTCATCCTATGATGCTTTCCCCTAATTTATCTGGTGTTGATTAATCATGTTCATCATTTAATTTTATTTTTCGTGGATTTATTGCTTCTAAAACTTCTCTGAAATTCCTCATGCTCTATTTAGATAAATGAATTTGGAGCATGAAGTTAAATCCGTGATGAAGAGGCAGTCACATTGGTGGTGGTCTCGTATTCTAAATTTACCAATCAATGAAACTCCGGTGAGAGGCCATTGGGGAAGATAACCGGAGTTCACCTCAGGTCATCTGAGTTTGGAGACACGTTGGACATTAAAAATATTTTGATTGGTCCAATTTGAATAAGATCCCGTGATTTATTTTGGCTAATTTCCATCGTGTATCCCAGCCTTATGATTGTTGGATCTACCACGTCAATTAATGAAGTCAGATCCAATGCTCCGTATTTTTTCTGATTTTATTTCTTTTTCTTTTTTTCATTTTTCATTTCCTTTTCTTTTAAAATTCATAGAAAATTCATTTTACATCCAAAAATACCAAAATAATTTCTAAAATTCTCTTTTATTTTTCTTCATTTGATTTTTATTTTTCAATATTTCATTTTCTTATTTTCTATTTTTTTTCTCTTTTTCCATTTGTTTTAATTTGTTTAAAAATACTTTTATGCATTTTTAAATTTTGAAAAATTTATTATATGTTTCTTATTTTATTTCCAACCTTCCATAATTTTTTTGGCCATTTATTTGGTAGGACTTTATGAATTTTCTCTTTTATTTCCCTTTTAAAATTCATTTTAAATATTTTTTGATGCATTTTATTTTATTTTTTATGGCATTTTATATTTGCTTGACCTTTGTTGACTTCCGTTGGCCTTGGATCATGGTTGTTTTGATCATAGATCTCATCAAACTCAACGGATCATGGGTGTTGATGAGGGTGAAAACCCTAATCAACCAAAATGGATGATTGATTTTGATGATGACTTGATCCAATTTGGGCGTGGCCTCTCTTGTCCCTCTTCTTCTTCATGTCTTTCTTTTCTTCCTGGTCAATTGAATAATTTGTGTCCATCTTGTTCATGATTTGTGGATTGGTTCTTGAGAACTTTCATCATTTTAAATCTACCTCTTAATTGGTCATGGATTATTTAGGGTACTTTGGATTGTTGCAAAAGTTTGTTTTAAGTACTAGGAAGTATGGATCGATGTAATGGACCACTCTCCTAGCCTTTGTGCTTGATCAATTCTCTTTTATTTTTTTGTGTGGCATAAATTTAGGAGAATGATTTACATATCATTTCTCTAGCATGTATTAACATAAACATTATTCTTGACCGACCTCAGAGAGTTATGAATTCTACATAAGTCCAATTACGATTGTCATACCCCGAAATTCGCCCTACCCTTCACATAATCATATAGGTAACTAAACCCAGACATTTGCATATCATCTTCATGCATTCATTTCATTTGAATAAGCATGGTTTGACACATGCAGTCATCATTTTGTCATCGTGTCATAATAATTGTTCCGATTAATTCTGACTTCGTGTTGATTTCAACTTCAAATTAACTTTTAAAGTTTAAATTGATTTTGAGGTTAAATTTGATCTTTGGAAATAATTTGGTTTTAGAAATCATTTCGCTCTTTTCCGAGTTAATTTTAGAAGTTCCAGTTGAGTTGGACGATTCAAATTGATTCTTAATAAGTCGAATTGGTTTTGGAAATTTAATCATTTCAGACCAGAGTAAGCCCATTCATTTTTAAGTCCATTTATCCTTTTTGTTTTATCCAAATCCGTTCATTATAACCAAAAATCCAAATCCATTTTTTACAATTTCTAAATCCAAAATCCATTTTTATCATAACCATTTTTTTATCCATAATCCAATTCTTCAAATTACCATCCAATTAAATCCAATCCACATTTTTTAATCCATTTAGAAAATCCATTTATCCAATCCACATTTTTTATCCATTTAGAAAATCCATTCATCCAATCCACATTTTTTTATCCATTTAGAAAACCCCATCATCCAAATCCATTTTTTTTATATTCATTATCCATTTAGAAAATCCACTCATGAACCAATTCAAATCCTTTTTCATTTACCATTAACCAAAAACCAAATCCATTTATTAAAGCCAAACCATGTCCATATTACCAATCCATTGTCCAATTAAACCTATTCCAAGTATTATTCATTAACCCATTTCATTTAATCCATAAAACCAATTTAGTATCCATTTTATTTATCCATTTAATAATCTAGTTTTTTTCATTTTTATCCACATGAGACAAAGAAGGGACATGAGATAAAGAAGGGACATGAGACAAAGAAGGAGGAATCAACTACAATCCAGCTTTAGCAAGTCAACAACTTGGGTTCGTTATGAAGGACAAACCTAATAACACTTTGTTAGAAGGTTTATTTTTCCAAGAGGGGAAAAACACTCAAGGATTGAAGGCTAGGATGGTGCATGCTTGGGATGATATTCATAGGAAAGGAAAAAGTGAGCTTGGATTGAAGAATTTTGTAGCTTTAGAGCCTTACACTAGTTAGGTGAAGAGGAGAGCAAAAGAATTCAAGATGCCTTATGCTTATGAGAGACCTATGTCTTTCGTAGTGGTCAAACCACCCACTATTCATATTGAAGACATAGAGGAGTTGAAAGAAGATTTTGATAGTATAAAGAAAGATAAGGATGCTCGGGAAGACAAGTTTCACGCTTCAAACCTCTAGAAGATAGAATTGCAGAAACAGTTGAAGGAAAAGGATGACTTGATAGAGTTGCTTGAGCAGCGTGCTATGAAGAGGTCAAGGGATCAAGATGCTTTATTTTCCTCTAACAGTTCACCATCTACTCATCTTCCTACTTCCAGTGTTTGGAAAGGCATTATAGATCAGCTCATAATGGAGAAGGATGACATGAAGAGTAACTATGAGAGAGAGATCAAAAGACTTCGCAAGAAATATCAGCTTGGAGTTGGGTCATCATCGGATATGATTTTGTAGACTTAGTTTCTTTTCTCTTATGTTTTAGGATTATTATTATTGTATTCCAGATTGTAATCCTTGCTATTATTAATAAGATGAGATGTCCAATATTTTAAAATGTGTTATTTTATTTTATGATGTTTGCAATTGGCTTTATATCTTGAAGTTCCTTGAAAACTTTGCATTTGCATTTTCATATGATGCATCATGTTGCATATTAGTCTTGCTTTGTGTAAGTTTTCCAGCTGTCTCATTGCTTCCATTTCTTGGTCTTCTTTCAGACAAGTTGTCTCACCAGTACAACACTCATGCTAATCAACAAAAGAAGATGGATTATCTAGAGCAAGAGAATGTTGAACTCCGTGAAGAAGTGACTACTTTGAGGGAAAGATTTGAAAGGCTCACTACTATGATGAATTCTGAAGGCCGCTTAGAATCAACCTCCTCCTCCTCGGACTCCGCCTTTGAGGACTTTAATTTTTGAAATCATCTCTAGGCACGTTCCTGTGTGTCCAGTCAGTGCTCCACAACACCAAATGCCTCCTAGTTTCCCCTGGAAGTGGTTCATCTGACACTTCCAGAAGGTATGAGAATGGTTTTCCCAAGAAGAGGGAACATGATGCTAACGCTATTTCACAAGAAAATCTTATAATACCTCCGAGAAACATCCAACATCACCAGGATATGGCGTCAATTACCCCAATTATTAATCCTGCTCCAGTTTGTCAAGTAACACCGAATTATGAACCACATTTTCAACAATGTACTCATCAACAAAATCAACAGAACCATGTCCAGAGTCCATCACAATTTGATCCAATTCTGATGTCCTATGCGAAATTATTTCCTCCTTTGATACAAAAGAATTTGGTACAAACTAGAACTTCGCCAGCTATTCCTAAAGATCTTCCCTGGTGGTGTAAACCTAATCATCATTGTGCATTCTATCAAGGTGCACATGGTCATAATATTAAGAACTTTTTTTCTTTGAAAGCTGAGGTGAGAAGACTAGTGCAAAGTGGTATTCTGTATTTTGAAGACTCTAGTCCTAATGTGCAAGCCACTTTGTTTCCTAAACATAGTGGTGCAACTGTGAATATAGTCAACGGATTTCTTGAAATGTATCGTGTCTTTAATGTCAACCTGATTAGAATATCCTTGGTTGAGATGCATGCAACTTTGTGCGAGCTGAGTTGTTATGAGCATGATCATGCTTCTTGCCATATCTGTTCAAGAAACCCTCGAGGGTGTGCGGTGGTAAAGAGAGATTTGGAAGAGATGCTGGATCAAAATCTTATTCAGATTACAAGAGATAGGGATGAAAATGAGCACGAGGTGAATGTCATAGTTACCCATTTCAATATCCCATTTCCAGTTGTGATTGCCTACAATAGTCAAAAGTCTTTTGTCTCTCCTTTTTCTATTCGACTGGCAGGACCTACACTCTATGAATATGATAGAGTTGTTCCTTACAAATACAATGATACCATGTTGGAAGACGGAAAAGAAGTCCATATTCCTTCCTTTTCTTCTGTTGTGAACATTGTTGATGTAAGTGGTGTGACCCGAAGTGGTCGATATTTGCTTCTATGGCTCCTAAAGTAATTGAAGATGCTTCGGTGGGTAAGCAAAATCGGGTGGAAACTATTGGTATGCAGTCTAGCCAGTCCAGCAGTATGAGCCAGAAGTCTGATCAGGATGAAATGCTGAAGTTGATTAAGAGAACTGAATTCAATATGGTGAATCAATTACTACATACCCCGTCCAAAATATATGTCTTATCTTTGCTGATGAATTCAAAAGCTCACTAAGAGGCTTTGAAGAAGGTCTTGGAGCAAGCCTAAATGGATCATGATGTAACAATTGGTCAGTTTGATGGAATTATGGCCAACATTACTGTGTGTAACAATCTAAGCTTCAGTTATAAAGAATTGCCTTAGCAGGGGATGTACCATAATTTGGCTCTGCACATTTCAATGATCTGTCAAAAAATGCTTTGTCCAATTAGTTGGTTGACACTAGCTTTTTGTTGAATGTTATGCCAAAGTCTATTATGTCCAAGCTCTCCTATCAAGGTGCTTCAATGAGGTTTAGTGGGGTCGTTGTGAAAGCCTTTGATGGAACAAAGAAGACTGTGATTAGAGAGGTTGATCTCCCGATGAAGATAGGTTCGTGCTTATTTCAGAATATGTTTCAAGTGACGGATATCCATCCCGCCTATACTTGTCTCTTGGGCCGTCCATGGATTCATGAAGCTGGTGCAACAATGACAACTATCCCTTAGAAGTTGAAGTTCATGAAGAATGTAAAGTTAGTTATTGTGGGTGGTGAGCAAGCCATGTTGGTGAGTCATCTCTCTTCATTTTCGTATATTGATGCCAACGAAGCTGTGGGAACTCCATTTCAAGCTCTTTCTATTGATGATAATGTTGTTAAGAAGAATAGGGCATCCATGACTTCTTTAAAAGACGCACAAAAAGTTATGGAGAATGGTCAATCTATTGGATGGGGTCAAGTTGTTGAGCTTGCAGAGAACAAGAACATAGTTGGTTTGGGCTTCTCGCCTAGTTCAACCCATAGAGGTTTGAAGCGTATTCAAGAAGTTTTTCACAATACTGGTTTCATCCACTCTAAAGATCAGTCTGCTACTGCAATTCTAGAAGATGATCAAGAGAGAGAAGCGCCAAACTTTGTGATACACTGATTGATGTGCCAAAATTGGACTGTTGTTGATGTTCCCTTTTTTATTTACTTGTCAAAGTAATATATTCTTGTTATTTTCAAAAATCCTTTCTCTATGCCCAAAGTGAAAGTGAATCTATGTGGGCTTTATTTCAAATTTTATCATCATTAATAAAATCTTATTTTGTTTATCCATATTATTGTTTTTTCTCTTTGATTTTTTATGAAAAAATGGTAACTTAAAAAACCAAGATAATAATAATCACTTTCTATATCTTCATCATAATTATGTATATAGTTGTTCATATTCTAAAATCAAGCATAAAATCATTGTGCAGATTAATTGTTAAACCCATTGAAAACAATAACTCTATACCCTCTCCCAACTTTGAATTTCATGTGTTTGAAATGGAAGAAGAGGATATTAAAGAGATTCCTGATGAGATTTCCATTTGCTTGAGCACAAGGAGAAGACCATTTAGCCTCACAAAGAGCTGTTGGAAGTAATTAATTTGGGTTCTGAAGAGAATAAGAAAGAAGTCAATATTGGGGAACTGCTTTGCTCAGATGTTAAGAATAGGATGATAGAGCTTCTTAAAGAATATGTGTATGTGTTTCCTTGGTATTATAAAGATATGTCGGGTCTTGATACTGATATTGTGGAGCATAGATTACCATTGAAGCCAAAGTGTCTTACAGTTAAGCAGAAGTTGAGAAGAACTCATCCCGATATGGATGTTATGATCAAGGAGGAAGTTAATAAGCAAATTGATACCGGTTTCCTTGTTACTTATGAGTATCCTAAATGGGTGGCCAATATTGTGCATGTATCGAAGAAGTATGGAAAATTTCGGATGTGTGATGATTATATATACTTAAACAAAGCTAGCCTAAAAGATGATTTTCATATGTCACACATTAACATGTTAGTCGATAATACAGCTAAGTTCAATGTCTTCTCCTTTATGGATGGTTTCTCCGATTATAATTAGATCAAGATGACACCCAAGGACATGGAAAATACAAAACTTATTACACCCTTGGGAACATTCTGCTATAGAGTGACGCCTTTCGGTTTAAAAAATGTTGGTGCAACGTACCAGAGAGCCATGATTACTCTTTTCCATGACATGATACACAAAGAGATAAAAGTATATGTTGATGATATGATTGTTAAGTAAAACACTAAAGAAGATCATGTTGAGTATTTGTTAAAGTTGTTTCCGCATTTGAGAAAGTGTAAACTCTGCTTGAATCCTAATAAGTGTACTTTTGGTGTCCGTTCAGGAAATTTATTGGGTTTCATTGTCAGTCAAAAGGGTATTGAGGTAGATCTTGATAAAGTCATAGGTAATTAAGAGATGCCTACACCAAAGATAGAAAAGCAAGTCAGACGATTCCTTGGGCGTCTGAATTACATCTCCAGGTTTATATCTCACATGACTGCCACATGTGCGCCAATCTTCAAGCTTCCCCGTAAAGATCAAGGTTACGTTTGGACAAAAGTCTGCCAAAAACCTTTTGACAACATCAAAGAGTATCTGCTTGAACCTCTTATGTTGTCTCCTCCGGTGGAAGGAAGATGACTAATTATGTACTTAACTATGTTAGAAAAATCCATGGGTTGTGTACTTGAACAACAAGATGAAATTGGTAGAAGGGTGCATGCCATCTACTAACTGAGTAAGAAGTTTACAACTATGAGTCTCGGTACTCCATGCTTGAAAAGACTTGTTATGCTTTAGCCTGGGAGGCCAAACGCATACACCAATATATGATTAATTATACCACTTGGTTGATATCCAAAATGGATCCAATCAAGTATATATTTGAAAAGCCTGCTTTGACAAGGAGGATTGCTCGTTGGTAGATGCTATTGTTTGAATATGATATTGAGTACCGTACTTAGAAGGCGATTAAAGGAAGTATTCTTGCAGATCATATGGCTCACTAGCCAATTGATGATTATCAATCCATCAGGTTTGACTTCCCTAATGAAGATGTTTTGTACTTAAAAGATAAAGATTATGATGAACCATTTCCTGAAGAAGGACCAGAGCCTGGATCCTGGTGGGGTTTAGTGTTTGATGGAGCTATTAATTCTTATGGTAATAGAATCTGGGAAATCATCATTAAGCCTAAGGGTTCTCATATCCATTTCACTGCAATATTGATGTTTGATTGTACGAATAACATGGCAGAATATGAAGCTTGTATCATGGGTCTTGAGGAAGCCTTTGACTTGAGAATTAATATCCTTGATGTATATGGAGATTCAACCTTGGTGGTTAATCATATTAAAGGAGAATTGGAGCCTCGTCATCATGGCTTGATCCCTTACAAAGATTATGCAAGGAGGTTGTTGACTTTCTTCAACAAAGTTGAGTTTCATCATATACCTCGTGAAGAGAATTAGATGGCAGATGCTTTGGCTACTTTTTCTTCCATGTATAAAGTAAATCGCTGGAATGGCGCGCCTAATATCAGAATTATGTGCGTTGATAGGCCTGTTCATGTGTTTGCAGTAGAAGAAGTCACAAATGATAAGCCTTGGTATCAGGATATCAAGTGTTTCCTCCAAAATCAGGAGTACCCGCTTGGGGCATCCAACAAAGATAAGAAGACTATGAGAAGACTAGCTGGTAATTTATTTCTAAATGAAGATGTGTTGTACAAGAGAAACTTTGACATGGTCTTGCTCAGATGCGTGGATAGACACGAAGCAGACATGTTAATGCATGAAGTTCATGAAGGATCCTTCGGTACTCATGTCAATGGGCATGCAATGGCTAAAAAGATGTTAAGGGCAGGTTATTATTGGATGACAATGGAATCTAATTGTTGTAAGTATGTGAAGAAGTGTCATAAATGTCAAATTTATGCTAATAGGATTCATGTTCCTCCGACTCTTCTCAATTTTATCTCATACCCATGGTCTTTCTCTATGTGGGGAATTGACATGATCGATATGATTGAACCCAAAGCTTTAAATGGAAATTGTTTCATTTTGGTGGATATCGATTACTTCACCAAATGCAGTCAAGAAATACTTCGCCTAGATAAATAAAAGAGCAACTCGCTAAGTTGAAAACCCGAAAGGGCGACTCAGGAAAAAATGAGCGTCTCAGTGGATTGAAAACCTGAAAGGACGGTCCAGGAAAAAATTAGAGACATAAATAGAAGATAATCATCCCAGTATATTGAACACCCGAAAGGGAAATCTAGGAAAAAGTTAGGGATTATGGCAAGTAACTGCATCAGACCAAACTTGATCATTTGAAGCAACACTGCCTATCAAAGATTCTTATTCAGTCATCCTTGATCGAAGTTTTGGGAATAATGGAATTCAAAGTTACTAGGGAGAATAGTGGTTATTGTATTTCAATGTAGCACTTTCCATGTATTTACCATTTTTTCAACATTGTAATGATCCATGGGGTCACGACATTTGAGGGCTACCATTATATTAATAAAATTTGAGCCTTTTGCCCATTTGTTTGTTGTTCTTATCTTGTTTCAGTTTACGGAATTTCATTTATTTTTAATAATAATTTTTGAAACAAAATATATATAAACAATCATGTTTTTGAAATTTACAAAAATATTTTCCTCGATTTGTGAATATAAAAAGTGGAATGTCGACTGTGATCTCAAGGATGGTAAGATCTTGAATATGGGAGCTCAGTGTTCTCCCAAGACACGATTTTCCTTATGGATGTATCCAAGATCATTAGTCTGAACATGAGATTTGCGGGAATGGTAGAATCTTTAGTGAAGTTGCCAACAGGTCTTCATAGCAGAGTTTGTTCGGATGTTTCTTATCCCCGACAAACCTTTCCTCGGAATGGAGTACATGCTTTTAGAAGACTAAGTTCTGGATCTCCAAGCAGTTTTTTATTTCTCTCTCAAGAAGGATTTAAGCCTTGTATCAGGATTTAGCTCCTTTGATGGCTTATGATCATTCCTCGTAGGGTTTTTATTCAGCTAAATCCCTAGCGAGATCTCCAGTAGTGTCTTCATCTTGTTGAGATTAGTTGAGTATCCGATTGTACTGTGTTATCGATCTAAACCTTTTATCTCTGTTTTGTTAACATATTCAAGCACATATTCATACACATAATCATACGCATATTCATAGCATCATGATTCTTATTTATGCATCTTGCATTTCTTGGTGCATTCCCCGCTCTCTGGTGGTTTTCCTCCCCACTGAGTATGTGTGTCCTCTCTCCAATAGAGTGTCGACCTTAGGCAGAAAGAGATCATCCTTTCTAATTCCGCATGGAATTTGATCCTCGTGGAAGGTGTTGTTTCAGTCTTCCTTTCCAGTCCATTATCTGGATGAAAGTAATCCCCAGTTGAGTTTATTTCCTCATCGGGTTGAGTCTTCTTTGACCGTTTCTCTCCAGTTCATTCCTAAGTTGAACTATTGGTCCTTATAGCTTATTATCTTTGTTAATCTATCACTCGGTTGATAGTAGGTAATTATTTGTATTGTCTTTGATTGGTTACCTTTGTTAAGTTATCACCTAGCTAGTAGTTGGTAATCATTTCTTTTGAGATTATTATCTTTGTTAAGCTATCACTCGACTGATAGTAGGTAATAATTTCTCTTACCTTTGGTTGGTTACGTTTTTTAAGCTATCACTTGGCTGGTACTAGGTAATCATTCCTTTGAGTTGGTTACCTTTGTTAAGTTGTCACCTGCCTGGTAGTTGGTATCATTTTTTTGAGCTTATTTTTGTTAAGCTATCACTCGACTGATAGTAGGTAATAATTTCTCTTACCTTTGGTTGGTTACCTTTGTTAAGATATCACTTGGCTGGTAGTTGGTAATCATTCCTTTGAGTTGGTTACCTTTGTTAAGTTATCACCTAGCTGGTAGTTGGTAATCATTTCTTTTGAGCTTATTATCTTTGTTAAGTTATCACTCAGCTGATTGTAGGTAATAATTTCTCTTACATTTGGTTGGTTACCTTTGTTAATCTATGACTTGGCTGGTAGCTGGTAATCATTCCTTTGAGCTAGTTACCTATGTTAAGTTATCCCCTGGCTGGTAGTTGGTAATCATTTCTTTTAAGCTTATTATCTTTGTTAAGCTATCACTCGGCTGATAGTAGATAATAATTTCTCCTACCTTTGGTTTGTTACTTTTGTTAAACTATCACTTGGCTGATAGTTGGTAATCATTCCTTTGAGACGGTTATCTTTGTTTGGCTATCACGTGGATTGTAGTTAATAATCATTTCTTTTTAGCTTATTATCCTTGTTAAGCTATCACTCGGTTGATAGTAGGTAATAATTTCTCTTACCTTTGGTTGGTTACTTTTGTTAAGCTATCACTTCGCTGGTAGTTGGTATTCATTCCTTTGAGCTGGTTACCTTTGTTAAGCTATCATCTGGCTGGTAGTTGGTAATCATTTATTTTGAGCTTATTATCTTTTTTAAGCTATACTCGGCTGATAGTAGGTAATGATTTCTCTTATCTTTGATTGATTACCTTTGTTAAGCTACCACTTGTCTGGTAGTTGGTAATCACTCCTTTTAGCTTATTACCTTTGTTAAGCTATCACTTGACTGATAATTAGGTAATATTTCTTTCCCCCGGTGGAGTCTTGCTTTGATAACTCCTCCCCCGTTTGGGCCTTTGGTTCGTTTGTTTTCTAACTATGCATTGGTTTCTTTCCAATACAGTAGTTACTCCCGAGCCGAGTTGTTCCCCTATGGAACCTTGTTTATCCCCAACTGGGTCCCCCTATTGAGTCTGTTATTCCCCTGTAGAATTTCAGTCTCCTTTTTTCTCCAGCAGTTCTTTGTCTCGTGGCGCTATATTCCCCACAGAGATCCTCGTCTACATTCATATTTATTATATCATAAGCATTTTTGTAGTATCTTAGGGCCAAAAATTGGGTTTTCTGTATTTAAGTTTCCTCAATCCCGTCGAGACGAAGATCTCAATCTTCATATCTCTGAATTGAAGAAACTTAAATAGGGGCATCTGTCATACCCTAATTTTTAACCCTAAGACCCCACATACCATTTTCATTCTTGCATACAAATAAGATAAATTCTTGGTCCCTCTCGCTCTCATCTTTGGGTTTGCCTTTTGCAGGGATCATCAAGAACCTCTTTGTGGGTGTTTTACCTTTGTGTTTATATGTTCCTTACTTATCTAACCACTAATCAAAATAGCAAAAATATGTTTTGTTTTACTTAAGTTTATTGTGCAAGGTAGGACTTTTCATCAAGCATGGTTCCTCGGCTAGGGTTTGTTTTGATTCCTCAACAAAGTATGCTCAACCATTGATTATCAAGGGGTTTATCTCTCAAAACTTGATCTCTAAGGTTCTCAAGCACCTTCCAATCTCATTTGAATCAAGATCATCTCAAAGTCTTGTGGCTTACTTCTCAAGAAAAGTCAAAGGTTCATGTGTTTACTTCCATGCCTTCTCCAACAAGTTACCTCAAACTTTGAGCAATTTACCTAAAAGACATTCAAGGACATCTTGTTTTGAGTTCATATGATCATCCATGTGCTTTTAAATACAAGAAAAGTCCAAGTGCACAGGTTTATTCCAATTGGTTTGACCCAAAAGTCAATATTTGAAGTCAAAGTTCCAAGGATCACAACTTCTTCAATTCTCAACATTTTTGAATTATTATTTTTGAATATGACTCTCCTCATTATCCTCTACAACTTATCTTTGAATTACAAGAGTCAATTATGCTTGGAAGATCATCAAACGTTTGGAGACATTATAGGTCATTTGTGGACTTAGTAAAATTTGACCTATTTTCAAGTGAGTTTTTCTCAACTTTCAAGGTTTTCAACTTCAATTTTTAACATTTCAGGCTGATTATTTTTTCACAATGTCATTTGTGATTCCCTTTACAATTTTTCTTCAAGGATCAAAGTCAAAATATGCTTGGAAGGCCATGGAATTCATTGATACATTACAGGTCATTTATAACCATTTGATACTTAGAATTTTCTAAGTTACATGACCAGTTTTTCGTGCCAAGTTCAACATGCCATACCTTTGTGCTCAAGTTTCCAAATGCATCCTTTCTTGACACATTGTAATCTTTGTTATGATGTCAAACCTTTGCAAAAAGAATGGGATCAAAAGCCTCTTGAGCAAGATGCCCCATTGAGTTGAACACGGTGACTTGAAATTGAAGAAATCACCATGTTCCGAATTTGAACTTCATTAATCCTTAATTACAAGCCAAATTAGAACACATTTTGGACCTAAACATGTTTAACCAAGTCTCCCGAAGTTAATTACCCTTAAAACGCACGATTTGGATGAGTTTTAATGGATTGCAAGTCACACTTTTCACACATTTTGGTCAAATTCGTTTTGCATGAACTAAGCTTGATTCCACACGTATTGGATCCAAACATATTCCCTACAAAAAGAGGAAGCTACTGCATTCATTTCCAAGCTTTTGAGATCATAGAAATCCCTGCTTCACTATAAATGTTTTCTAGAAAATTGAACTAGCGTGTTTTGAATTCTGGCTTGTTTTAGTCCAATTTCTTGATTCCATTAGCATCTTCGATCTTCTCTGAAGCTTTTGCAAAAACTCCAAAGCTCCAAAACCTCCTAAATCTATCTAGCCAGATCGAGCTTCATCAACTTCTGATCACCATTTGGACAATATAGTTCTGAGCATCATTTAAACTCAAACAAGTTACCACAATGTATTCCTTCATCCTTTGATGATTTCCCCTAACTTATCTAGTGTTGATTGATCGTTTTCATCATTTTTTATTCTTCATGGATTGCTTGCTTCTAAAACTTCTCTAGAATTCCCCATTCTCAGTTTAGATAAATGAATTTAGAGCATAAGGTTGAATTCGTAATGAGGAGACGATCACATTGGTGGTGGTCTCGTGTTTTGAACTTACCAAATGATGAAACACCAGTGAGAGATCATCGGGGAAGATGACCAGTGTTTACCTCAGAACGTCCGAGTTTGGAGATACACTTGACATTTAAAATGTTTTAATTGGTCAAATTTGAATGAGATCTCATGTTTTATTTTGGCTAATTTCCACCGTGTGTCCCAACCTTTTGAATGTTGGATCTACCACGTCAATTAATGAAGTCAGATCCAACGCTCCTTGTTTTTTATGATTTTATTTCTTTTTATTTTTTTCATTTTTAATTGCTTTTTCTTTTAAAATTCATAGAAAACTCATTTTGCATCCAAAAAATACCAAAATAATTTATAAAATTCTATTTTATTTTCCTTCGTTGAATTTTTATTTTTTAACATTTTATTTTCTTGATTTACTATTTTTCTTGAATTTTGTCTTTTTCCCTTTGTTTTAATTGGTTTAAAAATACTTTTATGCATTTTTAAATTCTGAAAATTTTATTATATGCTTCTTATTTTATTTCAAACCTTCGATAATTTTTTTGGCCATTTATTTGGTGTTTTGAAGGACTTTATGGATTTTCTCTTTTATTTCCCTTTTAAAATTCATTTTAAAAATGTTTTGATGTATTTTATTTTATTTTTTATGGTATTTTATATTTTTATGGCATTTTATATGAGTGTGATGGAAGAAGAAAGGTTTAATGGCTACTTGGGATGACTCTAAATCCTCACGAGATGACTCTGAGGAAGAGCAATTTAATGTGATGAAAAGATCCAATCAAAATCAAAATCATAATCTGAGTCAGACTCTAAAGAGGTATTTCCTAATCTATCTCGCTCTAAATTAGAATCTTGTCTTTCTGAAATTCTGGAGAAATATGAGAAGCTTTAGAACAAATAGAAGGATCTGAAACAAGTCCAATATATGAATATAAAGCACATAGTAAGCTTAAGAAATATTTTTCCACTTTGAATGAAGAGAATTTTATTCTGAAAAATCAAAAATTTGCACTTCAAAGTAAGAGTTCTAAACTCGAGGAATAAATTCTTTCAGAAGCTTCTGTGGATTCTGAAAATGTCATAAAGAAATATGAAAAATATTTTCAGACATTTCTAGATAGAAACATAGATAGAAGAAAAATGGATTCAATGATCATGGAGTTAGCAAAAATGAAAGAAGATGAATTGGTTATGTGCCTAAAGAAAAACCTATTTTAAAACCAAAGGAAAAACTAAAAGCTCTTTATTCTCATTTCTCTTATGCACATACAGAAAATGATTATTGTGAACAAAGACCCAAGTTCTCTAAGAACTCTAGGAAAACTAACCACAAAGGACCCAAAAAGATATGGGTACCTAAGGACAAAATAATATATATTGCATACATCCTTAACAACATAGTTAAAACACCAATCATGGTACCTAGACTATGGATGCTCAATACACATAACGAAAGAAGGCATATGTTCCAAGATCTGGAACTTAAGCCAGGTGGTTCGTGGGTTTTAGAGGTGATCAGAAAGGGAAGATCATAGGCTACAAAATAGTTGGTAATGGCTCTCTCCCTTTTATTACTAATGTTTTATTAGTTAATGGATTAATGCATAACTTATTGTCCATAAGTCAATTAAGTGGCAATGGTTATGATATATTCTTTAATAAAAAATCTTGTAAAGTTGTTAGTCAGAAGGATGGCTCCATTATTTTAAATGGCAAGAGGAAAAATAACATTTACAAAATTAGACTTTCTGATCTTAAAAATCATAATGTAAAATGTCTCATGTCTGTTAATGAAGAACAATGGGTCTTGCATAGACGATCGGGCCATGTTAGCATGAGAAGAACTTCTCAGGTAAATAAGCTTTATTTAGTCAGAGGCCTTCCAAATCTGAAATTCTCTTCAGATGCTCTTTGTGAAGCATGTAAGAAAGATAAGTTTTCAAAAACATATTTCAAAGCAAAGAATGTTATTTCTACCTCTAGGCCTTTGGAACTCTTGCACATTAACCTCTTTGGACTAGTGAAAGTTGCTTTTGTCAATGGAATGAAATATGGTTTAGTCATTGTTGATGACTACAACAAATGGACATGGGCCAAATTCTTAAGACACAAGGATGAGTCACATTTTGTATTCTCTACCTTTTGCTCATAAGTGCAAAATGACAAAGACTTTAGAATTGTTAAAGTCAGAAGTGATCATGGTGGTGGATTTGAAATAAATATTTTGAAAAACTTTTGGATGAAAATGGAATTTCCCATGATTTCTCCTTCCATAGAACTCCACAACAAAATGGAGTTGTAGAGAGGAAGAATATGACTTCGAAAGAAATGGTCAGAACCATGATCGGTGAGACTAATGTGGCTAAGCACTTCTGGGCAGAGGAAGTAAACACAGCGGGCTATATTCATAATAGGATCTCTATAAGACCTATTATGGGTAAGACTCGTTATGAATTATCGAAGAACATAAAGCCTAACATTTCATATTTCCATCCTTTTCAATACACTTTCTTTATTCTGAACACTAAGGATAATCTGAACAAGTTTGATTCTAAGACACAAAAGTGTATAATGTTAGGATACTCTGAACTCTCTAAAGGCTATAGAGTATATAACACTGAAACACGAATTATTAAGGAATTAATTCATGTCAGATTTAGTGATAAGCTTGACCCTAAAAAGTAAAATCTAGTTGAGAAGTTAGTACATCTAGAGATTACCTATTCAGGATCTGAAGGTAAAGCTTCAGAAGCTAAAGATGCTGAGACAAAAGACTATGAAATTGTTCAACCAGAAGTTGTTGAAGTTCAAACTCCTTTGAGGAAGCTCATATGAAGATCATCACACTCTGAAGAATTGATTATGAGATATAAATGTGAACCAGTCAGAACCAGATCCTCATTCAAACCTTCTGAAGAAATGCGTATTGGTTTGGTTTCCCTCATAGAACCTACATTTGTTGATGAAGTGCTTATGGACATCTTCTTGTATCAGATGGATGTTAAGAGTTCATTTATGAATGGTTACATAAATGAAGAAATGTATGTACGCCAACCTTCTGATTTTGAAAATCATAAAAACACAGATTTTGTTTTCAAACTTAAGAAATCTTGTATGGTCCGAAATAAGCTCATAGAGCATGGTATGAAAGACTAGGAAATTTTCTTTTAGAAAATGATTTTACTAGAGGGAAGGTTTATACTACTTTTTTATGTAAGACATCAAAAATTATATTCTTGTTGTTCGAATTTATGTGGACGATATCATATTTGGTTCTGCTATTGCTACCTTGTGCAAAGATTTTGCTAAGTCAATGCAGACATATTTTGATATGAGTCTGATGGGAGAACTCTAATTCTTTTTGGGTATCCAGATTAGTCAAAGTTCATAAGGAACATATATCCATCAGAGTAAATATATCAAAGAACTTCTGAAGAAGTTTGACATGTCATAATGCAAAATAGCTAAAACTCTAATGCATCTTACGTGTATTCTGGAAAAGGATGAGGTAAGCACTAAGGTATAGAAAAAGTTATGCAAAGGTATGATATGTTCTATATTATACTTAACTTCTTATGGACCTGACATATTATTTAGTGTCTGTTTATGTGCTCGCTTCCAATCAGATCCAAGAGAATCCCACTTATCATCTATTAAGAGGATCTTCAATTATCTGAAAGGAACTACTAACATTGGCTTGTGTTATAGAAAATCAAAAGAGTACAAACTAGTAGGTTATTGTGATGCTGATTATACTTGAGATAGACTTGAAATAAAAATTAGTTGTGGATGATGTCAGTTTCTAGGAGACAATTTGATCTCATGGTCCAGCAAGAGGCAATCAACAATTGCACTATCAATAACTGAAGCTGAATATATTACAACATCTGGATACAACACTTAGATCCTCTAAATGAAGAGCCAGCTAGAATATTTTAAGATATCTGAGAGTAACATTCCGATTCTTTGTGATAATACTTCAGCTATTTTTTATCTAAGAATCTTTCTAGAGCTAAACATACTGAGATTAAACATCACTTTATACGTGACTATGTTCAGAAGGGAATTTTAACTTTAAAATTTATTGATACAGACCATCAATAGGTTGATATCTTCATAAAACCCCTTGTTGAAGATAGATATGTTTTCATTCTTAAAAATTTTAAAATGGACTCATGTCTAGAATGAAAAAGATGTTTTTCTTAGAATGTGTAATTTCTCATAATGATCAGATGACACTCTGAGATTTTTTGGTTCTGAATAATGAGTCTTTTAAAGTAAGAAGGTTTCGTGTATCATAAGCATCCAGTCAAAATCTCTGTTTAATACGTTTTGCCTTCTGGATACTGAATAATTGCTATATTAATTAGTTATCAATCAACCTAGGTTTGTGGATCAGATTAAAGATAATTCTCTTAAACTGAAACGCTTCTAACGGTTGAGTGACACATTAGGAGAAGAGATTTCTTGGGAATAAGTAAAACCTCTCTACATATTCCCTTTATAAAACCCACTTCGCTCACATTTTACACACTTACGCTACTCACAAACCTACACTTTCTCTCTTTTAGACCATTTTCTCTGCAACCTTAAAAACCAGTTCTTCACCATGGTTGATTCTCAACAACAACAACAGTTTACTCAAAATCAAGAACAACAATAAGATCAATAGAAAGAAGGACTTCAAGAACTTACTTTTTCTACTCTAGTTGTTCAATTAGAGGTTCTATGTGAATTGATCATTGATTTTGACAACATTAAGGCAAATGGGTTTGATCTTACTAAAGGTGTTAAGTCTCAAGGATGGGAGGAATTTTTAAATCGCCTCAAAGGGACGGTTTACCATGCTTTGTGTAAGACCCTAATTTTGACCCTAAGATCCCTCATGGCATTATAACATTGCTCATTGCATTTTGCCTCAAGGATCATAGCATCTTGGCTCCTTAACCCTTGGGTTGGGACTTGTGTAAGTTGGTTTGAGACCACCAAGCATGCTTGAATTATATATTATTTCTTTTCTTATTTTTTTTACTACCAAAAGCACAAAAATATGTCACTAACTTGTTTTGTTTTGAAGCTCAAGCAGACATGTGATCCAAGGCTCATAAGAGGCTCCTATGCTCATTGATATGGCCAGATGAAGATGAAAGCAAGCATGACAATGGTTCACAAAGCTCTCAATCATCATATATGTCTCCCAAGTATCTCAATTTGTCAATTTGATCAAGATAAACCAAAGGGGCTTGAGGATTGTTTCCCAAGGAAACCCTAATTCAACTCTGCATTGACCGTGCTTTGCTCATGAAGAAACCTCAACCTATGATCAAATACAATCAAGGTAAGTCCTTTAATTCACAATTTTATGCATATATGAGCCCATGTGAGTGTCCTCAATCATTCATTCATCAAGATTTGAAGTTTGGACTTGAGAAGTTGATCAGTCAATTCATCTGACTATTTTGAAATCCACTGAGACCTAACTTTTTATGTGTTTGTAAAATGAGGATGACCCCAAGATAAAACATGTTCTTAAGAACCATATGAACAAATTTCATGTTCATCAAAAATTCATTTTAAACTTGGAAGGTCATCATTCATTTCAAAACCTTATAGGTCATTTTGACTGAAACCCTAATTTTAGGTCAACTTCCCAAGGACCTAACTCCTTCATTTTTTATGATTTTGAGGTGATACAAAGTGAATTGGAACGTTTAAGATGTCTAATTCAATTGTTATGTTGGACAAAATTTCATAATCCTAAAAGAAGTACATGTGATAATACAAAACATTATAGGTCACTTTGGACCAAAGCCATTGAAATGTGAATAAGTCCAACTTCAAGTGCCCATAACTTTCTCATCAAAAATCAAAATGATGCAAACTTTAAGTCCAAATTGGTTGTATTTAAAATATATATAACTTTCATGTTGAAGATTTTGTCATTTGAGGCTTTCATCATTGAAACAGAAGGGATTGAAGTTGGTCCATTTTGGCAAAATTTTCAAATACATGTTTTGTACCTTGAACTTCATGGCCAGTTTTCAATATTTTCCAAACTCCAAATGGACTTTTGTTCAACATAACATTTGTTCCTTATATCAAGACCTTTCCAACCATTACCCACATGCTTATGTTTGGATTTTCCAACTGGCATTTTCGAAGAGGTGAAGCTTTGTGATCAATTATGCATAACATGTTAATTTTCCATGCACAAGCTAATGCATTGCCATCTGCACGTCCAAATCCATTTGTTTGATGTTCAGCACTCAAATGCAATTTCTTTTGGGCCTCACATGCACCTGTACAGGCCCATGCATGGAGGACCCAAGTTCATGCACACACGAGTTCTTCACATCCTTGCATCAGCTTTTGCTATAAATAGACATGCTTGCTCACTTCAAATCTCAACCTAAAGGCGCCTGAAGCTCTGCTGAACTGAGTCCCTAACCCTCCATTAAAGGAATTCTGAATTTTTTCTTCACTTTTCAAGCTTGAATTTCAACTTCTCTGGTTGATCTTCAGCTTCTAATTCCTTAGCCTTGCTTCATTGTTACTTCAAGATCAAGCTGCACACGAGTATTGGATTGGATCAAGCTCACACAAGCTACACTTCAAAGGTTTTCACCATAGCTGTTTTGATTCGAACCTCTCTTATTATTGTGCATTGCTTGGTTTGGTTGGCATCTCTGAAGTCCTCATGTGAGAGGAAATTGATTTGTGGTTTTAATTTTGAGAATTGGTTGAGTTCAGATTGAACACCTCATTTTTCAAGCTCAGATTTATTCCTCTATAGGGATCTTGAGTGAAAACTAAGGTCACAGGGGTGATGTACATCACCCCAGCTTTCGAATGGTATATGGATCGCGTGCTATGGTTGAGGTTTAAAAACCTGCAACAGGTGGCCGGAACTGGCCTTCTCACCGGAGAAGACGGTGGTTTCCACCACCGTCCCCACGCGTCCAAGCCTCAGCCCTTGGATCCACTCTTCCAAATCTAATCTTGGCTCTTGGTTTGATTGACTTTATTTAATACCATGTGCCAAGCTGTTGACTAAGGTTCACAATACGCGCGCGCTTCCCTGCCACATGATGAGCCACGTCAATTAATCAAATGAGATCTGACAACTCAAGATTTTTGCTATTTCTGAATTTCCATTTTATTTTCTTTTATTCCAATTATTTTCAAAAATTCATAACTTCTTTATTTGGAATCACAAAAATATGGGACCAATTGCAAAAAAATTCTCTTAAATTCTAGTTTCTAAAAATGATTTTTAATCATTTTTGTGATTCCATTTAATATTTTTTGTGAATTATTTCATTTCTGGTTATTTTTAATTCATTTAAAATACTTTTTGATTTTCAAAAATTCCAAAAATATTTGCTTAACATCCTTGGATGATGATGGATCTATGAAAAATATTCTCATCAATTTCTTAATTGATTTGAGATTTATTTGAGATTTTAGTCCAATTATGTTATTTTTCTTCATTTTTAATTGTTTAAAATTAGTTTCTGTTTTCAAAAAATGTTGAGAAATTTTGTCAAACCTTGTTTGACCATGTTAGACTTATGATGATCCAATTGGACTTATCCAAGTTGATTTGAATTGGATTTGAAGTTTGACCTTTATTTGTTCATTTTATTTTATGCATTATTTTAATTCCAAAAATACCAAAAATATGTTTGACCTTTCTTGACTTCTAATATTTATTTCACTTCTGTTTACCATTGATGGATGTTGATTCCATACATGTTTGATCAATGTGTTTTGTTTATGTCTTTTGAGTTGTAATTTTGTACATTCCATTTCCATCTTCATCTTCTTCTTTTTCTTTTGACCAATGAGTTAATGATTGGTGGTTAGCCTTGATATTTGAGAGGCTTAACCTTCTTTGATCCAAATCAAATTCATCTTGATCAAAGATCAAGTGAATTGCTTTGTGTCCAAGATAGGTTGCTTCTTGGTCAAGCAAAAAACCTAAATCCATACAAGGTCATCCTTATTTTCTTTTGGCATGGCAAGTTGTACGAGCTTGACTTACTAGTCATGGTCTCTAACTTGTGTTTATTTGCCTATAGTTTTATTGATCGGCCTCAGATAGGTGTGACTACTACATTAGTCCACTTACGATTGCTTAACATAGCGCTAAATTGCCTTATGGCACACTAACACTAACTTCTAATTACTAACATTTAATTCTTGCAATTTACTTTAATGCAATTTAATTTCTTGTTCGTTTAATTCATATTGTCTTTGCCCTTTGCTCACTTGAGCTCATGTTTATTTTTATGCCATTTTCCTTTTGCTCACTTGAGCACATTATTGTGTATATACTATTGCCTTGTGTTTGTTTTGTTTTGTTTATGTGAACCAATGAAAATGGAGAAAGGACTTAGATTTAGGACCTTACCTATGCTAAATGGAGTTTAAAGAGCAACTAGGCCTCATGCCTTTAGAATGCTAAAGTATGTTAAAGAGCAACTAGGCCTCATGCCTTTAGAATGCTTAATCATGAAGATAACTTAAAAGGACCTCTATTCTAAACTCACTCTTGTCCATTATTTCTATTGCATTATGGAACTTTTGATTTGTTTCTTCTTGTGTGGTAGGGATCCCAAACTTGAGCCAATTAGAAGGACCATTGTCATGAGCATCCAAGATAAGAAAGACAAAGCCAATTGGAAGATTCCTAGGAGCTTGACTGATCATTTGCTTGATTGCTTGGGTTAATTGCCTATTGCTTGCGAAGTCCAAATAAAGGGAGATATTGGATCATCTTTATGATCTCAAGGAGGGAACTCCAAGTGGTTTTATTTCTCTTCCCTCATCTTTGCATGTTTAGGACCTAACCCTTCTCTTCCTCTCTCCACTCTAACCCAAGCCAAACTTATTTTGTGCAAACATTGACATTGGTTTCAAAATTAGAAACCTAGGCACTATGCCTTTGATTTTTCACACTCTTTTTCATAATACTTATTTTGAATTGAAATTTAAGTCAACTTTGACTTTATTTTGTGAATACTTTTCATTTGTAAATACAACTCACTCAAATTGTTTTTGTGGTTCCAATGGCCACTTTTGCCAAAGCTTTTCATAAACATTAGCTATTAGGTTTGAGTTATCATAAGTGATTGATATAAACCTCACATGTATCCTTAATGATTGGACTATAAGTCTTCCATACTTATTATAGGGTGGATCCCTCACTAGTATGTTGAAGCTCTCCTCACATGGTGGATCTGTGGTTTTAGGTTGAGTTTTCTCCCTTTAATAACAAAAGACCTTAAGGCTTTTGACCAATCAATTCACCAACTTATTTTGAGATTTTTACCCCGAACTACGAGGTTTTGATCCTACCTTTGTGATGGTACGTAGGCAATGGGTTTATCCATTCAAACACAAAAATGTAAATAATTTGTATATTCTTTTCTCATCTCCCCAATGATGTTTGCACAAATATTTTCACAAATACCAACCTACCATACAACATTTGCAAAAAGGGCTCCCTTAGAGTACTAAGGATGTTTTGGGTGCTTAAAACCTTCCCATTGCATAAGCAACCCCCTTACCCAGATCTCTGACATTTTTATTAGTTTTTTATTTGATAAAACTTCTCGGTTTTTGTTCGCTTTCTGACCTTTCCTTTGGATAAATAGAAGTGGGGTGGCGACTCGAATTGTATGATTTACTTTTGATTTAGTCAATAAATCTAAAGGTAACGAATACCCCGCTACACTTTGGTCAGGCAGTTTTGGATTCATGCAGTTGCTTCAAAACTATAAATCACTTCTTACATTTTGGGGAAAAAGATCTGCATATCTGAGAAGTCCATAACAAGACTTCTCAATCATGATGGATATGGGAAAATATGTTTTGACATGCCAGCTGAGAGGGATAAGCTGGATGAGAATGCAGTTGTAATATTCCAAGATGGAAAGAACTCTTCAAATGCTAAGTATTTGCACAACCACCTTATAGTATGGTTCAATATTCTTATGGGTTGTTTGCACCACATACCCTCAACAAACTCTTCTCACAAAATTAACACAAATCAGAAGCACCTGCTCTTCTACATATCTTCTGGAACCAAGATGAACTTATCCTCTACTCTATTCAAGTATTTGAGGGAGTTAGTCAAGGAAACTAGAGATGAGAGTCCAAAAGCCAAAAAGTGGACTCCTCTAGGTAGACTTATTTCAAACGTTCTTTTTGAAAGAAAGTTGGTTCAGACTTTGATAGACGTTGGTATGACGAAGGAAGTTGACATTGACATCGAGAAAACCTTCAATGGGAAGAATATGAAGAATATGTATTTGATAACTAATGTCACTGATCCTTCAGAAACTATGGATAGGAATAATGTATCCTCTAGAATAATTCCTATTGAGGATTATCCAATCTTCACCAAGGAAGATCCCCAAGAATCTCTGGAATCATACATTGCTGATAGCTTAGCAACATATGTCGCTCCTATAACATACTCCTTCGATGAGATTCTAGAAACGGCTCCTGATGTTTACTCTCTCAAGAGGAAGAGGAAGTCTAAGTCAATGAGTGGTAGATGTAGGAGAAGAGTGGTCCAAAATGCAGCGGAATTTAAAAAATTTCTCCTTTAGTGATCCTTATGAATGGGCATGATCAGTGATAAAATCGTTACCTCTTGTGGAGATTATAACCTTTGATACAAATCTACGAAGCGATCACGAACGTTGAACGATGACAACGCCTCTACTCAGTCCACACGAATAGATTCCTTCAATCTTAGTGCTAGCTACTACGAATGAAGGCTTTGGGTGAGAGAGAGAGAGAGAGAGAGAGAGAGAGAGAGAGAGAGAGAGAGAGAGAGAGAGAGAGAGAGAAACGAAATTGAAATTACACCAATGCTTCTGCACAAGGGTTCTATTTATAGAACCACTTGTGTGGGTTGCAAGCTAAAAAGCCTACTTAAGTGTATGTGGCCCATATCTTATAATATGCCAAAATCACTTAAGTGCGTGGTACCTTACCATATTTCATATTCTACTTAAGTACACCGTACCTTATAATGTTCTATAATTCACTTAAGTGCACCGTACCTTACGGTGTTCCTTAGTTACTCTATCTCTCATCAATCTGTCCATTTGTGTGTGACCATGTAGGTTTTCGCGGAATTGGCAACTATATTAAATCACGTATTTAACATAATAAATAGTGAGCGGTATCTAGCAACACATCACTGCTACCCAAGACACGAAAATGTCATGTGATCTGACAAATCCTTTTGTGATAATACTTATGTGTACAATTACCATTTTGCCCTTATGTCTATATTGAACACAAGGCATAGACCGTGTCATCCTTGTCCAGTTCAATATTGGGCCCATATACATTTATCCTGTTACGCAGGATGGGCAAATTCCATCTAGGTCACTCATGTCCCTCAGCATGCTTCGTGGAGTACCCATCAACTGTCTTTATGGTCATCCATTTACGGACAACATTTGATCACCAATAAGGCACTCGACTCTACATCTAGGGTCCATAGTAGTTTCAGGTCGAAGGGTTGTATACACCATTATCACCATGAGAATAATTTATGACACTTTGCATAACATTCTATATAGTATTCTCATAACGGGTCAATCCAGTATAAATATTACTCTTGATATTCATACCTATGTTTAAGACTTGATAACTCCTTATCCATGATCTATGAGATGTGATCATCAGTCTATATATATAATAGTCTTAATGCTTTAATGTTATCCCACTTCACAATAAAGCTCGACTACAGATACTTTAAGAATAGTGTCCATATGTTTAATGTGATCTCATGATTAAGTCACACTTGATACATTAAACGGACTAGCTATTCTAGGGACTTTATTAAACAAACATAATAAAGAAAAAACCTTTTATTATTAATAAATAATTCGATACATGTATCAAAAGTATTGGCCTCTAGGGCTTACACCAACAATCTCCCACTAGCACTAGAGCCAATCAAACATACCCCTAATGCCCATAATCTAGTATGGCCAGCATGCTTCTGCTGCGCAAGAGGTTTTGTCAGTGGGTCAGCAATATAGTTAAGTGTAGGTACTTTATATATTTTCACATCTCCTCTATCTATTATCTCTCGAATGAGGTGATAACGCCTAAGTATGTGTTTGGATCGTTGGTGAGATCTAGGCTCCTTAGCTTGTGTGATAGCACCATTGTTATCACAATAGAGACCAATGGGATCCACAATGCTAGGAATTATGCAAAGTTCACTAATGAATTTTTTGATTTAAACAGCTTCCTTTGCTGCACTTGAGGCAGCAATATACTCGGCCTCGGTTGTAGAATCAGCAATTGTATCTTGCTTTGAACTTTTCCAGCTCACAGCGCCACCGTTTAAGCAAAACACATAACCAGATTGCGATCTAAAGTCATCCTTATATGTCTGGAAGCTAGCATCGGTGTATCCAATTACAGCAAGCTCTTCCTGACCTCTATATATCAAGAATGAGTCCTTAGTCTTTCTCAAATACTTAAGGATATTCTTGACAACTACCCAATGAGCATCACCGGGATCAGATTGGTACCTACTCGTTGCACTTAAAGCATACGAGACATCTGGTCAAGTACATAACATGTCATACATGATAGATCCTATTGCAGATGCATATGGAATATTATTCATGCGATCCCTTTCTTCCTTAGTTGAAGGGGATTGTGTTTTTGATAAACACAAGCCATGTTGCCTAGGTATGAATCCTTTCTTGGAATCATGCATTTTAAAGTGTCTCAGCACTTTGTCTATGTATGTACTATGACTTAGGCCAAGCAGTTTTTGTGATCTATCTCTATAGATCCTGATTCCTAATATATAGGCTGCTTCACCCAGGTCCTTCATAGAAAAGCATTTCGCCAACCAAGACTTTACTTGTTGTAGGGTAGGGACATCGTTTCCAATGAGTAATATGTCATCTGCATATAATACCAGGAAAACGATCATGCTCCCACTAACCTTCTAGTAGACACAAGGCTCATCTTCATTCTTGACGAATCCAAATTGTTTTACTGTTTCATCAAAACAAAGATTCCAACTTCTGGAAGCTTGCTTCAATCCATAAATTAATCTTTGTAACTTACATATCTTTTGGGCTTCTTCTGGTATGTAAAATCCTTCAGGTTGTGTCATGTACACATCCTCAAGAAGATTCCCATTAAGGAAAGCAGTTTTGACATCCATCTGTCATATTTCATAATCATGATATGCAGCGATAGTAAGTAAAAACCGAATAGATTTAAGCATTGCAACTGGTGAAAAGGTTTCATCATAGTCAACCCCATGAATTTGTTTATATCCTTTTGCAACCAGTCTTGCCTTATAGGTATGTAACTTACCATCCATGTCAGTCTTCTTTTTGAAGACCCACTTGCATCCTATAGGGTTAACTCCTACATGAGGCTCTACCAAGGTCCAAACTTGGTTTGTGTACATGGAATCCATTTCAGATTTCATGGCTTCTAGCCACTTCTCAGACTCGGGACCAGTTATGGCCTCTTGGTAGGTCACAGGCTCATCTTGATCCATGAGTAATACATCACCTTGATCAGTTATGAGATATCCATATCTCTCAGGTAGGTGACGTATCCTGCTTGACCTACGTTGGTCCTGTTCTACTTGAGCAAGTTTCTCTTCCACAACTACTTGTGTTTCCTGCTCTAATTCCTCCATAGGTGTATCAATGCTTTGTGATTCTTTAATTTCTTCAAGCTCTACTTTCCTCCCACTGATTCCTTTGAAAATAAAATCCTTTTCTAGGAAAACTCCTGTTCGAGCGGCAAACACTTTGCCCTCAGAAGGATTGTAGAAGTAAAACCCTCTTGTTTCTTTAGGATACCCCATAAATAAGCATTTGTCAGATTTGGGCTCAAGCTTAGTTGAAATTTGTCGTTTCACATAAACTTCGCAACCCCAAATCTTCATGTAAGACATATGTGGTTTCTTACCACTCCATATCTCATATGGTGTCTTCTCAACCTTTTTGAATGGAACACGGATAAGTGTGTAAGCTACTGTCAATAATGCATGTCCCCAAAAGGAGTTTGGAAGATCGACGTGACTCATCATGGATCAGACCATGTATAACAAGGTTCGATTTCTTCTCTCAGATACACCGTTCCATTGAGGTGTTCCAGGAGGAGTAAGTTGGGATAGGATCTCACACTCTTTCAGATGGTCATCAAACTCTAGGCTTAAATACTCACCACCTCGATCTGATCGAAGAGTTTTAATATTTTTACCTAGTTGGTTTTGTACTTCATTCTTGAATTCCTTTAATTTTTCAAAGGACTCTGATTTATGTTTCATTAAATACACATAACCATATCTACTGAAATCATCAGTAAATGTGATGAAGTACTGAAAACCTCTTCTGGCTGGTATGTTCAGTGGTCCACATACATCAGTATGTATGCGGGCCAAAAGATCATTAGCTCTTTCACCTTTTCCTGTGAATGGAGACTTTGTCATCTTTCCAAGTAAACAAGATCTACATGTCTCATATGATTCATAATCAAAAGAGTCCAAGAGTCCATCTTTATGGAGTTTGGAAATGTGTTTCTCATTTATGTGGCCTAATCGACAATGCCAAAGGTAAGTTGGATTTAACTCATTAGGTTTCATCCTTTTAGTATTAATGTTATAAATAGGCATTTCAAGATCAAGGACATATAGTCCATTGTTCATTTGTGCAGTAGCATAGAATATATCATTCAAATAAATTGAGCAACAATTGTTCTTTATTATAAATGAAAAACCAAACTTGTCCAAACAAGAAATGGAAATAATATTCCTGCTTATTGCAGGTACATAATAACAATTCTCTAACTGAATTATTAAACCACTAGGTAAAGTCAATACATAAGTTCCTACGGCTAAAGCAGTAACCTTTGCTCAATTGCCAACTCGTAGGTCAACTTCACCTTTTGTCAAATCTCTACTCCTTTTTAGCCCCTGCACATTGGTACAAATGTGAGAACCACATCCAGTATCTAATACCCATAATGCAGAAGTAGATAAATTAATTTCAATAACAAAAATACCAGAAGTTGAAGTCTCTACTCCATTCTTCTTATCTTCCAGGTACTTTGGGTAGTTTCTCTTCCAGTGTCCGGTCTTACCGCAATGGAAACAGGTGCCTTCCTTTGCTATGCCTCCACTAGGCTTCAAAGCAGCAATAGTGGGTTTGGGTTTGGCAACTTCCTTGCCTTCCCCTTTATCACCTTGCTTGGTGGGTCTTTTGTTGTGTCTCTTTCCATTTCCGATCATCAGAATGGACTTCCCTTTTGACTTCAGATTCTGCTCAGCAGTTCTTAACATGGCTAGCAGTTCAGGAAGAGATTTGTCCATATCATTCATATTGAAATTAAGGACAAATTGACTGAATCTATCTGGAAACGATTGCAAGATCAAATCAGTCGCAAGTTCCTTTCCGAGGGGAAAGCCCAATCTCTCAAGGTTCTCCACATACCCAATCATCTTGAGCACATGGGGACCTACAGGGGCTCCCTCAGCTAACTTGCCTTGAAAAGGGGCTTTTGAAACTTCAAACCTTTCATGCCTTGCTTGCTCTTGATAGAGCATCTTCAGGTGTTCAATCATATCGAACGCTGCCATATTCTCATGTTGCTTTTGCAACTCTGAGTTCATGGTAGCTAGCATGAGGCAAGCAGTTTCATTGGCATCATCGACATGCTTCTTATAAGCATCTCTTTCTGCCTTAGGTGCATAACTAGGAGGTTTCTCTTCAGGAACAGGTTTCTCCAAGACATACAACTTTCTATCATGTTTGAGGATAATCCTTAGATTTTGGTGCCAATCCAGAAAATTTGTCCCAAACAATTTTTCCTTGTCAAGGATTGATCGCAAAATGTTGTTAGTGGTGTTTGTTGTCATGGTAATCTACATGAAAATATAAGTATTAGTCACATATGTAATTAGTCCTTTAATTAAATATGCTCCCACAATTTTACTCAAAACAAATGACCCTCACCATTTGATTATGAAAATCCCGTTGGAAGATTTTCTAGTGGGTCGAGATCCACATTTCACTTTGTTTTAAGTCCACGTATGCGGATTACACAAAACTAGGTTATTTAGGTAGGAACTCCTTCCAATTGTATCTAATACAACTCTCGAATATTTTAGTTAGGTGAATAACTCCTTATTCCAATCCATCACATGGATCATTTCCAACTCTTGCTTCTAAACATATATAATCTTATTAGAATTTGTTTAGTTAAGTTTGACCCATTGTTTTAGCAATTGGATATTACAATTATCCCATCACACCTTACTAATATAGAACATGCACCTCGCGTAGGCGAAACCTACATTATCCGATACTAGTCTTGATGGGTGCTAAAACTTGGAAAGCATAAACTTAATATTTAATAACAAGTCTAAGCTTCTCCAAGCTAATAACTATCTAAGCTTCTCCAAGCAAGATCTTAAAGGTTGTCCTCCTTTAATATTGTTTTCTTCTCTTTCTTCATAACATTACATTACATAAAAGAAGTTACATTGAGAGATTAAAAGAGAGGCACGACACGCAGGTCGTATTTTAAAATCCCAAAAAAATAAAGGAAAACTAAGGCCATAACCGATCACCACAAGACAATAATAATAAACACATTATTATTATTATTATTATTAATAATTTAAATTCTATTAATTAATTAAAACCAAATTAAATTTCGGCGACCGATCACACTACACAGAGTTAGCTGGGGGTTCCGCTTGACGTCGTTTTTCGCATCAACACTTGATACATTAAAGCACAGCTCTTCTGCAGTCTCAACCCTAATCGCATAACTCTTTGACAGCACAACCTTGTGCCGTCATTAACCCTAATTCACCAATTTCAGACCGTCAAATACACCTCGATTGTTAATTCAGTATGATTGATCAACATGTCATTGCTTTACCATACTAATGTTGGATCAAGAAGCAAATGACCATTGATCGCTCAAAGGAAAATAACCATTAAGTGTTTGAATGAATGAAACAGAAACAATATATCATATATACCGTATTTTGCATCAGGATTACTTATATCATATATATAACTTGATCGATCTCAATTGCGTAACCTATGGACGATCGATGTATCGCTGCTTCACCATACTAACGTTGGATTCCGAAGCATAGTCAACATCAATCATCCAAATCGTACACACGTGATGCCAAATTTAATTACTCGTTTATTCTTTGATTCATTCTGTCTTTTAATCATATTAATACAGAAAATAAACAACTATCAGATGCATGGTTTCATAAGTGGCTCTGATACCACTATAGGAGAAGAGCGATCCAAAATGCAGCAGAATTTAAAATTTTATCCTTTACTGATCCTTACGAATGGGTATGATCAATGATAGAATCGTTACCTCTTGTGGCGATTGTAACCTTTGATGCAGATCTACGGAGCGATCACGAACGTTGAACGATGACAACGCCTATACTCAGTCCATACAAGTGGATTCCTTCAATCTCAGTGCTAGCTGCTATGAATGAAGGCTTTGAGTGAGAGAGATAGAGAAATGAAATTGCAACTACACCAATGCTTCTGCACAAGGGTTATATTTATAGAACCACTTGTGTGGGCTGTAAGCTAAAAATCTCACTTAAGTATATGTGCCCCATATCTTATAATATGCCAAAATCACTTAAGCGAGTGGTACCTTACCATATTTCGCATTCTACTTAAGTACACCGTACCTTACGATGTTCTACAATTCACTTAAATGCACCGTACCTTACGGTGTTCCTTAGTTACTCTATCTCCCATTAATCCGTCCTTTTGTGTGTGACGTTGTAGGTTTTCGCGGAATTGGCAATTATATTAAATCACGTATTTAACATAATAAACAGTGAGCGGTATCTAGCAACACATCACTGCTACCCAAGACACGAAAATGTCATGTGATCTGACAAATCCTTTTGTGATAATACTTATGTGTACAATTACCATTTTGCCCTTATGTTTATATTGAACACAAGGCATAGACCGTGTCATCCTTGTCCAGTTCAATATTGGGCCCATAGACATTTATCCTGTTACGTAGGATGGGCAAATTCCATCTAGGTCACTCATGTCACTCAACATGCTTCGTGGAGTACCCATCAACTGTCTTTATGGTCATCCAGTTACGGACAATGTTTGATCAACAATAAGGCACTCGACTCTACATCTAGGGTCCATAGTGGTTTCTGGTCGAAGCTGGTATACACCATTATCACCATGAGAATAACTTATGACACTTTGCATAACATTCTATATAGTATTCTCATAGCGGGTCAATCCAGTATAAATATTACTCTTAATATTCATACATATGTTTAAGACTTGATAACTCCTTATCCATGATCTATGAGATGTGATCATCAGTCTATATACATAATAGTCTTAATGCTTTAATGTTACCCCACTTCACAATAAAGCTCGACTACAGATACTTTAAGAATATTGTCCTTATGTTTAATGTGATCTCATGATTAAGTCACACTTGATACATTAAACGGACTAGCTATTCTTGGGACTTTATTACACAAACATAATAAAGAAAAAACCTTTTATTATTAATAAATAATTCGATACAAGTACCAAAAGTATTGGCCTTCGATGAGATTCTAGAAATGGCTCCTGATGTTTACTCTTTCAAGAGGAAAAGGAAGTCTAAGTTAATGAGTGATAGACCCTCTAGAACATTTAAGCCTCTAGACAAGGTGGCCAAGACTTATGATGTCTTAAAGATGTCTATGAGATCCATGCCTAAAGCAGAAGTTATAGGCTCTAAGAGTGTCAAGCCAGCTAAAGTACCTACTTCTTAGAAGAAACCACATGGTAAGTCTCCTTTAGTTGAGACATCTTTTACTTCTAATCAATCTGTTAATACTACTTCATCTATTCCTCTACAACCTACCCCAAGACCTTTTGAATCCATACCATTTGGAACCATCTCCAACCCCAAAGAAAAATAATCAATTGTTTCGGAAAGAATTATAACTTTTACTCCTAAATCATCTAATCCTAAACCATCTGAAATCACTTTAGCTAAAACACCATGAATTCCAAAAACACTTATCTCACAAATTCTAAACCAAATTGTTGATACACCATTTGACCATCCCACTGTTACAACCATTAAACAACCATCTAAACATACACAACCACCAGTTTTTAAAACAGTCCTCACAGACCCTCAACCAAATCTTAGAGAGTCCCCCTTCTAAAACTATCCATACCACTCACACGTCCTTCAACGTTGTCATTCTTGAAGCTAGTGGCTTTCCAGAATACACACCAACACCACTAACACGAGCCCCTCAACCTAACAACATAGATGAACATGTCACAAATAACTTCATGGAACATATTAGAAACAATGAACCCTTAACACCTAATTCCTCATACCAAACCATTAACATTTCCTATAATACTAAGAAAGAACCTGAAATTATCATTAACCCAGAGGAAGTTGATGAATTAGTTAGGCAATTTGAGTCTGAAGAAAATGAGTGTTTACACTCTATGACACAAGATTTCATATAATATGGCATACCTACTATCGCTTCGCGAAAAATACAGAGTCGCCATCGATTTTTATTTATTCCAAAGGAAAGGGAAAATATCGAGAAAACCCCAAAGAATGGTCGTCGCAAACACGAACAGGTTCGGAAGTCGGTTATGCAAGGGGAAGGTATTAGCACCCCTCACACCCATGGTACTCCATAGGAACCATCTAGGATGTTTGCGCTTACGTGTGTATTATTTATCGAATGCTTGCTTGCCAAAGGTTTGCGGAGTGGAGGTGGATTTTAAATTAGTGTGCTCGCCAAGGAATGGATCCTCGTGCCTACGTATGCCCACTTGTTGAAGTGAGAAATCAGAGCGTTCGTAGTTCGTGGGTTTAAAATTGTTTGGTTTATTTTGTTGATTTTATTACCTTGAAGAAGGGTTTTCGATTGTGTCGCCCTAAGGCTCAAATAAAAGGTTTGAATGCGTTGAGTTGTTTTTAGGTTTTGAGAAATGCGTTCTTGATTTCGGATTGCACTAAAGACTATGGATAAAGGTGAATACCTCAAACTACCAAGCCAAACGTCTTGTGTTCGAAGCATTCAGAATGAGTGTAGGAAAACTCCAGTCTCATCCCTTCTTTATCGCTTAAGGCTCGTGATGTGCGATCCTAATCGCCATTTATTGAATTTTTGAATTTGATTTAAAAAAGTCCCCTTGACGTTGGATCAAGGGTTTGCTTATTGAATTTGATTTGAGAAAGAGACCGCTTGACGTTGGATCAAGGATTTGATTATTGGTTGCGAAATGGTGTGTGTTCCTAATGCCTAAGGAGTTACTAACAAGCAATAAAATAAAGCAAGTAAATACGTACAATGGAAATGGGAGGGGGGGTACACGTAAAGTACAAGGGAGTGCAGGAAATAAAAGGTCTCATTGTCAGGTAGCCCAAGAGAAAACCTTGTGTGTGCAATTGTGTCCTAAGCTAACAATTGGATAATGAAATTATAAAGCATGTCTCCCTCGGGTAGTGCCATGAATGCATTCCATTATTGCAATAAAAGATCACAAGTCCTCGAAAACTCCAAGTTGCATAGGTCAATCACACAAGTCCAAGTCCAAATGTAAGGGTCCTAATGAGTCTCTAAGTCTTTTCCCAATGTCCTTTCCATGCTAAGGGAGTTAGTGTATTTTTGTATTTTTTAAGTCTTAACCATTTTAAGTCAATTTTCAAGATGAAAGTCAAGAATGTTAATGATGAATGTACAACATGATAAAAACAAAATAAAATTGCATAAGGTAAATGACAAAATTAAGTGTTAGGAGTGGAAAGTAAAAGAATTAGAAGTTAATTGTTAGATGCAGAATTTAAAGAATTAGAGGTTAATTGTTAGACGTTAGAGTTAATCACAATCACAAGAGGAATTATAAGAGAATTGAAATCAAATATTAAGTCTAAAGCAAATGCTCAAAGTAAACAATTGAAAGTAATATCAAATTAATTCTAAAATTAACAACCAATTAATAATCACAATTAATATCTCTCAAATTCTAAAATCCTAACAATTAACCAACCAAAAAAATTCTAATATCAACCAATTAAAATAATATCAAATTAATTCCAAAATTAACAACCAATTAGTATTAACAATCATCACTATCTAACTCTTTTCTAATTACTCCAAACAAATACCAAATGTCTAAAACAAATAACCAAAATAGTCTAAACAATTCCCAAAATTCATACAAATAATAATGGAAACCAAAATTCTACACATTCCACAGTTTTAAGACTTCAAACAACCAGCATGGGCCTACTATCAACTTACCAAGCCCAAACAGGGGGTATATTGTTGCATGGAGTGTGGAAATTGAATGAAGGATTGGGCCTAGGGCCCAGTCAAATCACTACTGCATCAACGGGATGTACATCCCCTACACTCATCTTCCTACAACCAAATTTCAATCAGAAAACACGCAGTGTACCTAAACGCCTCCGCCGCGTCGGAACTCATCGTCGGCGGCAGCAAAGCTCCTAAGCCTCGAACTCACGTCGCTCTCACCGTCCCCAAACTCTCGATCCCGAATCCTCACCTAACCTCTCCTAATCTCTACCTAACGAAATGAGAATTTTTTTTTAAAATATCCAGAATTTTCAAAAAAATTTCAAAATTAACCATTTTTTCAAAATAATTACACAAATGGCCATTTTTGGCCAAAATTAACACCTAGGCGCCACCCTAGTTGGCGCCTACCCTTAATGGGTAGGGCAAGTCGCCACTAGGAGTGGCGCCTACACCCATTCCATTTTTTTTTTATATGTTTTTTTTTTTTTAATTTATAAATTTATATTTTTTATTAATTATATTAATTTATATTAACACATATATATAAATAAAATTATTTACAAGATATATATATATATATATATATATATATATATATATATATATATATATATATATATATATATATATATATATATTAATTTATATATATATTAATTTATATATATATATATATATATATATATTAATTTATTTATAAGTAATTAATATTATTTGTAAATTAATATATATATATATATATATATATATATATATATATATATAATATATATATATATATATATATATATATATATATATATATATATATATATATATATATATATATATATATATATATATATATATATATATATATATAAAGATATGATAGACAATATCTTTAAAGATAAAGATAAAGATATAAAGATAATAAACAGAAAATATTTTTATTTAAATAATAGACAAGACAAATATTACAAAGATATGATTAATCACATATGATGCGGTCCCTGGTACGATCCGCACGGGGGAGGTCTAATTACTCGCCTAGACGGTTCACGTGGTGGTGGTGCTTCCCTATTACCACCCCTTGCCCTAACGCGTCCCCTTGCCGTTTGCCGTTGTGGTTGGGTCGAAGTCCCTTCAGTGCTTTAGGAAAGACGGGTCCCCTCTGCCCCCTCAAAGCTTTGTCTCGGTGGGACAAACTGACTACTGCTGGGTGCGCCCTCGAATTGTGGTCTTTGGTAGTTTAGGGTTGAATCGGGTTGGCCAAAGTATAATGTTTGTTGTGGTGTATAGTAGTCATGTTGGTAGTCCTCTTGTATACCCGTGTCGGGGCTAGGTGGAGGACTGGAAGAGCTCGGGACATTGTCATGATGGAAGTGTTAGGATTGGTGGAAGTGGGGGGATTGATATTGTGGTAGGTGTTGGGACTGTTGATGGTGGTGGGAATGTTGAGTTTGTTGTTGGTAGTCTTCATGGTATTGGGGTTGAGTTTGTGGTATGTATTGTTGATTTGGTTGGGGGGTGGACATGTGTTGTGGTGGTTGTTGTTGGTAATATGGTGGTGGTGGTTGTTGTTGGTAATAAGGTGGTGGTGGTTGTTGTTGGTAAAATGGTGGTGGTGGTTGTTGTTGGTAATAAGGTGGTGGTTGTTATTGTTGGGAATACTGTGGTGGTTGTTGTTGTTGGAAATATGGTTGTTGCATCCGGGGATCGTCCAAATAGAACGGGTCAGACACAATCATTTCTGGATTTGTATTTGCTCTATACCAATCCACATATTCCCTTGTCGGCTTCATTTCGTTGGGCGCCACCGGAAATTGTAGAACATAGTGGGCACGGTCTTTCCACATTTTACGAAACTCCTTAGCAAATTCCTTCCAATTTTGGGCATACCACTGGTGGCTGACTTTTTTTAGATGCCAAGGTTCCATAGACATTGGGGGGGCTGGGATTTCTTGATGCATTCCAAATTGAAGCTTGACACGGTCACTTTGGTGCATCTCCACAGTGGTGAACCGCATTATGGCCGTTTTTGCTGTCCAAACAGCTGCATCTTCGGGGTTGGGTTGATGTTCCAATCCCAAATATGGCCTCCAAATAAACTGCAAAGAAAAAAGTAAATATGTTATTTATCGAGAATGCATGATATTAATAAATCAGTTAGAAGCTGAGTGATTTAGTGGTAATACATCTTGTGCTCGGAGACGATCCAAGAGTTGACGATAAAATATAATTTTATTTTTGGGGGTAAGACTGTAATCCAGTCCGGTTGTAATGAACCTAAACAAAAAAAGATAAATAATATTATTTACAAATATTTATACAATAAATATACAAAATGAAATAGCATCATAAATTTACCTAGTTGCGTAGGGGAAGGAGTAGACATTAGGATTTTCTGGGGCTAGCCTCGGCAATCTCCATCACCCCCATGTTTGGAGCAAAAAAGCACATCCAGAAAATGTACAATGCTCATTTTGTGCGTTTTTACACAAAGAGCTATATAGGAATGCTAATACTGCAGAACCCCAACTATATGTGCTTATTCTATCAATGTCCCCGAGCAAACTCAGGTACATAAAGTTTATGCTATTTCCCGTCCCTTTGGGAAATAGCAAGTTCCCAAACAATAGCATAATGTAAACCCGGGTTTTTATGACTTTTTCTTGTTCGGAGGATTCCTCAGTCAAAGTTATGGAGTCGTGGTACAATTGTAGGCTAGATAATTTAATACCCTGACCCCTTGCTTTGGCAGACCCCTCACCCTCGACCAGATCTACCCCCAACATTTGAACACATATTTGGTTAGGCTGTTGAACATTTCCGGTGACAGGCTTACCATCTATTCTAAGACCCAAAAGCATGTACACGTCCTCTGATGATGCAAAGGTGTGACACGTGGAAGGCATGCGTGGGAATATTATTTAAAATAAATAATCAGGTTGTTTAAAATAAATAATTAAGCTTAAATAAAATTGAATAAAAGAGGTTGTTTAAAATAATCAGGCATGCGTGGGAATATTATTTAAAATAATTAATCAGGTTGTTTAAACACATAATGGAAAAAAGAGGTAGTTTAGTATTGGAAGTGTGATATTCAGTATTGGAAGTTCAAGAAGTTTAAGTTTTTGGTGCAAGCAAAGCTAAAGCTGAGACTAAGTTCAGACTATGTGGAGAATACATTTGATGGATAGGCAGTAGACGTGTCAAAATTATTACATGCATGCAGTTCCACCTTGCCTGCAAGATTCTTGCATGCTTTACACGTGTCCAAGTTTTGCATGCGTTGCTCTTGGGGAAGGCTTGGTTGAAGACATGCATGCAAAGATGTGTCGGAATCTTGCAGTATAAATATGCACACACATTTTCACAAAGGTATTCACAATATCTTCATAGCAATCTTCACAAAACCTTCACAATATCATCACAAAACCTTCACAAAACCATCACAATATCATCACAAAACCCTCACAAAACCTTCACAAAATCTTCACAAAACCTTCACAATATCTTCACAATATCTTCACAAAACCATCACAATATCTTCACAAAACCTTCACAAAACATGTCATCTTCATCACAATACAAAATCAAAGCTCACGTCAATGGTGAGACTTATGAATGTGATATGTCTGGCTTCCTATTTAGAAACACCAAATGCACTCGGTTTTGTCTAAATAGAGGAGCTGACTTCTCTTATCTAAAAAGGAAGATTGAGTCCAAACTAAGACAACCCGTGTCCCAAATTTTTTATCAACAACCTTTTTTTTCAGAAAATAACTCTGTCAAGTTTTATAAGTCATTGATACAAAATGACATGGAGACACAATACATGCTTCGTAACCATGAGTACTCTGGTTACGAATACATAGTGTTGTACATTGTGTTGGAACAACCTCAACCAACTCAGAATATTCAATCACAGGTTATTGATCCTGTGATTGATGACGAACAAGATGTTGAGCACCACGTTGAAGACGATGTGGTTGATGATGCTGAAGACGTGGTTGATGACTTGGTGAACCGTCATTCTGAAGACGAAGACCAAGTTCAAATACCTATAGCGCAACGCTACTCACCGCCTGCGCACTTCACAACACTTAACTTGGGCTAGGATGAGCCCTCATCAGATATGTTCTACAACCCATATATGAGGTCTGATGAGGACTTAAAGAAGGGAGACCAATTTCGGACCAAGGAAGAGTGTCTGTTAGCAATAAAGAACTGGCACTTGAAAAACTGTGTTGACTACGATGTCATCAAATCAAATCCGGAAAGATACGTTATTGTATGAAAAAATCCGGAGTGTGGGTATAGGTTGATGGCATCGTACAAGAAGAAACATAATGCGTGGGTGATAGGGTCCATATCTCAAGCTCACATTTGCGTCAACACCAACATGGCACAGGATCATCGCAAACTTAGCCATGATATGATCTGCCATTCCATATTACCTCTAGTTGAGGTTGACCCGTCACTGAAGGTCAAAACAATTATCTCCCATTGTATGGCTGTTTTCAAATATACACCGTCATACAGAAAGGCTTGGTTAGCGAAAACCAAGGCAATTGAACTGGTATACGGTAACTGGGAGGAATCATACAAACAACTACCACGCTACCTGGCTGCACTACGATTGTATTCACCTGGGACGGTTTCTATAATGGAGACCTTGCCGGCACAATCCCCTGACGGAACTCGTCTAGAAGGTAATGGAATTTTCCATAGACTTTTCTGGGCATTCCGTCCCTGCATCATCGGTTTCACATTCTGCAAACCACTTGTTCAAGTCGATGGAACTTGGTTGTATGGGAAATACAAAGGATCGTTACTGATGGCGGTCGCACAAGATGGCAATTCTAATATTTTCCCAATAGCCTTTGCATTGGTTGAAGGAGAAACGGCTGCTGCTTGGAGTTTCTTCCTTAAGAATCTCCGAACGCACGTGACTCCACAAGCTGGCATCTGCGTGATTTCTGACAGGCACGCTTCAATAGACAGTGCATACAATAATCCAGCAAATGGTTGGCATGACCCCCCGTCTACCCATGTTTACTGCATCAGGCATATTGCTCAAAATTTTATGCGGGAGTTCAAGGATAACTTCTTGAAGCAACATTTGATAAACGCGGGGTATGCATTAAACCAACCTGGATTCCAATACTACCGCCGGGAAATAGTGTTGGCAAATTCTGATGCAGGGAGGTGGATTGATAATATCGACAGAGCGAAGTGGACTAGATCATACGGCGATGGGGTGAGGTGGGGCCACATGACAACAAATCTTGTGGAATCAATGAACGGCGTCTTTAAGGGCATACGTAACCTTCCGGTAACCGCATTGGTGAGTGTGACCTATTTTCGGATGGCAACGTTGTTCGTAACAAGAGGCAGGCGCTGGCATGAAGTGTTGCAGACGAGTCAGGTATATAGTGATGTCTGCATGAAGTTTATGAGGCAGGAATCTGCCAAAGCCAGCAGCCATCGGGTTACGGAATTCGACCGCCATGGCCACACTTTTAGTGTCAAGGAAACAATTGACCACAACCAAGGGCTGCCCAGACAAGAGTATAGGGTCCTAATACCAGACCGTTGGTGCGACTGTGGTCAATTTCAGGCCTATCGTATGCCTTGTTCCCATGTCATTGCAGCGTGTTCACACAGCCACTTCGATGCATTATCGCTAGTGTCTCCCATATACAAAGTTGCAACATTACTCAATGTATACGACAATCCCTTTCCGGTGGTAGCATTGGAGGCGTATTGGCCAGAGTATGACGGGGAAATTGTTTGGCACAACGAATCGATGCGGCGGAATAAAAGTGGTCGCCCAAATAGCAGGCGCATTAGAACTGAAATGGACGTCGCAGAGAAAATGCAGAGGAAGTGTAGCATATGTAGACAACTAGGGCATAATAAGAACAAATGTCCATATCGTGGATCTACTTCCACAACTTAGTTTTCATATTCATAAATCTGTGTATCAATGCTATTTATCATTAAAGTTTACTTTTTATTCCAAATAGAAGATGACACTTGAACAACAAACACAAACATCTAACATTACAACACCAATTACCTGAGAAACAAAAACAAACACTGGAACAAAAACAAGTACTAAAACAAGAACAAGTACTAGAACAATAACAAATACAACAACAACATGACAGACAACCATTAAAATCTAAGAAATTACAACAGTTAACACTATATCGTCTGATCCATGCATCATTTGGATGCAATCAATGTCGCTTTCAACTTCAACCCACCAACGTATTGTTTCTCCAGTTTCAAATGAGAACCTTGTTCTAAGCCTCTGAATCCTTCTAATGACTTCACCAGGTTGGTAATCTCCCTCTAACCAAGACATCAAGGACCTTTTTAGTTGGTCCAACGAACGGATGTTCCAAAATTTCATCTCCATTTGGGGTTTCAAAGGCGAAAAAATAACATGCCCATCCCTTTTTAAGATTACTTGTTCAGGATCCGGGCGCCTTGATGATGTTCGCTGCCATGACGACGGTCTTGGAGATGCCATGAACTCAACTTGATAGAGAAAGTGATAAGAAATAGTGGTGAAGAAAATGCAAGGAAATAACACTTTATTTATAGGAAAAGATCTGGGTTGTACACCAATGTACTTAACCCTAATTAGTGTCGCACTTGATTAATTAGGGTTTCAATTAGGTCATAACTAACAAACTCTGATTATAACCGATCAATAAACCCTAATTATAATTGATAAATTAACATTAACATGATTAACCCTAATTCTCCCAACAATTTATAAATAATAATATTTAGTTATAAATTAAATTAATATATATATATATATATATATATATATATATATATATATATATATATATATATATATATATATATATATATATATATATATATATATATATATATATATATATATATATATATATATATATATATATATATATATATATCTTGTAAATAAATATTTATATATATTAATTTACATGTGTATAATATTAATTGTTTATAAATTAAATTAATTTATATATATAAATTAATATATATATATATATATATATCTTATAAATAATTTTATTTATATATTTGTGTTAATATAAATTAATATAATTTATAAAAAATATAAATTTATCAAATATCAAATATTTTAAAAAAAAAATTAAAAAAAAAAAATATAACATATAAAAAAAAAAAAAAATTGGAATGGGTGTAGGCGCCACTCCTAGTGGCGACTTGCCCTACCCATTAAGGGTAGGCGCCAACTAGGGTGGCGCCTATGTACTAATTTAGGGTAAAATTTGCCCATTTCTGTAATATTTTAAAAAAAATGGTTAATTTTGATTTTTTTTTAAAAATTCTGGATATTTAAAAAAAAAATTCACGAAATGAATCGTGATCTCTCACGAGCTTCAATCAGAACTCAGAATCCGATCCTCTCACAGAGGAATCCCGAATCTAAAACTGACTCGACAATGACGACGCACAGTGAATCGATGGATTACCTAATCGCGAAGGTGACCGTGTGGAACTGACGAGAAGGAGGGACGTGAACTCACGAGTGCAGCTCCTTTGAAATCTCTTCTATCCTCTCTTCTGTCCGGCGGTGATGGTCGAAGATCCACAGTTCAATTCGTCGGTATTGTTGTAGTGCGGCGAGCGGGAAGCATGGCGTGAGAAGAAGAAGATAGGCTTTCCGGAATCCAAATCGAGGGAACCCCTAAATAAGACAGTAACCACCTGTTTATATAGACTTTGAAACGTGATTTACATCTGCATTTTGGATCCGCTTGCGTCATTCATTGGATTTTTGATTGCTTTGCAAATTCGAATGTCGTTTACGAGTTATTACTGCAGTTTATTTGTTTTTACTTTATTTTTAATTATTTCCACCGTGTTTTGACGCAGCTTGGAGTCGTGAGCTTGGCCTGCGACTTGCGTTTCTCTGTGTTTTTGGAGTTTGAAGCTTGTCTTATGCAGCTTGCATTTCTCTGTGTTGTTTTCATTGGCTTGTGAATGAGTCGTTCTGCTATGCAGTTGTTGTAGCTTGGGTTTCCATCCGTTTTGATTTCGCAGCTGCCGTTGATGGCTTTTTGAATGACATCGTGAGCTTCGCGTGCAGCTAATAGTAGTTGATTTGTCGTTTTGGATTTCCATTCAAATAGCCCACTACATTTTGATGTCTAATGCCGTTTACAGGTTTGCTTGCTGGCGTTTACGTGCTTATAATTTCCGTTAACTTCACTGCCAGCTTGTATTCAATTTGGTTGCTCATGGTTGTTGTTAGCTTTATAACTTGGATGTTCTTGTGCGCAACGGCTAGGTGCAGCGTTCGAAATTGGCTTCGCTGAAGCTTGCGTTTGGTTGGTTTGTGGCTTAGCAGCTATGTTCGTGTTTTTACTGCTAGCTAGCTCGTACTGCAGCTTTTGAAGCTTCACTTTGGACTGTTATACTGCCACTGCATTGTCGTTTGGATTTGGTTCGGTGCATTTGGAAGTGTAGCTCGTTGTAACAGCTTCGTTGGCTTGTGCGCTGTAATTGTTTTTCCTGCTGCGTTCTGCAGCTTTTGAATGTTGTAGCAGCTGCATTTTGCAGCTTTTGAAGTGTTGGCTGCTAAGCTTTGTTTCACTTTCCACTTGCTTTGTCTCATTAGGCTATGTACTTTAAATGAATAATTGAATTGGCTAATGGATTTAAAAATTAGAAAACTGGATTTTTGTTTTGGGTAATTGAATTAATGAATAAAAATTGGAAAATGGATTAACTAGATATGGATGGATTTGGATATGGCTTAACTGGTTTTTGAAAATGGATTTTTGGTTTTTGAAAAATGGATCAAATTAGAATGGTTTTTGGACTTAACAAAATGGATTTGGATTGATATGGATATGAATCAAATAGAGAATGAATGGATTAATTGGTTTATTAAATGGATAGTGAATGGATTAGTGAAAATGAAAAATGGGATTTAACAAAAAAAAAGGGAATGGGCTTCTTCTAAACCAAAAAATGGCCCACAAAAGAAAGAAGATTTCTAAAAAATAAGAATCAATTAAAATGCTAAAATTAAAATCGGGATCGAAAACTTAATTTTAAGATGATGCCATGACTTCTAAAACTAATTAAAACTCAGATTCATTCCACAAATCAAATATAACTTTGAAAATCAATCCAAACTTCAAAAATTAATTTGAAGTTGAAATCAACACGAAGTTAGAATTAATTGGAACCATAATTGACATGATGACGAAATGATGATCGTATATGCAATGGACTGGTGGATTCACCTGTTGCGACTCGTAGATTGGATTGAGCCATGCTTATTCAAATGAAAGGAATGGATGAAGATGATATGCAAATGCTTGAGGTTATTGACCTATATGATTATGTGAAGGATGTGGCGAATCTTGGGGTATGACACCTGCTCAGAGTGAAGCTACATGGGGAAAGTTTAGAAGATTGATTAACTCATGTTCTTGGGAGCTGAGAGAAGTTTTTTACAAAGCTGCTCATAAGAGATTACATGACAAGTTGTCTGAAATCGTATAGCCTCTTGTGGAGATGTTTACTCCAAAGCCTCCATCTTCACCAGAAGCTGAACAAGGGACAAAAGTCATTCCTCCTTCAGAAACTAAGATTGCAATTGTGTCAGGAACGAAGCCAGTGGTAGAATATGAACCCATTTCTCTTATGCTAAATACTTTGGAAGAACTTAAGCAAGAGAATGAAGTTGTTAGGTCTTGCCTGGACATACAAGAATATATGTTCAAGGAACAAGCTCAAACTAACACGAAGATTGAATGACTGCTTCAAGTCCTCTTGCCAAGCCTGCCGCCTCTAGAAATAATCTTTTTTAAAATATTATTGTCATACCCTAAAATTTTCCCTCCCCTTTTCATTTTCATCTAACCTTTTGGTTTGAGATTCATCTGCATTCATGAACATCCATATCATCTAGTGCACTACTCTCATCATAGATTCAAAGGTTTGAGGTTGATTTTGCTTAACAATAACCTAGGGTTTGTTTGAGAGTCAAGCCCTAGGAGTTGTGATGCTACAGTCATTATGGAGAGCTCATCATGGTGATCAATGGTGCAAAACCCTAATCAGGGATAGTAGTTGCTTGGAGATTGGGTCTTGGAGTTCATTCCATGATAAACCCTAGCTTTGCTAATGGCATTGATGTTTGTTGTTCACTTTGCTTAAGGTTAGGCTATTCTTTAACTTGAGGTTTGACCTATCTAAGCGCTATTCCATGGTGCCTTGTGATTGGCCTAGAGGCATGCTTACGTTCATATTTCGTTGCATATTATCTTTGATTTATTGGTCATTCAGGTCATGATGTATGATCCATTATTCTTTGACCCATTCAAATTTGCTTCAATCATTTCATTCATTTCCCATTCAAGTTTGTTAGGTCTTAGGCCTTGTTTCTTATGCTTGGTCCATTGGATTCCTACACTTTTCATGTCCATTAGTCTATACAATTCAAATCATTCAATGTCATTCAAATCAATCCAAGTTTCATTTCCATTCACATTTTGCTCATTTCATTACAAATGTGTCCATCTCCATACAAAAATTGCATTTTGGCCAAAATTGGTTACAATTGACTTTTAGGTCAACCAGTTGATCAAAGTCAACTGACCCTCCATTGACCTTCTAAAACATGTTTCTATTCACTCTATCATGTTTCATTACCAAATCCTTATTTCCTATGAAAGTGTAAAAACCCCAACTTGTGGGAGTAATAAGGCTAGTCACACCAGTAATCATTAGTTTGTTCAATCATGTTCATGTGTAATTTTCTTGTTTGTCATTTGTAATACTCATTTGTAAAGACTCGTTTGTTTTCAATTGATGATGATAATAAAATAAATGTGCATGTTTTGAATCAATACATTTGTGTTCACTCATACTTTATTTTGTCAGTATCTAACTTGTGTTTAAGCAAAACTAAGAGGAGAATGATGAAATTGAAAAACACGAAATCACTGCACATATGCTTTTGAATAAAACCTTGCTGACGATGTAAGGCGTTGTTTCAAATCCCTAAACACCAGAGATATAAGGAAGATAATCCCTAGTCAACCCCTTCAATCCAAGGAGTAAGAGTTTCTTTCTGAACATAAAACCCTCAATCTTAACCCAGGGCAGGGTAGTCGTTAGTTAGTTTGATCATGCATTCAAACTTAAAAAAGGGAGTGTCCTATCTGAGGATCAACCACATCTTATCCCTCACGAGAGGTTGAAAACCACAAATTTGTAATGGTTATCCCTCACCAACATAAGAGCGAGTCGGTCACAACCCCTTTAAATCAAACGAACATGTGTCACGCGATTTGTTCCAACAAAAGGAAAAGACAAGGAATCCGAAATCGAAAAAAAGAAATAAAGCCCGCTAAGTCGAAAACTCGTGGATTGAAAATCTGGATCAATGCAAAAAAAATTAGGGAAATCAAAAAGACGGAGAAGCAAAAGAGAAATCAAAATAAAAATCCTTAGCAAGTACAAATTTGTGTGGATACAAACAAAATAAAATATGGTGAATTCCACTCCAAAAACTTTGTTGGTTCATCAACCATGACTTCCACCATTCAAAATCTCTTTTGGAAAATGAGCCTTTGTGTCAAACTAGCTGAAAGTAGGACTGAAGGACATCAAGGAGAATGGGTGGGTTAGATTAAGTCTTGAGCCATAAATCCTTTTTATCTCATACAGTGAACCAGGCCATGTTACAAACCTCAAAAGACCTAATTGAAGCAAGGTTTATTTAGAAAACATATTGAAATAGCATCATGTTAAAATTGACTCCTAAATGATTTGCTTATCATTTGTGTTGGTATCGATATGACATTCTCATTAGTGATCCATTCATTATATGTCATAATTCCAGTGGACATGCTTGGATTGCAAAACTGACATAGACATAGAATTGACATTATCATTTCCAAAATTAACTTGTTTGACTCGTGAGTAAGCATTTGGCATCAAGAAAGTTTCCACAATTAACGTGAATTAAGGAGCTTGATGATACCAAAAGACAGAACGCCTGAGGACTCCATTGAGTAGAGGCAAGTCACTTCAGTTGATCACATCAAAGAGCATAATTTCTAAATACTTCGTTGAGTAGAAAAGATAATCCGCTTCAAGGCTCAGTTAATCTGGGGAAATCATATCGAGATTCAACAAATCTCTCCAAAACCGGTTAGTCAAAGGCATTCCCTCAAAGATTAACCAACTAGAGGAAAAGTTACTTCATGGCTCGTACTAGGGCAGGCCACCCTAAGAGCACAAAAAGTCAATCACTCCAAGAGATGGTTTATCAGAGGTATACAATTCCAAGACACTAGGGCAGGTCAAACCGAGAGCGTTTAACAAAGTTGCTTCATAGCTTGTGATCAGGGCAATCCATGCAGATACCCAACAGATTGGGGCAAGATTATACATAGAGGGGAAGATCCTTTTAGTACTTTCAAAGCTTCTTAGATCTAGCCTAGGGTATCAAAAGATCCATCTCAAGCTCACTCTCCAGCAGTATCAAGAGACCAGGATTTCGGGAAGTCACGTCAAACATATCATATAACCTTTCAACATGAAGCCTGGTAACCGAACAGAAAATCCCCTGGTGCCTAGCACACTAAGAACTAAACTTGGGGCATCTATGGACCCTTAAAACCATTGCATAATTTGTCATGCATTAGTCATGTCATTCATATCATTCATTTAGCATAGCATGAAGTCTCTCTCTAACAAAGAAAAGTTAAAGCCTAAACCCTCTTGGAACATTCGTCAAGCCCAATCCCTATTGGCCAGTTCTTGAAACTTATTTTTTCTTAGCACCTCCAAAGGTCCAACCTTGATTAACCCCATTTTAATTCCAAGTTCCCGCCTGGCACCCATTTCTAGCCTGATATCCTTTCTAAAACCCAGTTCCCGTCTGGTCTCTCTTTTGAAATCCAGTTCCCATCCGGACTCACTTTCAAAGTCCAGTTCACGCCTAGAAAACCCTTTTCAAAGTTCAGTTCTCGTCTAGTAGTCAATTCCCATTTGACTTATCTTTTCCAAACCCATATCTTGTTTGTTGGTCAATTCTCATTTAACTTATGTGTTTCAAAACCCAGTTTCGTCTGGTAGTCAATCTTCATTTGACTTATCTTTTCCTAGTTCCCGTCTGGTAGTCAATCCTCGTTTGGTTCATCTTTCTCGAATCCAGTTCTCGTCTGGTAGTCAGTTTCCATTTGACTTGTCTTTTCCAAATCCAGTTCTCGTCTGGTAGTCAATTCCCATTTGGCTTGAGATTTTAAAACCCAGTTCCCGTCTTGTAGTCAATTCCCATTTGGCTTATCCCTACCTAAACACAATTCCCATCTGGAAGTCAATTCTCGTTTGAATTATCATCCCCGAAATCCAGTTCTTTTCTAGTAGTCAATTCTCGTTTGACTTACATATTCTCAAATCCAGTTCTCGTCTGTTAGTCAATTCTCATTTGACTTATCTTTTCTCAAACCCAGTTCCCGCCTGGTAGTCAATTCTCATTTGACCTCTCCTTTTCCAAATCCAGTTCCCTCCTGGTAGTCAATCCTTGTTTGGCTCATCTTTCTCGAATCCAGATCATGTCCGATAGTCAATTCCCGTTTGACTTATCGTTACCTAAACCCAGTTCCTGTCTGGTAGTCAATTCTCGTTTGGCTTACATTTTCCAAATTCAGTCCCTATTTGGTAATCAATTCTCGTTTAATTGACCCTTTCTAAGTCCATTTCCCGTCTGGTAGTCAACTCCAGTTTGGCTTATCTCTTTTCCCAAACCCAGTTCCCGTCTAGTAGTCAATTCTCATTTGACTTATCATTCCTGAAACCTAGTTCTCTCCTGGTAGTTGATTCCCATTTGACTTATCTCTTTTCCCAAACCCAGTTCCTGTCTGGTAGTCAATTCTCGTTTGAATTGTCATTCCCGAAATCCAATTCTCGCCTGGTAGTCAATTCTCGTTTGACCTACATCTCCAAAATCCAGTTCCCGTCTGGTTTTCAATTCTCGTTTGACTTATCATTCCCGAAATTCAGTTCTTGTTTGGTAGTCAATTCTCGTTTGAACTACATCTCCAAGATATAGTTCCCGTCTGGAAATCAATTCTCATTTGACTTACATATTATCAAATCCAGCTCTCGTCTGCTAGATAATTCTTGTTTGACTTATATTTTTCAAACCCAATTTCCGTGTAGTAGTCAGTTCTCGTCTGGCGTAGCATCTCGAAATCCAATTCTCGTTTGGCTTATCTTATTAGAATCCAGTCCCCGTCTGACATATATTCTCAAAATTCAGTTTACATATCCCTAGAGAAGTCGTCTTTCACCTTCATCTTTTTTCATAAACTTTTGTTAAGATGTGCTCATCGCCTTTTGCATGAGAAATCGCATTCACCTTTGTGTGCTTTCTTAGCCTTTTGCTGAGATTTTATCATATTCCTTTTGCATGAGGAAACATTATATTCCCTTTACTTTCCTTTTGCAAGTTGCCTCTACCTTTTGCAACAAGAATTCTAATCATTCCCCAGTCAAGTCACTTGCCTTTTGCAAGACAACACTCTGCCTTTCGCAGAAGATTTTAGTTTACCTCTGTATTGTTCGTTACTTGCCTTTCACAAATACATGATTTTCTTACCTTCGCAGAATCCTGCAGGAATATTTCAATCACTAGCACATGCCAAAACTTGTTAGTAGAGGAAGAAATAAAAAAAAATAAAGAAAAAATAAATAGAGAAAAAGAAAAAAGAAAGATCAATCATACACTGCATACATGGCATATTGCATACCTCATGCATTTCTAACATCACCTTACAGTTAACCCATTCTCCCCTAAGATACTCCAGCTAATCCCTACTAGATAGCTATGTACAAAAGCTTATACACCATCCATTTAACAATTACTCCTTAATACCCATACCTCACATTTCATTCATTTTATTGCATTCCATGCAGGAAAATTTCTTGGTTATTTTGGTATTTAATCCTCTCCTACCATGAATGTTTGAAAGTCGTTATTAATGCATACCTTAAGGCCCAAGAAGATTAAATAGGGGCAGCTGTCATACCTCAAAATTTTCCCTCCCCTTTTCATTTTCATCTAACCTTTTGGTTTAAGATTCATTTGCATTCATGAACATCCATATCATCTAGTGCACTAATCTCAATATAGATTCAAAGGTTTGAGGTTGATTTTTCTTAACAAGGACCTAGGGTTTGTTTGAGAATCAAGCCCTAGGAGTTGTGATGTTACAACCATTATGGAGAGCTCAACATGGTGATCAAAGGTGCAAAACCCTAATCAGGAATAGTAGTTACTTGAAGCCTTGGAGCTTGGATCTTGGAGTTCAGTCCATGATAAACCCTAGCTTGGCTCATGGCATTGATGTTTGTTTTTCACTTGGCTTGAGGTTTGGCTATTGTATGATATGAGGTTTAACCTATCTATGCCTTATTCCATGGTGCTTTGTGATTGGCCTAGAGGCATGCTTACATTCATATTTCACTGCATATTGTCTTTGATTTATTGGTCATTCAGGTCAGGATGGATGGTCTATTATTCTTAGATCCATTCAAATGTGCTTCAATCATTTCATTCATTCATTCCTCATTCAAGTTCGTCAGGTCCTAGGTCTTGTTTCTTATGCTTGATCCATTGGATTCCTACATTATTCATGTCCATTAGTCCATACAATTCAATTCATTAAATGTCATTCAAATCAATCTAAGTGTCATTTCCATTCACATTTTTATCATTTCATTACAAAGGTGTCCATGTCCATACAAAAATTACATTTTGGCCAAAATTTGTTACAGCTGACTTTTGGTCAATATTTAACTTTTTGGTCAACTAGTTGACCAAAGTCAACTGACCTCCCTTGACCTTCTATTTTTTTTATATTCATTATATCATGTATCATTACCAAATCCTTGTTTCCCTTTGTTTTCTTCATGACTTTGGAACTTGGTCCATTTCTTGGTCCATTTCTAAGTCTGACCACCTTTTGGAGCAAGAAACCAGGTCCATGACTAGGTCCATGACCTGGTCAGATCACCAAACAGACCAACATTTGGACCTACCTAACTTTTTACATTTCTAGCCTTTGTCTCATTTCAATCAATCCATAGCCATTTTAAACCATTTTTTAGCCATCTACCATACTTGTAAGTTTACCATTCAATTTCCATTCAATCAACCATTAATTACCATTACAACCTTCACATTTTCAATTCAAATTATCTCAAGTGCATTTAAATATCATTATTCCAATTTCATACATTTAAACCAAATTCTAAATTGTATACATTCAATTTCCATTCAATCAACCATTGATTCTATTTCATTAATTCAAATTTCCATTAATATAAACACAAACATTCAATTTCGTACATTATAAACATAGACCAAATACAAACCATGTCACATTACAATTACATATACACTTCATTTCACCACAACCAGGTTACAATATACAAAACCATAATTCCATAATCAATTCCAATCAGCCTATAACCCATTGCAATAGTCACTTGCGCCAATGCAAAATTCTATGAACTCATAATCCAAAATAACCAATCCATAGAAAATTCCAACCTAGAATTCCACACATAAAGGCTTGCATGTTCTACAAGCAAAAATTGAAGCCCAGTCCAAACATAACCTGTATTTCAGAACACAATAAACATACTTTTTTCAACTGAATTCAAAGGCTTAAACATAGAACCAATATGAGTAGATAACTAACTGAACCAAGATTTGAATTTCATAACTAATTTCATTTCATTTCAATTCCCTAACTAATCTTTGCATTCCATTTCGATTCCTCTTAACATTAATAGGGAACTAACAAAATTTGAATCTCATTTCACTTTATTTCATTCACACTAACATAATTTTGCATTTAATAACTAACATCTACATTTGCATTTCATTTCATTTTCAATTTCACCCTAAATTTTGTTCTAATTTCTAACTAACTGAGGTTCCAAACTCTATCAATATCAGTCATTTCTTCAATCACATGGGATTCCCGAACCATTTCTCACACTTTCAGACTTTTTCAGTCTTCATTGTCTCTCATGTTCCCTCATAATCCACTACCTAAAGCTCCTTCAACATACTCATTGAAGCTTCACCTTGAAGCTTCAATAGAGTAGAGATAAGCCTCTCACGATTATCGTTCTCTCTCACGAAACCACTATTTAGAGGCACTAATCAGAATATTCAGAAGAACTACGAGAAGAACAAGAAAAAGAAGAAGGTTTAATGTTTGAAGCAAAAACGATTCATAAGATTTACCTGGATTTCTAGTGAGGTTCACGCTTTCTCCACCGATGAGTTCTCAAATTATTCCACTGTTTACTTTGATTCTTGTTACCAGTATGTAGTTTGAGGTTATGGGAATCAAATCACTAACCCCAAGGGCTTTTATTCCAAGCGAGCGTGATTTAATTTTGAACCTTAGAAGTTAGGGTTCCTTTTTCTGTTGGTTCGATTTGCATAGCTCAATTTGAATTAGGAGATTTCACTAGAATTTTTGGACTCATTTCATCAAATTAAGTTGAGTGATGTTCTTTATTTAAGGTTTGAGGCGCTTACGCCGCCGGAGAGGACCTTCGACACGGATGAGGGAGAAACTGGGGTTGAAGAGAGGAAAGAGACACATTTCATTTCATTTTAAATATGAGGTTTTTTTTTCACATGTGTATCACGTGCTATTTCATTTAATTCATTAAAGTCCTAGTAAATGTTGACTCAGTTCCACCTCATTTGGCCTTATCTACATTTTTTTCACTTGCTGATTTTTGTATTGGGCTTATGTTTGGGCTTTCTGGCCAATTCTGCTGATGGTACCAAGCTTCCACTTGTGCACCCCCCTAACTGACTGTGCTAATATGGATATAGGCCTCTGTTTGGGCCCATGCACCTTTTTTGCTTTCACCCCAGTGTTTGCTGATTGTACCCCCTTATTTGGGCTTTATTTTGCATGTTTTTTTATTTGAGCTCTTTAGTTTTACTACTTTTTCTTTAACGTGATATTTTTTCATAATTGTGAAAATTAATAGGAAATACTTTTGATAGTTTTACTTAGGATTTAACATGATTAATGGATTAGTTTAGAAAATGAATTGGAAAATATATGATTTAACATGGTTTTTGTTTAGGTTTAGATTGTTGATTACATAATGCTTGGTGATTCTATGATGTGATTTTATTCATTTATGTTTTAGATGATTAATTATTCCATTATTGGATGTTAATCCTAATTGATTAGGATTTTAATTAGTGGATTTAATCTTGTTCATGAATTGTTAGGTTTAATTTCATCTTTTTAATCATTGATTTCTTGCTAGAATTTTGGTGTTGATTTTCTTGATTAGATTACACCTTGACCATGGAATATTCCCTTAGACTTCTATGTTTAGGGTTTAACCCCTAGGGTTTAGATATGCATGTTCCCTTGATTTAGGGCTTGTAAATATCATTTGGTGTAAACTGATTGATTAACCCTATATGTATGTTGTGTACTTGATTCAACTGATATTTCATTCCCATTGGTCGTGTTGATCAAATTTTACTTTGATCAACCAAATCCTTTGTAATGTGCTCAATTCCCCAATTTTGTTTAAGTGATCAAAAGACCCTTTATCACTTGATAGGGAAAGTACCTTATATTCAAGCTATGCTGGATCTCAAGAGCTTAAAACCTCAAGATTCAAGATCAAGACTTCAAAACTTTAAGACAATACAAGGCCTTCACATTGCAGACAAAATGGACTATTGTTCAACCACAACAAAGGTGTATCAACACTTGTCAGTCATGATTCAAGTTGTGTGCCATGAGCCTTAAGCAATCGAGAAGGGGTGAGAGTGGAGAATTCCTATCCTCATTCTGAATATCTTTGGGCATGGGACGAATGACCCAGTTACTCATTGTATTCACCTCTGTTCATAGACTTTAATACAATTTGAATCAAATGATTGTCAAGTCTCTTTCTTCAAAGCAACACTTCATCACAAGAAGCAACGAGGAGATTCAATTTCAACACTCGTCAATTATGATGCAAATTGCACATCATGAGCCTTAAGTAGTAGAGAAGGGGTGAGAGTGGAGCATTCCTATCCTCAATCTAAATATCTTTGGGTACGAGATGAATGACCCAATTGCTCATCGTATTCACCTCTATTCATAGACTTTAGTGCAATTTAAATCGAATAACTGACAAGTCTTTCTACACATATGCGGGATGCATATTGGAGATTAAGCTTTCAACCTTATATGGTTTCTTTTCCCCTTTGTTTTCTTTGTTAAGTAAAACTAAAACCATTTTTTTGAATAAACTCAAAACAATTAACAATATGATTAGAATTGTACGCCACGAGCCTTAAACAATGGATAAGGGGTGAGACTGGAGAATTCTTATCCTTATTCTAAATATCTTTGGGTACAAGACAAATGACTCAATTACTCATTGTATTCACCTCCATTCATAGACTTTAGTATGATTTAAATTAAGAATTTCTTTTCACAATAAAATAAAACTCACGTCATCAAACTCAGTTTTTGCCTTTGGGAATCATTTTCTTTTAAAACCTTTTCAGAATGGACGTGCTACTTCCATGCTACCGTGAACGAAGCTTAAGACTCCATGCGTGAGCACACAAGTACTGTTTAACTGATAGAGTGTGATCGAAGTGCATCCATTCTATCACAAACAAACAAATGCTTAAGTCTCCCATGGTCGAGCATACAAGAAAGTTGATTGTAGACGCGAATGTTAACATTGTTCATTAAAAACAACTAACGCATCCGTCTTAGTTCCACGAACTACATAGCTCTAATTTCCTTATTGCACTATGAGGATATGAAGTCACGGGGGCCCACACCCTTGGTGAGTACCCTAATTAGTTTAACCTCTTTTTCTCCTTTCGCGAGTAATCTTTAGATAGTAACACATGTTCTTATAAAGAACAATTAAAATCATTCCCATTGAGTACAACAAATGTGAGGGATGCTAATACCTTCCCCTTGCATATTCCTTACCCTTTTTCTCTCCCCCCAAGTTTTATCGATGTTTTCCCTTTCCTTCGGGAATAAATAAAGTTTGATGGAGACTCTGTTGTACCTTTGAGTGTGCGATGCGCTCAGGCATATTTCGCGTAGCTTCATTTGCTTTCTTTTGTTTCGATTAAGTTTCTATCTTTTGATTCTGTATCTTTATCTTTTTGGATTAAGTTAAATTTCCTTTATATTTATTTCTTTATATTTATCTTTTTTATTGATGACAAAGGGGGAGAAGAGTGGATACGATTTTGATATATTTATTTCCCTTATAATCCCAAACATTTCTAACTCTGTGACTCTGATACTTCTTTATAACATCTGACTCTGATTACTAATCTAGGAACTTTGATAAAGTTGACAATGGTTACTAAGGAGATCCTTTTCAGTCAAGTTAACTAGGCTATTCAGAAGTTTAGTTAATCAGACTATCTAGATTTTAGCTTCATGATTAACTATACATTAATTAGGATGATATGGTTTTTAACCAAGCTATGATACAAGCCAGCTTCTAATCAGGCTCTGATACATGGAATCAATAATTTTCAACCAAGCTCTAATATAAGGAATATGCATCATCAAGATCTGATTGAACCAAGCATTAAAGTTTAGCCAAGACTCCAATACAAGATATATTCTTTATAACCAGACTTTCTGATGCAACACACTTTGATACATGATGTCAAGGAATTTCAAATCAGAAGAAATTTTAACCAGTATTTCTCGTACATGGAAGTTATTACTTTCATGCTGAGTGAAAACTTTTATATATTAAAATTATTTTGAGTCTTAAAATCGGGGGGAGCTTGCAAAGCTAACTTTGAAGTTTTAAGTTGAGAAATATTCTTAAAGTATAAAACTCAGGGGGAGCTTACAAACCTCACTCTAATTCTCTTATGTGATTAAACCAAGTAAAAAGTGTTCATCAAAATATATGGTTTTGTCATCATTAAAAAGGGGGAGATTGTAAGAACAAGATTTGGTTATGCATCTGGCCTTATGTTTTAAAGATGATAATACATAGACTCTTAGAGAACAATTTTGTATCCTAATGGTTTTGTTTAGTGTGTAGATACTAGATAAAACTTCTGACTCTGAAGGAATGACGTGTGACATCATCATATTCTGAACCTAGTGCACTATGACTCTGAGATGTGTCTTCTACAAGATAATCAAGCTCTGGACTACTCTACTCAACACTTTTAAACATTATTTATCCAAAGCTTTATGACCATGAAGCTTTTAACATTGTTAAGTTATGAAGTCTTGTGCTCAAACAACTCTGATGAGTTGTGTCAACAGACTCTGAAAACCGGGTTCTAATGAACTGGATCAAGAATCTGAAGACCAAGTTTATGAAGATTCTCTCAATCAGACTCTTATTCTTCTTCTAAGCATGCTTCATCACCTCCCTATCATAAGCCCCTTAAAGATAATATCAAAAAGGTTTTACGTGAGAAAATAATACACAATACAAGATCAAATATTCCTTCCATTACACTAATTTTGTGGGATAATGATTGTACTACTTCACCATTGTGTCTCCCATTTCGCATACCGTTATGCAAGGATATAACTCCATTTGTGTATTCCACTTACTTGTTTAACTGAAATGGATTTAGTATCAGTGAAATGGATTTAGTATCATCAAAATGTCTTTAGGATCACTTTCATTTGTTTCTACGTGTTGTTTATCATGAAAAGGATGTTCGTTAGTATGTTTATTTATTTAGATAGTAATGGATGATGTGAAGACAAGCTTCTCAAAGTGTTTTGATGAAGACATGCTCTATAAGCAAATGTGCATCGCAAAATGAATAGTTCAAGACTCAAGCACAAGTCAAGCTTGACTTATAAAAGAATTTCAAGTCTTAAAGAATTCTATTAAATTGATCAAATTATTAAGGTATAAAGTTATCAACCTCTTTATGTTCATTCAAGTGCTCAAGAGTTTCATTCATATATGTCATGTTTCATTTAGGCCTCTTAAATATTTTCATTTGGCCTTACAATTCATTTTCAACTATATTTGGTCATTCTGCCTTGATGGTAATCAGTTACCAATTTTGAAGTAACCGATTACCAGTTGTCTGCGCTGCCTCGTATGACAATTTTTGTAGTAGGTAATCGGTTGCCATGTTTTGGGTAATCGATTACATGTTGAAAATTTTCAAATTTTTTAACGTTGGTTCAGGTGTAGCCGATTACACCATATTGGGTAACCGATTACCACTGAATTAGTGGCAGAAATAAATGCATTTTTTAATGAAAACATTTTATGAATGGTGTTCTTGAATCATTACATCCATTCATCAATTATGACCATTTAGAAATGTGTGTAAGGGTTATATATACCATATATTTTCAAAATTTGAATTCATCTCCTTCACACTAATATTTCAAACAATTTTTCTCTTCATCTTTTCAAAATTTATCCAGTCTTCTTGATTAAATTTTCTAGTGAAACTTTCTACACAGAATTTTCAATATACATTCATATAGTTTCATCCGTACCATTCTTAGAGCACTTGTATGTCATAAAGAGAATTGATTTATTAAAAGGAGAAGATCAATCAATAGATTGATATATTGTTCCATCTTTCAAAAACTTGTAAAAACTCATATTGTTCTTGTTATCCTTGTTGTCCAGGATTGTTGGAAACAAGAAATTCATTAAGAGAGGATTGTTCTCTTAGTGGACTTAGTGAAAAATCCAAGATGATTGTTCTTGGTGTTCTTGTTAGAGTTTGTATAGAAAGACTGGGTTTTCTTGTCCATAAGATCTAACAATAATAAAATCTCTTACGTGGTAAGGGGACTTGAGTACTCTCGGATTGTGAGGGAAACCAGTATACGCCTCAGTGTTCTTTACTTTCCGCACTTTACCATTTCATTGCATAACTAAACCAGAAAAGAAAGAAGAATTTTTCATAAAACCGAAAACCATTTTCAAAGAACCTAATTCACCCCCCTCTTAGGCGCATACTTAACTTACATTTGGCATCAGAGCGGGTAATTTGCTCCGTAGATCTAGAACATGGCTTCCGCAAATAATATGGTTTTCAAAGATGGCGGTAGTAGCAGTAAGCCTCCTCTATTCTCTGGTGAATACTTTGACTTCTGGAAAATCTGCATGAAGGAACATCTAGAAGCACAAGGAGAAGGCATATGGGAAATCGTCGAAAATGGTCCACATATTCCAATTAGTATGGTTAATGGTGTTGACACTCCTAAGGTTAAAGGCTCTTATGATGAAGATGACAACAAAAATATCCTAAATGAAAATAAAGATATCAATATTCTTCAAAGTGCGTTAAGTATGGATGATTTTTTCCGTATCTCTCAATGTAAATCGGAAAAAGAAATTTGGGACACTTTGGTGGAGACTCGTGAAGGAACTACTTAAGTGAAAAGATCGAGATTGAACACATTAGGTCAAGAGTACGAAATGTTCAGAATGCATCCCGGAGAATCCATCATTTCATTGCAGAAGAGATTCGTACATTTAACGAATCATTTGATTGCACTCGGAAAAACCTTCTTAAATGATGATCTCAATCTTAAAATACTTAGATCATTGACAAGAGAATGGAAACTGAAAGTAACAGCCATATCTGAGAAGAAGAGTCTCTTGACCATGACATCTGCATCATTGTTCACAAAACTTCAAGAACACAAATAGGAACTTGGAAGACTTGAACAACATGAAAATTAAGAGAAAAAGTCCAAAGGTATCTCTCTAAAAGTTGACCCAAAAGAAGAACGGACAAATGATGATCTTGAAGAAGATGAAAATTTTATGCTTTTTTTAAAGACTCGGTAAGTTCTTTGGTAAAAATGATAAATCGTTTAACTATGCAAATAGAAAGAAATCTTTCAGTAAAAAGGAGGCTTCCACTTCTACACAAGATGTTACATGTTATGAATGTCGTAAGCAAGGTCATATAAAGCCGGATTATCCTAAACTTTCCAAGAAAGGTGGCCTCAAAATCAAGAAGGAGACCAATAATAAAAAGGCTTATGTTGCATGGAAGGATAATGAGATAAGTTCTTCATCAAATTCAGATAGCGATGAATGTGCAAATACAACATTGATGGATTCACACCATTCCGACGATGAAGAAGAGGTTAGTAATGAATTTTCCATTTATGATAATGATGCACAATGTGCTATCAATGAACTCCTTAATGAATGAAAATTTTGTACCAAACCATTTCAAGTCAAAAGAAACAAATTACATCTCTTGAAGAAAAAATCGACACTATGGAGAAAGAGTTTGAAATGGAAAAACAAAATGTCATATGTGAACAAAAACATAATTTTGTATGTAAATTTTTTGAGTCACTTTCATTTCAAATTGTCCAACTAAAAAGAGTTTTAGAGAGATATGAGAAAATACACATTGGATTGGAAGGTGTTCTTAGCCATCAAAGATATTCAAATGACAAAAGTGGTCTTGGTTATTCAAAATTTTCTAAACCAAATTATAACCAAACCATTTTTGTTAAGGCTAGTGAACAATCTACCAAAGAGAAAGTGACCAAAGCAAAAGTTGTTCATCATTATCCTAAACGGAAAATATTTGCTAAAAAGAAATCGTATGTTCCTATATATAAAAGCAATTATGTTCCAACTTGTTTTTATTGTGGTATAAGTGGCCATATACCTAATGCTTTCTATGTTAGAAACTTTAGTGTGGCAAGTGGGTATTACGTATGGGTAAATAAAGGCACTAATTATGAAGGACCCAAAACAATTTGAGTAACTAACAAAACTTAATTTGTTTTGTAGGTATGCTTGAAAGTCACATCAAATCTATGGTATCTAGATAGTGGTTATTCCAAGCATATGACGGGAGACTCGAACAAATTTTCAAATCTAGTGCTTAAGGCCAAGGGTTATGTTGCTTATGGAGATAACAACAAAGGAAAGATTCTTGGAATAGGCAAAGTTGGAGCACCACCTTTCACATCCATTGAAGATGTTCTTTATGTTGAAGGACTAGAGAACAACATTCTAAGCATTAGCCAACTTTGTGACAAATGCTTCAAGATCAAGTTCATAAAAGATAAATGCTTGATTGAAGATGAAGTCACCAACGAGGTAAAACTCAAATGTAAAAGAATCAATAATATATTTATGATTTCCCTTGATGATTTATCTTTGAAGGTAAAATGTCTCATGGTGAACAATAATGACGCATGGCTATGGCATAAGAGAATTGCTCACATTCATATGGAACACTTGAATAAACTAGTCAAACATGATCTTGTTATTGGATTGCCTAATATGAATTTTGTCAAAGATAAACTATGTGATGCATGTCAAAAGGTAAAGCAAACCAATCAACTTTCAAACCTAAGAATGTGGTGTCCATTTCAAGGTCACTACAATTGTTGCATATGGACTTATTTGGTCCATCAAGAACAAGAAGATTCAGAGGTAATGTATACACTTTAGTTACTATTGATGATTTTTTTAGATATACTTGGACATTATTTTTAGTGCAGAAAAGTGATGCATTTAAGGCGTTCAAGAAGTATGCAAGGCAAATCCAAGATGAGAAATCACTAAAAATTGCCTCCATAAGAAGCGACCATGGCGGAGAATTCCAAAACCCCTCTTTCGAAGAATTTTGCGAAGAACATGGAATATTTCACAGTTTATCGACACCAAGGACTCCTCGACAAAATGGAATGTGGAGGGAAAGAATAGGTCACTCGTGGAACTTACAAGAGTAATACTTAGCGACTCGAATCTTCCAAAATATTTTTGGGTGGATGCGGTAAGCACAACATGCTATGTAAGTAATAGAGTTATTATAAGACCTATTTTGAAAAAGACTCCTTATGAACTTTTCAAAGAGAGGAAACTAAACATTGCTTATTTTCACATTTTTGGATGCAAATGCTTTGTCTTAAACAATGACAAAGACAACTGTCGCAACGCGAAAAACAACCGGCGGAAAAAGACAAACAAACAGAGCCGCCACCGTGCGTTATTTATCCCAAAGGAGGGAAAGGAAACGCTCGAAGTAAACCTGGAAAGGAAATGGTCTTACGACCGGAGATTACAAGGATCGAGAGTCGGTTACGCAAGGGGAAGGTATTAGCACCCCTCACGTCCGTCGTACTCGACGGGATCCACGCTCAAGAGAATAGGATAAGGTTGCTGAATAACAACTCAAAAAGAATGCACACACACTGGAATAAAACACAGATGGAAGAAGACGGAAGCGGACTCGACAGGATGTCGCATCCTGGGCCTACGTAGTTCGTCAGACACGAACATCAGAGTCGACGTAGTTCGGGGAAATGAGGAACTGGGCTCGCTAGGATATCGCATCCTATGCCTACGTATCTCATATGGAATGAGAATCAGAGCTACCGTAGTTCGGCTAACGCACACCGAAACAAAATGCTAAACAGAGACGCTGAGACGTCAGAGCAAACACCCAAACACAAACTGGAAACGGAATGCCAATCGCTGGGCTTACATCCGACTCCACAAAAGAAACGCAAACAGGAAACCGACTGCCAATCGCTGGACTTACGTCAGACTCCAAACACACACAAGAGGGTTGAAAAAAGAAAAGGGCGAACACACAGACTAACAGGGAGTCAGGAACTCGAGCCTGATAGCTGTCAAGCAAACACACCAAGACGATGCTGAGACGTCAGAAGAAACAAAGAAGTTGAACACACAGACTAAAAGGGAGTCGGGAACTCGGACCTAATAGCTGTCAAGCAAAACACACGCAAAAAAGAAAAAGGCGCCCGGAGAGATCTCGCACGATCTCCTGCCTACGTACCTCATCTGGTATGAGGATCAGGGTGACGTAGTTCCCCTTAACAGGGAAGAAACTTCTATCTTAACCAGAGACTAGGGAGATAACAACTAAAAGGGAGACTACGACTCGAGCCTAGAAGTTGTCATGCAAATGATCCCTATATTGAAGTCTCTAACAAGAGTTTGACTCACACAGGCAGTGAGTCAACTCAAGTCTATCTCTACGTACGTTCAACTTCCTCGAAAGTTGATCATACGACTCCTACAGAAAGGAGATGAAAAGCAAAACAGATAAACATCAAAAGCAAACAGCACACACTATACGCAAACAAGTGGGCTCAAGCAAGGTTGGGCTTTAGTCAAGGGGTCATATCGACCTTGACAAACAAGCCAAATACTGGAATGGGTGGTCAGGCTCTTAACCTCTAACATTGAGAGTTAGGGTGAGCAGATGAAATGGAGATGAGGGTTATGCCTCATAGCTCTTAACCTAGGCATGGGTGAGCTTGACTCAATGAAGGTGTGGGAGTCCAGAATGTGGGACTCTATTCCACATGACTGACACAACAAGATTTTGGGTTTTTATTCAAAGTGCATCAACACATGGTGTGAGCAAGATGAAAGACACAACTGAATAGCAGGGGATGGACTGCACATCCCTTCTATATGCCAATGCCTCTTCACTTAGGAGGTCTTTATATGTACAAGGCACAAAGATAAACAAGCACAAACATTGCCTCTTAAGGAGGGCTTCAGACAGGTGCCTGCAAAAATAACATAACAGGTTTTCCAGACTACATGGAGAATAGGAAGTTACCTAGGTGGTATGCCAACCACAAGCAAAGCAAAGCAACTCAAATAATGAGTTAAAGCGGCTAAAGTACTTGTGAAAAAATCTAAACCAGTCAATATTTACTTTCAGACAAATCAAACAATCAACAACAGTCAGACAACCAATTATAAGACAACAATGGTGCAAGGCCTAAGGTGCAAGCAAACTAAATTGATTCACCATCCACAAGACCTACAAAATAGCAAGGTTAGTCAACCAAAATAACTTGTATCTCAAGTGATGAGATTATATCAACCAATGTGGCTAATTGCTTGAAAAACTGAAATGCACAACTCAAAATGTGAGTCCAAACCCCTAAGGCAAAGCCTAGGGTCAAAAGTGAAGTAAAAAGCCAAAACAGAAGCTAAAACTTAACATGAATCACATTTAAACAATCATGAATATGTCCTAAAAAGGACCAAATCAAAATCATCAATCAAGGTCATCATTCAACCAAGAGAAGACAATGCACAAAACATGATCATCAATTGGACATACAAAATGAGAAAATGCACATTAAATCAGAAATAGCTCAAACAAATTTGGAAAGTTTCATGAGCATCCAACACATCAAACACAATTAGCATACCAAAAATGGTAAACAGAGGAGCTCATTTGATATGGAAATAAAATTGCACAAACAAGACATCCAAATGTGTGACATGCATTGTCACACCATGTTAACATGTACATAAAACAGGGATGGAACATGAGAAAAATATCAAACCAAGCCTAAAACATCCATCAACATGTCAAGAATCATCATGCAAAATTTCATGGCACTTGGATCAATATCAAGCATTTCACAATAAAAAGAACAAGGCAATGTCACAAAAGCACACATGTTCAATCATTCTAACACAATTCAAAATCCAGCCATGCACAATTCCAGAAATTTGCATAAAAAAATAAAGGACATTTCAAGGATCAAGTAGCAAAAAACCAGGAATTATTTGGAGCATTTTTCAATTTATCATGAATTTTTGAAGTTGGCAAAAAAATGATGAAATAAAATGATCATGGCATGTAATATTTGGAGGGAAAAGTGGAAATGAAAATAAATTTGAAAAAACGCTTCCAGGCGGAATCGAAGCATGTGCGTGTGAACAAGTGAAACACGGTCATTTCACTAATCTCGTTGGCGCTCAATCAGCGGTCAAGGCTGATGTGGCTCGGTCAAAGGAGTTTGGACCAATCATTCCGCTACTAGGCGCGCATGTGGACGCTTGCATGGACGAAGCCCTAGCGCCAGCACTGCTAATTGCAGGCGGCGGAGCTCATGGAGGAAACAACCGTCTCCTTCGTGGAGACGGCTGTTGTACAGTAGCATGCGAACAAATTTTTTGCAGAAATTCGAAATAATTATATCATTCAAAAGCTCTTTCAATGTACATCATAGATCAATCAACAATTAATCCAAACAAGCCATGGATTAAGAGATTCGAGCAAAATCATTCTAGACCTACAAACTTTAAACTCACATATCTCATGCAATATTCATCCGTTTTTTACAAATTTTATATCAGTGTAACCAACATGAAAAACTCTACAATTCTATGCACATAAAATCATGAATTAGAAGGTTCGAAAATGTGACCTCTTGAAGCTCCAACAATGGCAGTGGTAGATCCAAGGCTTGGCAAGCGTATAAATCCACTCCTATATCACTGTTATGAAGCTTGAAGTTGAAATTGAGGCTTGAAACAACTTAGATCTTGCTTAACAATCAACTTCCATGCTTGTGTTCTTGAGCTTGCTATGCACAATTCTGGTCCAAATGCTGCAATTGAGAGCTTGATCTACACCAAATCCATACCACAGAACAAGAATTTGCAAGAAAATGGCAAGGTTATGTGGAAGAAATTTGAATTTTGATTAGGAGAAAATTTTGGAGCGAGAGAGAATTTTGAGATCTAGATCTAGAATGATGAATAATCACAAATTCTGTTAGGATTATGTATTTATACGATGTGTTAATCCTACTGAAAATTAATTAAGCTTTGGTTAATTGTGATTAAGTGAAAATAAGGTGTTTGGCCAAAAATGACATTTTGCATAGTGCATGGAGCAAATGGACGTGAACAGTACCAAATGAATGATTAATTTCACTTAAAATCTTCCAATTAACACAATGGCTATGGTGATTTGTTCCCATGATGCACCAATTTCAAATTTAGCATTTCCCTCCAAAATAAGCATAAATATGCATATGATCATAAGATGAATTTTCATGTAATGTGATGAATGATTTGGAAAGTTCATGTCATGAGAAGAATTTGGGAAAAAGGAGCACTCAATTTGGAGTTATGAGTCAAAAGTTATGCCCTTTTGAAGTTCCATGCACACTTGGCAATGATTTGATCATAAGTCTTCAACCATTCATCAGATGCTCATGATCTTTGACTTTTTGGAAATGGGAGAGAAAGATATTCAACTTAAATTTTGGACAAAATTTCATTTGAAGCTTCTTTGATGATGTAAGATCAAGTTGAATTTGGACCAAAACATTCCATTTTTGGAAACCTTCAATTACAGGTCACTTTCCATTTTTGGAAACTTTTGATCTGACCTCAAATTCTTTAAGATATACATTTGACATGATGAACAAGCCTCTTTTGTACATGAATGAGACGTTGAAACTCATTTCTCCACCTCCTAGCCCTCCGTTGACTTTTTGTTGACTTTCTGGTTGACAGATGACTTAGAAGTGCTCTGATCAGCTTGAACCTCAACCACTTGAGGAATTGGCTCCAAAATGAAACCCTAACTCTTGTAAGCCCAAGATAATGACCATATGATCTCCATCCAAGAAATAAACCCCATCTCCTTGAGAAACCCTGACTGGTAGAATGACACTGATTAGGGTTGACCAGAGGTCAAAACCCCAATCCCAAGGAATCTGAGCATGAATTCTGAAGCCTTTGATAAGGACATAACCATGATGATGATGATGTATCCTTGCAACCAAGATAATGCTCAACCTCCTTGAAGAACCAAGAAAACCCTAATTGAAGCACAAACCCTCAGATGGTTGGTGATCAATCCAATAAGACCCTCAAGCTTAAATCTCTTAACCTCTCTATCTTCTGAGAAAGACTTAGGAGGATGACTTATTTTTTTCACATGATATGCAATATGCAAATGCCTAATGTCCTAAAACATGAAATGCAATATGCTAAGCTAGTCCCAAGAAGAGGAGGACAAATTTTGAGGTGTTACTGCTGCCCCTATTCAATCCACTGTGAACCTGTCGATATGAACAGCCTCGGCTTTCAGATGATCAAAGAGAAGATTGATTGAATACCAAGAACAGACGAACAATTTGCACTCCGCTGGGGAACATAATTAACCATGCCTATCAAAATCGGCAAAGAAGCGATCTCAAAAGAAGAACCCGTCTGGTACGGTGAAAGTCGGCCTGAATACAGAAAAGAAATATTGACCTAGATACCAAAATAAATGGTAACACAGGAATACCCATGGCCTGAATGCCGCTCAGCAGTCTGAACACCGAAAACCTGGCCTGAATGCTGCAAGCTGCATCGATCTGAACTTCGAAAGCTTCTTCGATCTGAACATCGGAAAATCTGGTCTGAATACCCACCTCGGCCTGAACACCGAAAACCTGGCCTGAATGCCGCAAGCTGTATCAATCTGAACTTCGGAAGCTTCTTCGATCTGATCATCGGAAAATCTGGTCTGAATACCCACCTCGGCCTGAACACCGAAAACCTGGCCTAAATGCCGCAAGCTGCATCGATCTGAACTTCGGAAGCTTCTTCGATCTGAACATCGGAAAATCTGGTCTGAATACCCACCTCGGCCTGAACACCGGAAACCTGGCCTGAATGCCGCAAGCTGCATCGATCTGAACTTCGGAAGCTTCTTCGATCTGAACATCGAAAAATCTCATGCCGGTCAGCATCGACAACAATAAGGTAAAGTGATGAATGAGACGGCACGTGGGCCAATGACTTATGTTGGGAATAATAAGCCATAAGCATGCCATCCCTACTTAATCCACTGTGAACGAACAATCTGCGCTCAGCTGGGGATTATTCTCTTTCTTCCCTTTTTTTTTTGCTTTTTTGGAACCCCGAACAAATATTTTCTTTCGCGCGGATGATCCTGGAACACCGCATTTGAACCCCGACTTTCGCGCTGATCGCGTAACGTTCTCTGATCTTCATTTCCATCTCCGCCCGACAGAAAATTTTCCTCCAATATCGCGCTACTGGGGAACATTGTTGCTCCAACGTCATGATGCCAAACTCCTCAGAGTAACATCTTCACCATCCGGCTAAACCATTTCTCAAACGGTAACCACGGTTTGATACTAGCTTATGCTTGCAACGCCGATGCATGGCGATATTTTTTAGCGTAATGCTCCATAATCATGGAAATGCTACGCAATTTATGATGCAATATGCTATGCTTATCTAAATGATGAATGCATAAAAGGTATCCCCCTCAAGGGACTCTTCTAGGGAGCTCGAGGCACTCTGCTGAGGAACTCGCTATCGCTCCAATCTCCACCCTGTTGGGGGAATAACACTGCTGCTGGGGAAAGGACCACCCTTACCAGGGATGACCTCCGTTGAACCCAATCCGTTTGGGGACCTCGCTGGGGAAGAAACCACCAACACACTCTGCGGGGAAAACAACAATCTTCGACTTGCTGGGGAAACTAACAAGCTCCGCCGTGCTGGGGGAAACAACTACCAACAGACACCTCTACTGGGGAAATAGCAATCTTCAGGCCTGGCTACTGAGGAAATACCAGTCTCGAAATTGTTGGGGAGATAACAATCCCGACTCTGCTAGGGAAGACACAGACCTTGAACCTGCTGGGGAGGTAACAATCCCGACTCTACTTGGGGAAACAAGGAAAGTCTGGCACAGAACACCCGTCGACTCGTCGAACCCTGGTATTCAACATCTAAATCCAGTGTCAGCTTTCCACTTTTGAGAGCTCCTAGGCTCGTCTGGACTTTTCTGATTCATCACCTTGTATTCTCGACTTCTCCGTACTCCGCGAAGATCGAACTCCTCAAATTGGTATCGACTTTCCAATTCTTCAGACTTTGAAGAGTCTTCTTGATTAATCCTCCAGGATCGTCGCCATTCTTTCACCGTCTTTTCACCATCCTTCAATCCCTTGTCCCTGACTGGACTCCACGGGGATCTTTTGTCACAAAGCTTCACATCACAACCTGCAAGTGAGTGAAAATATCTAACAGCACCTGCAAAAGAGATCGTTAGATAAAAACGTGCCCCAGGCGTGCCAAATCTTCAACACTAGGGTCACTCCACCTTCCGAATAAGATTTCAAGTTTTCAATCTTATAAACATGTATTGGAAGGGATCTCCATATCTCAAAATGCAAATATTCTTTATCAAAATAAACGGATGTTTTTGCACTCAAAGTGGTAATGAAAAACAAAAACAAAATTATTTGACTGAATATGCATTTTATTGATTGAAAAAGGTGTGGCTCAAAACCGAGCAGTACACAGGAAGCAATCCCTGAAAAGAGGTAATTGCGCACAAAAGGAAAAATCTATCCTAATGGCAATGTGAACCCGTGATCTCATCGAGTTCCAACTCGGTTACACCCCATATGTCCTCAAGACTCTCCGTGCTTTCTGCCTTCTGAACAAGACGCTTCCGACCGATCCCTGCTGGGAATTATCCATGTGTCTTAACCAAAACAAAAACGATCATGCTAGACGCAGTTGTTCGTTTCATTCCCTCTTTTACCTGGACCTCCCTTTCGGGTTTTCAGTCCACCGGGATACCCTTTTTTTCCCAAGCCTCCCTTGTGGGGTTTTCGACTTGCCGGGTGTACAATTTTTTCTTTTTATCCCTAACTTTTGCCCGAACCTTTTCATTTTTTTTTTGGTTCGCCGGGATGCCCATTTTTACCTGGACTATTTTATTCTTTTCGCCCAGCGGGTCTCTTTATACGAAGTATTTTTTAACTGCTTCCGCATTCACAGGGGATGGAAAATCCTCGCCATCCATGGTCGTCAACAACAAGGCTCCGCCAGAGAAAACCTTCTTGACCACGAATGGACCCTCATAATTGGGTGTCCACTTGCCCCTACGATCGTTCTGAGGAGGAAGGATCCTTTTCAACACCAAATCTCCCATACGATACACACGAGGTCGCACCTCTTGGTCAAAAGCACGCTTCATCCGCTGCTGGTACAACTGCCCACGACAAATAACTGCCAGCCTCCCTTCCTCAATTAGGCTCAACTCTTCGTACCGAGTCCTTACCCATTCAGCCTTTTCCGATTTCATCCATCAGGACTCTCCATGATGGGATCTGGACCTCAACTGCTAGCACGACTTCCATTCCATACACGAGTGAGAAAGGCGTTGCCCCAGTAGACGTACGCATCGAAGATCGATACCCAGGATACAAGCTTCGTACTCAGCCACCATTGTTGGTGCATTCAAATGTTATCCGGGCAACAAAAGGAATGTGGGATCCTTTCGGCGTAACCAAAACGGTACCAACTCCGTTACCCTTCACATCAACGGCCCCATCAGACATCAGAATCCGTTCGAATTCAGGGTTAGGCCCCTCCTCCGGGATTGGTTCCTCACAATCTTTCGATTTGAGAACCTCGATGTCCTCATCAGGTAACTCAAACATCATCGGTTGATAATCCTCAATGGGTTGCTGGGCGAGGTAATCAGACAATACACTCCCCTTTATTGCTTTTTGAGAGGTATATTGAACATTGTATTCAATCAAAATCATTTGCCCTCTCGCAACCCGTCCGGTCAATGCTGGCTTCTCAAAGATGTACTTGATCGGATCCATCTTGGAAATCCACAAAGTGGTATGAACCAGCATGTACTGTCTCAGTCGGCGAGCAGCCTATGCCAAAGTACAACAAGTTTTCACGAGCAGTGAATATATTGTTTCACAGTCGGTAAACTTTTTGCTAAGGTAAATTGCATGCTCTTTTCGACCAGACTCATCATGATGCCCCAGTACACACCTCATAGACCCCTCGAGGGCTATCAAGTACGGGATTAACGGTCGTCCCTCCACAGGGAGGCATCAGAATTGGAGGCTCCTGCAACTTATTCTTCTATCTTTTAATGCCCCTTGGCAATCATTATCCACCTGACCGTTTGATCTTTCTTTTTTCAACAACTTGAATATAGGTTCACACATGACTGTTAGATGAGATATGAACTGTGAGATGCAGTTCAATCTACCTAAGAAACCACGAACCTCCTTTTCTGTTCTCGGTTCAGGCATTTCTTGTATTTCTTTTTTCTTTTTTTTCTTTTTTTTAGCAGGATCAGCCTCGATTCCTCTTTCATTCACAATAAGCCTCAGCAACTTACCGGACCGCACTCCGCCAGTGCACTTAGTCGGATTCAACCTCAGTCTGAATTGTCTCAACCGGTCAAACAACTTGGCCAGATCTGCCAGACGCCCCTCTTTAGTTTGGGACTTTGCTATCATGTCCTCAACATAGCATTCGATTCTACGATGAATCATACCATGAAACAAAGTCACCATGGCTCTTTGATGCGTGGCACCAGCGCTCTTGAGACCGACTGACATCACCTCCGCTCTTGACACTCTCCTTCAAGGCGGCCCCAACCTTTACTTTTTGACCTCCTCGGTGCCTGGATTAACAATCTCCACTCGCTCCTCGTGCGGTTGAATCACCTTCTCCTCTTGTTCCAACAACCTGGCTAATTCCTCCGGCAGTTCACAATCGTCTTCGCCTTCTTCTTTGGCATGATAGATCGGATGGTCGAAGTCATACGAGGGTGTAACAGGATTGTTATTAATGAGATCCGGAGAATACGAAAGTCGAAACGAAGCCAATCAAAAGGAAGGAAAAATGAAAATAAACATTGCCATTTTTATTTTTGTTTAAACTGTAAAAATAAATGAAAAACAGGGAACGCCACTTTTTATACAAAACACATCCATTTATTAATGATGCAAAATGTTGCAAAATGAAACACATGAGGTGACCCTTACAATGGACCATTACGTTTCGGGAAAAACGTATGGCTTTCATGCAAACAGAATTGAAAAACAGAAATATTACTCTTCACGTAGAGTGACAATGATGATCTTTTCGGCCTTCCAGTTTTGGATCTCCATCCTTGGTACGCACGGCTTTATCTACGAGTCAAGCTCACAGTCACTGTCAGTCTCTTCACCCACCGCACAGATGCGATCTGAATCTTCAGCAATTACACCCACCGTCACCTGACCATGCGCCGTCATGGGATTAGCATTAACATTTAGTGACAGTGTAAAATTGATGGATTTGGAGTCCACCAAGTCTTGGACGGCATGCTTAAAGGATCTACAACCCTCAATGTCATGCCCTGGTGTACCAGAATGGAACTCACACCTGGAATTCTCATCATAGTTTACGGGCCTCTGATCTGGTCTCAACGGAGCTAACGTCCTCAACTGTACCATCCTGAGATCCTTCAACTTCTTCAACAGAAGAGCATACGTCATGGGTGGCCTATCAAATTGACGATCAATCCCCTTTCCTCTCACTTGGCACCCAGCTCTCTGTGCTCTCTGTTGAGGGGGCTGTTGTTGTCGTCGCACAGACTGATTACCAATAGGAATCATTACCGCAGTAGTATGCTGGTAGTAATGACCCCTACCGTGTCCCCTTTGGGCATACACAACACTTGTGTCACCCTCGTTCTTGCGCTGACCATTTCCAAAGGGCTTCTTCGATCCAGACGACGAAGCATTTCCCTGTATCATCCCCATCTTCAGCCAGCTTTCAATTCTTTCCACCTTCTCGACGATTGCTTTCTGCCCCTAGGCGAACCCTTGCATGACACTGATCAACTCTCCCATCTTCTCTTTCAGCTCGAGCATATCTGCGTTGGATGTATCCATCAGTTTGGGTCTGTTGCGTCTGGTAGGGTATATGTGCAGACGAGCTACGTGCAAGGGAATGATTCGGCGTGCGCGAGCAATGATTCCTGAGTCAATCAAACATGTTAGAAACTGACACCTGCAAAACAGAAGACAGGTTATTATGACTCACGCATGAATGCAATGTCTATCCATATGAGGAACACTCTGTCCTTTAATTCTGGCTTCATCGAGACGGATAATAATTTGGCAATAACATTCTGACATCAGAATGTCTCTCAACCAGAATTTCAATCGAGAATGTACCCTGAGTATGGATAGACATGGGTTAGATGCAGATGAATGCAAAATGGGAATGATGTTGATGCATGAATGCAATGTACTGTGCCATCCTCCAAGTCATCTGAACATCAACTGCACTGAGGCCCTGGTCTCTGAACTGATCACAACCATCTGAGGGAACGAGTAACCATAATTCCGACTTAGGGTTCCGAAATAAACGGAACCTGAGAATACATCACCATCATCATCAGAAAATCACTGATTTGACAACCACAAAATCATTTGAATCAACCCAGGGAATCCTGAAATAAACGGATCCCTACTGATAAATATCACGGACAGAACTCTGGCGTCTCAGAAATGAATCCATAAATCCGCCTCATAAATAGGACCCAATAGTCACCAACAACGAGTCACCATCAGATCATCACCATCAGAACATGCATCTATAGAAATCGAACCTCCCCTCACAGGTGAATTCTAATCAGGTCATCCTAAGGCGGATAATGGTCTCGACAATTGGGCAAAGATACTCAACGAGTTTGCCCTTTCGGGTGTGCCGTTGCAGCTCTCTTAAGATCGTCTAAACCAAAGATCCGGGAAAGAACGGTCACCGAAGTCAACAGCTTAAAAGAGATAACCCAACCTAAGCGGAATAACTCCACCCGGAAGGACTCTCTCAGATGAACCTCGTCCGGCTGTGGTATGTCACATCTCTGCATTATGTCGTACAACATGTGAAGAGACATGAGACCACGCTAATCCTAGGTGTATACTCGGGCCTGGGTATTGGGCCCCACTCAGAACACCCACCCCCAAATCAGAGGAATCAACCTGTACATAGTCCAACACAATGATAATATGATGCATGCAAACATATATGCAAATATATACAATCACATCATAATAAACAAAATGCAATAAATAAAGCAGTAAAAGCAACCACAACTATCCTAGAGAGCGCTAGGATTGACTCGCTTAGGGAAGATGGACCAGCAAGAGGTCAACTTCTGTAGTCCCCAGCAGATTCGCCAGCTGTCGCAACGCGAAAAACAACCGGCGGAAAAAGACAAACAAACAGAGCCGCCACCGTGCGTTATTTATCCCAAAGGAGGGAAAGGAAACGCTCGAAGTAAACCTGGAAAGGAAATGGTCTTACGACCGGAGATTACAAGGATCGGGAGTCGGTTACGCAAGGGGAAGGTATTAGCACCCCTCACGTCCGTCGTACTCGACGGGATCCACGCTCAAGAGAATAGGATAAGGTTGCTGAATAACTGCTAAAAAAGAATGCACACACACTGGAATAAAACACAGATGGAAGAAGACGGAAGCGGACTCGGCAGGATGTCGCATCCTGGGCCTACGTAGTTCGTCAGACACGAACATCAGAGTCGACGTAGTTCGGGGAAATGAGGAACTGGGCTCGCTAGGATATCGCATCCTATGCCTACGTATCTCATCTGGAATGAGAATCAGAGCTACCGTAGTTCGGATAACGCACGCCGAAACAAAATGCTAAACGGAGACGCTGAGACGTCAGAGCAAACACCCAAACACAAACTGGAAACGGAATGCCAATCGCTGGGCTTACATCCGACTCCACAAAAGAAACGCAAACAGGAAACCGATTGCCAATCGCTGGACTTACGTCAGACTCCAAACAAGCAAACACACACAGGAAACCGACTGCCAATCGCTGGACTTACGTCAGACTCCAAACAAGCAAACACACACAGGAAACCGACTGCCAATCGCTGGACTTACGTCAGACTCCAAACACACACAAGAGGGTTGAAAAAAGAAAAGGGCGAACACACAGACTAACAGGGAGTCGGGAACTCGAGCCTGATAGCTATCACGCAAACACACCAAGACGACGCTGAGACGTCAGAAGAAACAAAGAAGTTGAACACACAAACTAAAAGGGAGTCGGGAACTCGGACCTAATAGCTGTCAAGCAAAACACACGCAAAAAAGAAAAGGGCGCCCGAAGAGATCTCGCACGATCTCCTGCCTACGTACCTCATCTGGTATGAGGATCATTGCGACGTAGTTCCCCTTAACAGGGAAGAAACTTCTATCTTAACCAGAGACTAGGGAGATAACAACTAAAAGGGAGACTATGACTCGAGCCTAGAAGTTGTCATGCAAATGATCCCTATATTGAAGTCTCTAACAAGAGTTTGACTCACACAGGCAGTGAGTCAACTCAAGTCTATCTCTACGTACGTTCAACTTCCTCGAAAGTTGATCATACGACTCCTACAGAAAGGAGATGAGAAGCAAAACAGATAAACATCAAAAGCAAACAGCACACACTATACGCAAACAAGTGGGCTCAAGCAAGGTTGGGCTTTAGTCAAGGGGTCATATCGACCTTGACAAACAAGCCAAATACTGGAATGGGTGGTCAGGCTCTTAACCTCTAACATTGAGAGTTAGGGTGAGCAGATGAAATGGAGATGAGGGTTATGCCTCATAGCTCTTAACCTAGGCCTGGGTGAGCTTGACTCAATGAAGGTGTGGGAGTCCAGAATGTGGGACTCTATTCCACATGACTGACACAACAAGATTTTGGGTTTTTATTCAAAGTGCATCAACACATGGTGTGAGCAAGATGAAAGACACAACTGAATAGCAGGGGATGGACTGCACATCCCTTCTATATGCCAATGCCTCTTCACTTAGGAGGTCTTTATATGTACAAGGCACAAAGATAAACAAGCACAAACATTGCCTCTTAAGGAGGGCTTCAGACAGGTGTCTGCCAAAATAACATAACAGGTCTTCCAAACTACATGGAGAATAGGAAGTTACCTAGGTGGTATGCCAACCACAAGCAAAGCAAAGCAACTCAAATAATGAGTTAAAGCGGCTAAAGTACCTGTGAAAAAAGCTAAACCAGTCAATATTTACTTTCAGACAACAATGGTGCAAGGCCTAAGGTGCAAGCAAACTAAATTGATTCACCATCCACAAGACCTACAAAACAGCAAGGTTAGTCAACCAAAATAACTTGTATCTCAAGTGATGAGATTATATCTACCAATTTGGCTAATTGCTTGAAAACTTGAAATGCACAACTCAAAATGTGAGTCCAAACCCCTAAGGCAAAGCCTAGGGTCAAAAGTGAAGTAAAAAGCCAAAACAGAAGCTAAAACTTAACATGAATCACATTTAAACAATCATGAATATGTCCTAAAAAGGACCAAATCAAAATCATCAAGCAAGGTCATCATTCAACCAAGAGAAGGCAATGCATACAACATGATCATCAATTGGACATACAAGATGAGAAAATGCACATTAAATCAGAAATGACTCAAACAATTCTGGAAATTTTCATGAGCATCCAACACATCAAACACAATTAGCATACCAAAAATGGTAAACAGAGGAGCTCATTTGATATGGAAATAAAATTGCACAAACAAGACATCCAAATGTGTGACATGCATTGTCACACCATGTTAACATGTACATAAAACAGGGATGGAACATGAGAAAAATATCAAACCAAGCCTAAAACATCCATCAACATGTCAAGAATCATCATGCAAAATTTCATGGCACTTGGATCAATATCAAGCATTTCACAATAGAAAGAACAAGGCAATGTCACAAAAGCACACATGTTCAATCATTCTAACACAATTCAAAATCCAGCCATGCAAAATTCTAGAAATTTGCATCAAAAAATAAAGGACATTTCAAGGATCAAGTAGCAAAAAACCAGGAATTATTTGGAGCATTTTTCAATTTATTATGAATTTTTGAAGTTTGCAAAAAAATGATGAAATAAAATGATCATGGCATGTAATATTTGGAGGGAAAAGTGGAAATGAAAATAAATTTGAAAAAACGCTTCCAGGCGGAATCGAAGCATGTGCGTGTGAACAAGTGAAACGCGGTCGTTTCACTAATCTCGCTGGCGCTCAATCAGCGGTCAAGGCTGATGTGGCTTGGTCAAAGGAGTTTGGACCAATCATTCTGCTACTAGGCACGCATGTGGACGCTTGCATGGACGAAGCCCTAGCGCCAGCACTGCTCATTGCAGGCGGCGAAGCTCATGGAGGAAACAACCGTCTCCTTCGTGGAGACGGCGGTTGTACAGTAGCATGCGAACAATTTTTTTGCAGAAATTCGAAATAATTATATCATTCAAAAGCTCTTTCAATGTACATCATAGATCAATCAACAATTAATCCAAACAAGCCATGGATTAAGAGATTCGAGCAAAATCATTCTAGACCTACAAACTTTAAACTCACATATCTCATGCAATATTCATCCGTTTTTTACAAATTTTATATCAGTGTAACCAGCATGAAAAACTCTACAATTCTATGCACATAAAATCATGAATTAGAAGGTTCGAAAATGTGACCTCTTGAAGCTCCAACAATGGCAGTGGTAGATCCAAGGCTTGGCAAGCATATAAATCCACTCCTATATCACTGTTATGAAGCTTGAAGTTGAAATTGAGGCTTGAAACAGCTTAGATCTTGCTTAACAATCAACTTCCATGCTTGTGTTCTTGAGCTTGCTATGCACAATTCTGGTCCAAATGCTGCAATTGAGAGCTTGATCTACATTAAATCCATACCACAGAACAAGAATTTGCAAGAAAATGGCAAGGTTATGTGGAAGAAATTTGAATTTTGATTAGGAGAAAATTTTGGAGCGAGAGAGAATTTTGAGATCTAGATCTAGAATGATGAATAATCACAAATTCTGTTAGGATTATGTATTTATATGATGTGTTAATCCTACTGAAAATTAATTAAGCTTTGGTTAATTGTGATTAAGTGAAAATAAGGTGTTTGGCCAAAAATGACATTTTGCATAGTGCATGGAGCAAATGGACGTGAACAGTACCAAATGAATGATTAATTTCACTTAAAATCTTCCAATTAACACAATGGCAATGGTGATTTGTTCCCATGATGCACCAATTTCAAATTTAGCATTTTCCCTCCAAAATAAGCATAAATATGCATATGATCATAAGATGAATTTTCATGTAATGTGATGAATGATTTGAAAAGTTCATGTCATGAGAAGAATTTGGCAAAAAGGAGCACTCAATTTGGAGTTATGAGTCAAAAGTTATGCCCTTTTGAAGTTCCATGCACACTTGGCAATGATTTGATCATAAGTCTTCAACCATTCATCATATGCTCATGATCTTGGACTTTTTGGAAATGGGAGAGAAAGATATTCATCTTTCATTTTGGACAAAATTTCATTTGAAGCTTCTTTGAGGATGTAAGATCAAGTTGAATTTGGACCAAAACATTCCATTTTTGGAAACCTTCAATTACAGGTCACTTTCCATTTTTGGAAACTTTTGATCTGACCTCAAATTCTTCAAGATATGCATTTGACATGATGAACAAGCCTCTTTTGGACATGAATGAGATTTTGAAACTCATTTCTCCACCTCCTAGCCCTTCGTTGACTTTTTGTTGACTTTCTGGTTGACAGATGACTTAGAAGTGCTCTGATCAGCTTGAACCTCAACCACTTGAGGAATTGGCTCCAAAATGAAACCCTAACTCTTGTAAGCCCAAGATAATGACCATATGATCCCCATCCAAGAAATAAACCCCATCTCCTTGAGAAACCCTGACTGGTAGAATGACACTGATTAGGGTTGACCAGAGGTCAAAACCCCAATCCCAAGGAATCTGAGCATGAATTCTGAAGCCTTTGATAAGGACATAACCATGATGATGATGATGTATCCTTGCAACCAAGATAATGCTCAACCTCCTTGAAGAACCAAGAAAACCCTAATTGAAGCACAAACCCTCAGATGGTTGGTGATCAATCCAATAAGACCCTCAGGCTTAAATCTCTTAACCTCTCTATCTTCTGAGAAAGACTTATGAGGATGACTTATTTTTTTTCACATGATATGAAATATGAAAATGCCTAATGTCCTAAAACATGAAATGTAATATGCTAAGCTAGTCCCAAGAAGAGGAGGGCAAATTTTGAGGTGTTACAACAACCTCGATAAGTTTGATGAAAAGTCTGATGGAGGTATTTTTCTTGGTTATTCTCTCTCTAGTAAAGCATATAGAATTTATAATAAACGAACTTTAACTATTGAAGAATCTATGCATGTTTCTTTCGATGAAACTAACCCCTCAAAGGAGGATGTTGTTTTGTGTGATGATGATGATATTGTAGATGTTTCTCAAGAAGATACTTCCAAAGTCAACAATGATAATCAAACGGAACATCATGAAGAACCAATTCAACAAGAGTCAAATGATAATGCTCTACCTAAAGAATGGAGAACTCATAGAGTTCATCCAATTGATAAAGTTATTTGTGATATTAGTCAAGGCGTTACAACAAGATTAAATCTCAAAGATTTATGCTTGAATATGGCATTTGTTTCACAAATTGAACCTTCCAAAGTTGATTAAGCCTTAGGAGACGACCAATGGATAGTTGAAATGCAAGAAGAGTTCAACCAATTAGAAAGGAATCAAGTTTGGGAACTTGTCCCTATGCCAAGTGGTAAACACATCATAGGTACCAGATGAGTGTTTAAGAACAAGCTTGATGAGAATGGTATAATTGTTCGAAACAAAGCAAGGTTGGTGGCCAGGGGATACAATCAAGAGGAAGGCATTGATTTTGAAGAAACGTTCGCTCTGGTTGCAAATGGATTTCAAGAGAGCCTTCTTGAATGGCTATATCAATGAAGACGTCTATGTTAAACAACCTCTGAGCTTTGAAGACTTCAAGAATCCTTCACATGTCTTCAAGTTGAAGAAAGCTCTTTATGGCTTAAAACAAGTACTAAGGGTGTGGTATCATCAACTTAGCAAGTTTCTTTGTGAAAGAGGATTTGAAAAAGGTAAAGTTAACAAGACCTTGTTTATTAAGAAAATAAAAGGTAACACTTTATTGGTTCAAGTTTATGTTGACGACATCATATTTGGCTCAACAAACAAAGAAATATGTGAAGAATTCTCATTGATGATGCAAGGCGAATTCAAGATGTCCATGATAGGTAAGACGAACTATTTTCTTGGACTCCAAATTAAGCAACTAAAGGATGGCATCTTCATCAACCAATCAAAGTACTGCAAAGAGTTGTTGAAAAGATTTAACATGGATAATTGCAAGGCAATGTCTACTCCAATGGGATATGGAACTTATGTTGATCGTGATGAATCAGGTGTTTTGATTGATATTACAAAGTATTGAGGTATGATTGGTTCCTTACTATATTTGACAGCACGTCGTCCTGATATAATGTTTAGTGTGTTTCTTTATGCATGGTTTCACGTCAATCCAAAGGAATCACATCTCACCGTATTAAAAGGATCATGAAGTATCTCAAAGGAACATCGAATGTCGGCATATGGTATCCAATAGGTAGTATATGTCATTTAGTTGGATATTCTGACTCAGATTATGCAGGTTGCAAAAATGATAGAAAAATTACAAGTGGAACATGTCACATCCTAGGAAATGCATTAGCTTCTTGGGTGTGTAAGAAACAAGCATGTGTTGCTCTTAGCACCGCAGAAGCAAAATACATAGCAGTAGGAAGTTGTTATGCTCAGATTCTATGGCTAAAGCAACAACTGAGTGATTTCAGACTAAATCTTGGATACATACCACTTTGATGCGACAACACAAGTGCAATAAATATAACAAAGAATCCAGTCATGCATTCTCATACTAAACACATAGACATTCGATATCACTTCTTACGTGATCATGTGCTCAAAGGAGATATTGAAGTCTCGTTCGTGGATACGCATAATCAGCCTGCCGACATATTCACAAAACCTCTCCCGAAGGAATCATTTTACAAAATTTGGAGGGAACTTGGTATTTTAGATGATTGTGACATTTGATTCTTTAAAATTAATCAGTTCAAACACAAAGTTACACTATCTCATTACCTCAAATTTTTATTTAAAATTTTATGTATGTGTTTTCTTACATGTGTTTTGAGAAAATTAATTTTGTGTGCCTTTATAATGTTTGTATGACATGTTTGCTTCAAATAAAGTTGCCCAAGGATATTTAATAATATGTGTAATTGTTGGTTTCTTAAAATTCATTGCATGTTGATCCTAGTGAGCATTCTGTTTTTTTATTGAGGTAATTGGTTACCCTTTATTCAGTAATCGATTACATGCCTGCTTGTGTGACTCATTGTAGCGTTTTTGCATAGTGTAACCGATTACACCTCTCATGGTAATTGATTACACCTGAACGTTTTCCAGATTTTTGCTTTTTATTAAATGTGTGTTATTTGTCTATTTTTTTAATAAGTGCTTATTTATTAAGTTATCACTTTCCAATACTTTTTCTGAACCCTTTCACTCTTCATCTCCCTTAAACCTTTCTTCAAACTTCTTCTTCTCTCATTTATTTCCACCATCCAAAATTAAAACTCCATTAAAACCCCACTCATAAATCTCTCTATATTTTCAAGATCTCTTACCCAAACCCCTTTCGAACTTCTCTCCAAGCTCAAATCCAAAAAACCCTTTTTCCAAACCCTAACTCTCAATCTCTTCAAGCTCCATGGCTCCTTCAAGAAAAGACAAGGGAAAATACAAAATTGGGGAAGCTAGCTCAGAACCTCAAGAGGCTGAACAACATGCACCATCTCTCAAGACTAAAAGACTTACTTTTGATTTCAGGAACCAGTCTCTCATGCTGGTAAATATGGTAATGTCTCATCATTCCCTTCTCATAATTTTGACTTTCCTGAGCTCTTGAGACTGCAAGGAGTAGATTCTATGGTTTCTGACACTGGAAATTTTTATTCGAATTTAGTTAAAGACTTTTATGCAAATCTATCTATTCTTCCTAGTGATAATGATGTTCTCACTTCTAAAGTTAAGAATATATATATTATAATGGACTTAGAAGCCTTCGGAAACTGTTTAGGAGTTCCTTTTATTGTTCAAGCGTTTCACCATGGGTTAGTCCTGAAATGGGACGGTTATAGTAAGATGGATTATTACTTCCATATATATCGTGTATCTCAGTAGGATCTTCTTAGCAAGAAGAATTCAGCTTCTTCATGATTACTTCTGTTTGCAAAGAACTTGATTGTGAGTGGTAGGATGCTCCATTACTTTATTACTTATGAGTTGATGCCGAAACACTCAAACCATTCCCAAATTGGTGATTTGGAGTTACAATTGATATATGCTATCAAAAATAAGATTCAAGTAAATTGGGTATACATTATCATGTAGCATATGAAGTATTAACAATCCTTAACCGGTGGATTACCCTATGCTAGGTTAATCACCAAAATTTTGGAAGGTTGTGGAATTGATCTGAAATGGGAACCGAAGAAGAAGATGTATGCTAGGTAATGTGAGATTAATGCTTCAATGTTGGTTAGGAATACCGGTATCTTTTCGGACAAGGATGGCGTGTATAAGTATAAAGATGAACCCTCTAATTCTCCTCCACCGGCTCCAGAAGGTGGGTACACTAATGAAGTCCTATACAACAAGATTTGTTCATTTGAATCCACTATGATGGGTAACTATCGTGAGCAGAAATTTGAGATGGCTTCCATTAAGAGACTATTGGAAAACCTTAACCAATCCCAAAACCCAGAAATTGGTGAGGAAGAGGAAAGTTATGAAGATGAAGGAGATGATAAAGAGAATATGGAAATGTCGGAAAGTGATTAAAGTGATTAAAATGATTAATGTGTTTGTCTCTTCTTTTTGTTACGCTGAGTTTTCTTGTTTTTAAGTTTATGTTTTAATCATTATGTATGGACAAGTTGTTTTGTATTAAGTTATGTGCTTTTGGTTATTTTGTTATTTGTTTATGTGTTCACATTATATGCTATATTATCATACAACACATGGTTGTTCATTGTTTAGTCTTTCCCATCCTTTTTGCTAATGGCAAAGGGGGAGAAGATATATTTTGTTGTTGTATGTTTCTCTAACAATACAACTAGAAATTACTCTAAAAATTCTCTCAATCATGGATCAAGGGGGGAGCTTCGATCAAGGAGGACTTTCAATTGTTAGAGAAAGCAATATTGGATAAAACTTCCAATAAATAGTTGTCATCATAAAAAAGGGGGAGAATATGAAGACAAGCTTCTCAAGTGTTTCGATGAAGATATACTCTACAACCAAATGTTCATTGCAAAAATAATGGTTCAAAACTCAAGCACAAGTCAAGCTTCACTTATAAAAGAGTTTCAAGTCTTGAATATTTCTATTGAATTGATCAAATTATTAAGGTATAAAGTTCTCAACCTCTATATGTTCATTCAAGTATTCAAGAGTTTCATTTATATATGTCATGTTTCATTTAGGCCTCTTAAATATTTTCATTTGGCCTTACGATTCATTTTCAACTGCATTTGGTCATTCTGCCTTGGTGGTAATCAGTTACCAGGTTTGAAGTAACCGATTACCAGTTGTCTGCGCTGCCTCTTGTGACAATTTTTGTAGCAGGTAATCAGTTACCATGTCTTGGGTAATATATTACATGGTGAAAAATTTCAAATTTTTTAATGTTGGTTCAGGTGTAACCGATTACACCATATTGGGTAACCGATTACCACTGAACCAATGGCAGAAATAAATTCATTTTTTCCTGAAAACATTTTCTGAATTGTGTTCTTGATTCATAGCATCCATTCATGAATTATGACCATTTATAAAGGTGTCTAATGGTTATATATACCACATATATTCATATTTGAGTTCACCTTATTCACACTAATATTTCAAACAATTTTTCTCTTCATCTTTTCAAATTTTCTCAAGTGCTCTTGATTAAATTTTCTGGTGAAACTTTCTACACAAAATTTTCAATATACATTCATATAGTTTCATCCATACCATTCTTAGAGCACTTGTATGTCATAAAGAGAATTGATCTCTTAAAAGGAGGAGATCGATCAATAGATTGATATATTGTTCCATCTTTCAAAGACTTGTAAAAACTCATATTGTTCTTGTTATCCTTGTTGTCCAGGACTATTGGAAACAAGAAAGTCATTAAGAGAGGATTGTTGTCTTAGTGTACTTAGTGAAAAATCCAAGAGGATTGTTCTTGGTGTTCTTGTTAGACTCTGTATTGAAAGACTAGGTTGTCTTGTCCATAAGATCTAGCAAAATAAAATCTCTTACATGTGGTAAGGGGACTGGAGTACTCTCGGATTGTGAGGGGAACCAGTATACGTCTCGGTGTTCTTTACTTTCTGCACTTTACCATTTCATTGCATAATAAAACCAGAAAAGAAAGAACAAGTTTTCATAAAATCGGAAAAAGTTTTCAAAGAACCTAACTCACCCCCCTCTTAGGCGCATACTCAACTAACAGATGATTCAAAAAGTACCTCCCATATAACATTTGATGCAACCTCTATTAATACAAAATGTAATAGAAAAACTAGAGGTGTCACGATGTATACCAAGGTGAAAAAGCCCATGAAAAGGGTATCCGCTACCCGGTTAAGTTGATGTTGCAATTGGTAGGGCTTATCGTGAAAATGTTGAGGACTTTATAAGTTACATTGTATTATAAGGTAGAAGTAAAGTGAATATTTTGATAGATATTTGGCACGATGTTGAAGATGATTTGAAACACAACATATGTACCTATATTACAATATTTATTTCGAATTTTATGATTTATTTTACAAGTATATATGATCTTTTTTTTGTTGAATACTAATAATAATTGTATTATGTAAACATATGAGGTGTTTGGTTTTAGTAAATATGATAGTATGGTGAAAAAATGCTTATATATGTTGGTGAGCATTTGATGGGCTTTAAGACACGACTCACCCGTGATTATATTACTAATCCAAGAGATGAAGATGACCCTGAATATAAGCCTTCATACTTTATGTATTCATTTATTGATCAGGATGTTTGGGAGAAATTTATGAAGTCTCACACCACTCCTAAATTCTTGTCTAAGAGCCAAAAAGGAAAGTATAATAGATCTAGAAATATCTATCCACATAGGTTGTCTTGTGGATGATATGAAATACATGAAAAGGAGATTATTGAAGAAAAAAGAAAACAAAGGGAATTGGAGCTGGGAGATTCTATAAGTATTGATCGCACTCCATCTCCACCTTGACACCATGAGTAATGGAAAGGGTACGTCAAAGAAAAGGCAGCGAGCTCACATCAGAGGCTACACACGAAGTGGATGAAAATATTGTAAGTAAATACTTTTTTCAACAATATTTATTTCAGATATATCAATTTGGTAAAGATGAAATTTTTTATGTATTGTAGGATGTCCTAGTTGAACAATCTAAAGCCAGCCTCCTCATTCCACAAGATTTTCACGACATCTTAGTAGAAGCGATTGGAATTGAGGAGCATCATGGGAGTGTTTGTGGTCTTCGAAGAGGAGTTGGCTTCAAGTCACATTTCGAACCATCTAAATAATTTGGACAAGTAAACCATAGGAGATATATTAAAGAGATAGTTGATGTACATGTAGGGGAGGTATGGGAGAAGTAGATTCAGAAGGACAAGGAGAGTTTGTTGGAGCAGCTGCGAGAGACCATCTAGAAGCAACAAGAGCAGCGAGAGAGGTTGGACAAGGAGGAGCAAAATAAGTAGAAGGAGGAAGAGCTTGAGAGGATGTACGATAAGTGTACCAGCGATGTGCTTAACATATAAGTATAAGTAAAAAATTGTGTTGTATGTTATTATTTTTATTGTTTGCATATTTTAATATTTGTGTTGTATTTCTGTTGTTTTTATGATGCATAAATTGAAATCATTGGGCTACTAAGCCAATCAATTTCAAATGTTCAATTGTGCATTCATGATAAAGTTATGGGTGGTACAAGCACAAAATAAAGTTGGTATTCCTACTAGGGCAATATTTAAAAACACCACCATAACTAGATAACACTAAGAGACTTTCAACGACATTAGATAGTATTATAAACATCTTCTAGAATATTAAATTAAGTCATGATCCAGATCAGTATTTCATACTTCCTAAGACTTTTGTTATGGAATTTTTGAAGGGGGGTGAATGGGTAGACAATACCATATTACAATTGTGGTGCTCGTAAGTATAATTTTTACGTTGATTTATATTTATATTCATACATTCTCGTACTTTAACATAAATATTTGACTCTTGCATGTTCTTGCATGAGATGTGTTTTGAAAGAAATTTAAAAAAGTATTATTTCATAGATCTAGGGCACATTAGCCTTCATGGTGGTATGTTAGCATACAATATCACGCTTTACATACAAGAGAAGTTGTTGAACGAGAACAAAAGATGTTATTTGACCCCGTGTTTCTACCCGTAAGTATTAATATGTGTTTTCATTTATAAATAAATTTTATAAATATTATTAACTATTTTGAATGCTTATGCGGTAGTCATTGATAACTAACAAGTATATGTCTGAAGATAAATGCTTTAGTTTTGTTTTGCTTATTGCACAATGATCTTGAAGAAGTTATGATTAACACTTTGAGTGCGTAAGTGGTATTATTTTCAATACTTAAATTTTACCTTTAGTTTTGAATAGTTTTTATTCATGTTTTATTTTAGTCGACATGTGTAGAGCGATGGAGAGATACAATGCAATCGAACATAATGTACTTGGTAAAAAGCCAAGGTTCTATTACCAAAAAATAAGTATATTACTTGTGATTTTTGACATTCTTTTATTTGTGTGTATTAGTGATATAAATATATGAAAATTATTTGTAGTGATGAAAATAACCCGACAACCATTCTTGTGGATACTATGTTATGAGACAAATGTTTTATATTGTCTCCGGAGGCATTACAAATGGATGGACTAAGAATAAGGTATTCGTTTAATCCATATAAATGTAAGTTATGTATATTTCTTAAGTTAATGTTTTTGTTGTTGTGGTTAGCTTATCACAATTTTAATTTAGTTTCTAATTACAGTAGTTTAGTGACAGATCACCATTCTCAAAAGAAGATATAGATGACATCCAATCACGTTAAGCCGGTGTCTTATTATCTTGTTATGAACTTCAACAAAAATAGATTTTCTTGGTTGTTATAAGCTTAATATATATATATATATATATATATATATTATATATATATATATATATATATATATATATATATATATATATTACATGGAGTTTTTATCATTTTTATTTGCAAATATGTAAATTTTCTATGATGTGTTGATGAGAACAATGTAAATTTGTACATTTGATTTTGAACACAATGTAAATCTTGTATTCTGTATTGGCGAGAACAATGTAAATTTGTACATTTGATTTTGAAAACAATGTAAATCTTCTAATATGTGTTGAAGAGAAGAATGTAAATTTGTACATTTAAAATGATCTGATTTTGGTTCTGTCAATATTTTGTTCCTGTGTGAAAAATGATACAGGCTATTCAAAAGGAGCTTTAAAACAAATTATATATTGCAATAGCTAAGTTTTAACCTCTCGGTTATTAACTAAAACTGACGTGCCAACATAACTTATTGCCTCAGACTTTAAATAAAAACGAGAGGTAAAGTGGCGCGCGCTTCATAGGTTTGAAAATATAACTATGTTGTTGATAGGGATTGAACCAATGACCTTTTGTCTTATAACCTCGTATTTTCCATAACCTAGGGGTAAAGTCGCTAGTTTTCATGTCACCCTTCGTTACCTCGGTTGTGTAACCTAGGTAAAGTCCATTTAGCATCCAAGGTGAGATGTGTTATTCTTGTGTTTCTGTGTGAGTTTTATGGAACCTTCTTTTGCAGGTGATATGCTTTTAACAAGGACAACAAAATTTTGATGATGACACCTAATGAGGGCAATTCAAGCATAAGCGGTTAAAGATACAAACTTAAGGATTAGGGTTTGTTAGACTTGACTATCTGATGTTGGCAATCAAATGGAATATAAACTCACGCCTCATATCAATTGAACTCAAGTGAGTGTGTATAATAAATAAAGCATCTGACAAGTCTTGAAGTAGCCATGCCTTGATTAGACTCAGTGAATACTTTGTAAATGCCTTGAAGTATTTGACAAGTCTTAAGAAACTACTCTAAAAAATGCCTTGAAGTCGTGCCAAGTGATTTAGGAAATGTCATAATAGTTATGGGAAAAAAATTCTTTGCAAACCGATTGGCACATTAACCTAATTGATTGCCTCAGTTCAAAGTTCAGCCCTAAACGAATAAGATCTTAATGATGTGCAACGACTAAATATCTTTTATTACCATTTTTTGAACTTTATAATAGATTATTTCATGCTATCTAACTGATTTTATTTAGGTATTAATCGATTAGCAAGCCTTAAAAAGCATTAAAATCAATTTCCTTTTTGAGCCAACCTCTAGCCTATAAATAGAGGTCCCTTCCCTCATTTCAAATAATCCAGAATCGTGTTTTGATGATTTTCTCTCTCTCTCTCTCTCTCTCTCTCTATATATATATATATATATATATATATATATATATATATATATATGTATATATATATATATATATATATATATGTATATATATACATATATATATATATATATATATATATATATATATATATTATATATATATATATATATATATATATATATATATATATATATATATATATATATATAACTTTTCTTTCACTTCTCTAACTAATATTTTAGGTAAAGTGCTTATTGAGAATGTCCTTTTTACAAGTGAAAAGTTTTAATTCTAGAAGAGTGGAATTGTAAGTTCACAAATGAAGTTTATTTTACACCTTGTTTAAGCATTTAATCATATTGGGGATTGTTTGTTTGGGTTATAAGCTAAACCCGTAAAAATATTTGGTTTGGGGATTGTGTGAACAAACCCTTATTTTGGTTCGAAGGCTCAACCCGTGTTAAAAGATTTCATAGGTTCTTGGTTAGCCTATGGTAAAACCAAGGTTATTTTAAAGCTTAGACCAATATAAAATAATTGGATAAGGTTCGATATTAGCCTGATATTAAAATATCTCAGGTTCTTAGTTAGCCCCTGGGAAACCTAAGGCTTAAGCTTCGTAAGCTCAGCCCGTGATAAAAGCTTGCAAAGTTTGGTTAGAAGTTTGGAGACTAACCACTCCAAGATTATTGTGTAAAGGAGACTGATCGCTTCAATCTATTATTTGGAAAGAAGACTAACTGCTTTGATGCATCATTTAGAAGGAAGATTTACATCTTCACTCCATAGCCTACTGTTTTGTTGTATGTCAACCTTAAACTTCATTTTTCCTTCTATAAGGGGGTTATTATAACATACTAAAAGATCTCAAGTTTATTGGATACTCTCAATATCAATTTTTGGGGATATGAGTAGGTATTTTTGTTTGTTTGACCGAACCTATATAACTCTCGGCCTTCTCTATTTTCCTTAAACTCTTTACTTTCCACAATTTATATTTTGCAGTTTTAATTTCCGATTCTTATTATTAAAACATATTTTCAAATGATTTTAAACTCTGAACCTTAAAAATCACTCCCTCTTATATGGGAAGTCACATGTCCAACAAGTGGCATCAGAGCCTAACTCCTGTTTAAGGACTACTCTTCTCAAAAGCAAGATGACTTCCGACATGAGATCTTTTCTAAACACACCACCACTTTTCAACAATAATAGATTTTATATTTGGCAATCTAGGTTTATAATTTTTCTTCAAAATTAAAAATCATAAATTCTGGGAAATAATAATCAATTGTCCACTTCTACCTACTCATCAAGTAAGTGATGAATATAAACTCGATTCCCTTTGGACCAGAGAGGAAAAAAGAAATTTTGAATTATATTTTAAAACAAAAAAACTTTATAACAATGTCTCTAGATGATAGTAAAGTATACTATGGTCAGCAATGCAACACCGCCAAGGAAATGTGGGATACTCTTGAAATGATATATTGAGTTTCTCTAAGTATCAAATAACAGAAGATGAAAACACGAGGCGAAGATGATGAAGATTAAACTTTTAAATGTTTTTAAAAGTTTAGAAATATTAGAAATTATATTTGAACTTTTGTCTCTGACCAATGTCTAAGAGTTAAGAAGTGGAAATCTAATCCAATTCTTAAATAAAAAGATGGGATCCTTCGTGAATTTCAGGAAAAATCAAATTAGAAGGAAATTCTAGAGAAATTTAAGGAGCTAACTTAATTAATACAAGATGAAAACCCAAGCATGGAAATTAAATAATCATCATCTTCATCATACTTATATCATACAACTCCAATGCAATCCTTTGAAAGAGCTTATTCAATATTTGAGGATGAGGTCAAGGCATATGAGGGAATCCTGAAATCCAAGAAAGCACATAGTGACATGTCTTGAGGATGAAGAAAATGTGGGATTTAGGTTTAGGATTATAGATTTGACTTTGGTCAACTGGTTGACCAAAAATTCAATAGTTGACCAAAGTTAACTGTAGGTCTAAGTATGTTGTGTTTCTTTCTAGGTTTTGGATTTTGTATCTTTGTAATGACTTTGTAAATGGTTGTTTGGAAATGTAAACTCAAATGCCCTGGCAATGATAAATGGATTTGAATGTCATGATCCAAAATGAGTTCTCTTCCCATAATTGTTTTTTATTTTTGAACATTCATCCTCTTGAATTTGAACTTTTCCTTGACTATGAACTTCAATTACCTTGTTGAAAGAATCTTGAATAACAACGATATGGACCAAATAATAAATCAAACAAATAACCATGCAAGATTTCATGGTCAATAGATAATCAATCCTAAAGCTGACTCCTTCTTGCCTAAAATCTCACTCGATAATTGATTCCAAAGATCAATAGCATGATGAAATCTGCAGTGATCAATGACCACCTTCCGTGAACTAGGGTTCTACAATCAATATCAAGATAAATATGTAAACCATATGATCCACAAGTGTCAAAAACCAACAATTAGGGTTTCATAAGAGTGGGTTAACAAAGAATGAGCCAAATACCATTGTTGTACCAAAATAGTCCAGACATAACATAAGCTTGATCCACTAGCTTTGTTCATAAATAGTAAGATTGATCAGCTGTCGCGCATGGGTCAAAATGAGTAATTAGAAAATTTTAGTTTTGTGGAAGCGACAACTCGAGTATCGTATCGCAAGGATTCTTAAATTATTATTAACCTACTGAAATCGATTTTGGGGGGGGTGTAGCGGGGTATTCGTTACCGTTAGAGATATTGACTAAATCCAAGGTAAACTATATAAGTCGAGTCGCCACCGCACTTCTATTTATCCAAAGGAATGGTTAGAAAGCGAACAAAAACCTAAAAGTTTTATCGAATCAAAAAATAGTAAAAATGTCAGAGATCGGGGTAAGGGGGTTGGTTATGCAATGGGAAGGTTTTAAGCACCCAAAACATCCTAGGTACCTAGGGAGCCCTTTTCATATTTGTTGTAAGGTTGGTATTTTGTGAAAATTTATTTGTGCAAACATGATTGAAGAGATGAGAAGAGAATATACAAGTTTATTTACATTTTTGTTTGGATGGATAAACCCATTGCCTACGTTCCATCTTAAAAAAGATTAGGATCAAAACCTCGTAGCTCGGGGTAAAAATCTCAAAATGAGTTGGTGAATTGATTGGTCAAAAAGCCTTAAGGTCTTTTGTTATCCAAGGGAGAAAACTCAACTTAAAACCACAAATCCACCATGTGAGGATAGCTTCAACATGCTAGTGAGGGGTTAACCCTATAATAAGCATGGGAGACTCATTGTCCATCACTAAGGATATAGGTGAGTATTACATCTACCTCAAGGATAACTCAAACCTAATAGCTAAGGGTTATAAAATTTTTGATTAAGAAGGTGGCCATTGAAACCATAAAAAGACATTTGAATGGGTTATACTTACCAATGAAAAGTATGTACAAAATATAGTCAAAGTTGACTTAGAAGTTCAATTCAAAATAAGTGTTATGAAAAGAGTTTGAAAATCAAAAGCATAAGGCTTAGGTTTCTAATGTTTGGAAAGAAGTGTTAATGTTTGCACAAAAGTTTTGGCTTGGGTTAGAGTGGAGGGAAGAAGAGGAATGGCTAAGTCCTAAGCATACAAGAGATAAGGGGGTAAGAGAACAAGACCACAAATGGAGTTCCTCTCTTGAGATCATATTGATGATCCAAGTAGCTCTCATCCTTTGGAATATGCAAGCAAAATAATAGTAAGCTCAAGCAATCAACAATCAAATAAGCTCTTGGAAAGTTCCTCAATGACTCTTAGATCTCTCTCTTGGAAGCTCATGGCAATGGTTCCTCACTTAGGCTCAATGTTGTAATCCCTAGCACAAGAACACACACATTAAAAAGTTCTATCAAACAAATCAAGAATGAACAAGCAAAAGTTTAGAAATTTGTCCTTCCAAAGTTCTCTTTAGCATTTATAGCATTCTAAAGGCCCAATGCCTAGTTGCTCTTTGACTTTTATAGCACTCTAAAGGCTCAATGCCTAGTTGCTCTTTGACTCCACATTTGCATAGGGAAAGTCCTAAAGTCTAAGTCCATTTATCCATTTCTTTGCATTTGGTCCACAACAATCAAAGAAAAACACAAGCCCAAATAATATATACACAACTATGTGCTCAAGCGGGCAAAAGGCAAATTGCATTAACATAAACATGTGCTCAAATGAGCAAAGGGAAAAGCAAATGAATAATATGTACAAGAATAGTAAATTGCATAAATGTAAAGTGCAAGAAGTAAATGTTAATGGTTAATGGCTAATGTTAGTAGTTAGTGTGCCATAAGGCAAATTTAGCGCTATGTTAAGCAATCATAATTGGACTTATGTAGAAGTCACAACTATCTGAGGCCGGTCAATAATAATGTAGGCAACAACACAAGTTAGAAGTCTTGATTAGTGAACCAAGTTCCAACAACTTGCCATGCCAAAAAGAAATGAGAAATGATCTTGTATTGGTTTAAGTCTTTTGCATGATTTAAGAAGCAATCTATCCTTAATGCAAAGCCATTCACTTGATCATTTGATCAAGATGAATTAGATTTGAATCAAGGAAGATTAAACCTCCCTAATCAATGTTAACTTATCAACCTTTAACTCATTGATCAAAAAGAAAAGAAGGAGAAGAAGATGAAGATGAATAATGGAGATGAAGAATTAAAGTGTATGGAATGAAATGAAATGTACCAATCTATTAAGAGTTGACCAAAGACATTGAGGGTCATGGTCAAACAATCAAAAACAGAAGTGAGATGAAGATTGGAAATCAAGAAATAAACAAAATATTTTTGGCATTTTTTAATATTTGAAAATAAACTTGAATTAAAATATTAAAGAAAGGTCAAACTTCAAATTCACTTCAAATCAACTTTAAAAGGTCCAAGTGAATTATCCCAAGTTCAACATGGTCAAACAAAGTTTGACAAAAAATTTCAGCATTTTTAAATGTCAGAAACTATTTTTAATCAATTAAAAATGAATAAAAATAACCTAATTGAACTAAAATCTCAAATAAATCTCAAATCAATTAATAAATTGATGAGAATATTTTTCATAGATCTATCATCATTCAAAGAGGTTGAGAAAATATTTTTGTATTTTTTGAATATCAAAAACTATTTAAAATGAATTAAAAATAACCAGAAAAGAGAAAATTCACAAAAAATATCAAATGATAAAATAAAAAATATTAAAAATCATTTTTAGAAACTAGAATTAAAAAGAGAAATAATGCAATTGGTCCCATATTTTTTGGACCAATAATAAAAGAGATATGAATTTTTGAAATAAAAGGAAATAAAGAAAATAAAATCAGAAATTGGAAAATAGCAAAAATCAGGAAGCGTTGGATGACTTCATTAATTGACGTGGCAACATCCAATGGATCAGGAGTGCGCGTGTACCATAGTCATTAGTCAACTGAGAAACATATTGAATTAAAAAAAAGTCATAACATTCAAGCGTGGAGATTAGATCTGGAGATTGCATCCAAAGGCTCACATTCAATCTGGCAATGAGACGGTGGCCAGTGCCACCGTCTTCTCCGGTGAGCTCCGGCGAAGGCCAAAAAACACAGAGGTTCAAATGTTCATTAAAATGGACGATCCAGGTACCGTTCGAAAGGTGAAGTGATGTACATTACTCCTATACCACTCACTTCCACTCTAGATTCCTATTAAGAGAGAAATCAAAGATGGAAGTTTGATGGTGTTCATCATGAACTTGCTCGATTTCAAAAATTAAGCATACAACAATGATGCCTCTATAGAGAGGACTTCAGACAACACAATATCAAGGCCAATAGATCAAAGAACAAAGAGATTTGAAGCAAAAACCAGTTGATCCACACCTTTGGATTGTGAAGCTTTGAGTCCCTTTCCTTGGTTCCTTTTGCAAAACATAACTTCAATGGATCAAATGATGAAGGTTTAGGAACTTTAGATCTGGAAATTCAACCAAATGCAATTGAATTTCAGATCTGAATTTTTGAAGAAAGATGAACTTAGTTCCTTTGGTATGGTTGAGGATTCACTCTTGCAGCATTTCAGGCGCCCTTAGGTTGGTTAATTGTGAAGCATAGCACATGTATTTATAGCGGGAAATGGCTGAGTGCATGAGTTTACTCGTGTGCATGGAAAATGGATTTCTCCTTGCATGGGCTTGTCTGATCATTTGGAAGGCCCAATGAAGATTGGAATAACCTGCTGAGCTCATGTGAATTGTAAATGGACGTTCACATTAAGTATAAACAGCTCATGCATGGCAATTTGGATTGAATTTCACAAAATGCACTTAATCTTCATGCCTTCGAAAATGGTGCTTCCAAACTCCAAATGCTACCTCATGAGTAATGGTTAGAAAGCTTGTTGCATACGGAACAAATGATATGTTGGTAAAAATTTCAATTGGGCCTTGGAAATTAGTGAATTTTTAATTTAAAGTGTAGGGTGCAAAACATGCATAAATGGAGTTTCCAAATTTGGCCAATGCTCAAGCCTTTCTGTCTCAACGATGCAAGCTCCAAATGATAAAACCTTCAACATGAAAGTTGTATATATTTTCAATACAATCAATTTGGACTTAAATTTTGCATCATTTGGATTTTTGATGAAGAAGTTATGGGCACTTGAAGTTGGACTTTTTTCCTTTTCAATGCATTTGGCCCAAAGTGACCTATAATGTTTTGCATTATCACATGTATTTCTTTTAAGATTTTGAAATTTTGCGCAACATAACATTTGAAGTAGACGTAATAAGATTTCTAATGCATTTGGTTCCCCCTCAAAATCATAAAAAATGAGTGAGTTATGTTCTTGGGAAGTTGACCCAAAATTAGGGTTTCAGTCAAAATGACCTATAATGTCTTGGAATGGATGATGATCTTACAAGATTCAAATAAAATTTTGATGAACAGGAAAGTTGTTCATATTGTCCTTAAGAACATATTTGCTCTTGGGATAATCTCCATTTGACCATCACACAAAAAGTTAGGTCTCAGTGCATTTCAAAATAGTTAGATGAATTGACTAATCAACTTCTCAAGTCCATAACTCCTATCTTGATGAATTGATGATTGAGGAAACTCAAATAAGTTAAAATATGCATGGAATGATTAATCAAAGAACTTCCCTTGATGGTATTTGACCATGGGTTGAGGTTGCTTCATGAGCAAGGCATTGTTGATGATCAAATGAATTAGGGTTTCCTTGGGAAACAAACCTCAAACCCCTTGACTTGCTTTGATTATAATGATGAATTGAGATACTAGGGAGGCATATTTGATGAATTAGAGCTTTGGGAACCATTTCCATGCTTGCTTTCATCTTCTCTTGACTTTATCATTGCACAAAGGATCTCCTAGAAGCTTTTAGACCTTGTGATTTCTCAAGCTGCAAACCAGAAATGTTAGTGACATATTTTTCTGCTTTTGGTTAGTAAATAAAATGGGAAAAGCAATGATATACAATTCAAGCATGCTTGGTGATCTCAAACCACTCACAAGAGGTCCCACCCAAAGGCAAAGGGAACCAAGATGCTCATGATCCTTGAGGCTTTGTAAATGCAATGTTATGATGCCATGAGGGATCTTAGGGCCAAAATTGGGGTCTTACAGGGGGGGGGGGGTTATGGTTTAGGGATCAATTAAGAAAACCAAGTAAATAAGTGATAAAAAATAAGCGATTATAAAATAAGTCAATCTACTGTTTTCAATTTCCGACTAATCACTGGTTTTTACCTACCAATTCCCTAAGCGACTTCGATCTCTATTCGATTTAATATCGATTGAAAAGTGCAATAGATATATGAAAAATTGGTATTCCTATATTCCGAATTAAACAAACAAACTAATACAATCGTGAATTAAGCAAACGCGATTACAAATGCAATTTAACGATAAAGCGATATAAACGGCGATTAACAGTTAGGAATGAAATCATACGAATTTAATCAAAACCATTCCATAAAATCCAGATTAAGCAAATTAATTTTCATACAATAGAATTTAAAGAGAAACAAAATTAAATTTATATAATAAAAACCTCAAAGCATTGGAAACTCGGTTACAGTAGATCAACTCTGGAAGATTAGCTCTTCTTCATAATCGTATAGAGCAAAAAAATTATCGTGAATAATGTGTGTGTACAGTACCGCGAATGACCCCTTTTAACAAAATAAGGATTGCACTTATAACCCAAACTGGGTCGGAAAACATAACTCCGGCTCAAAAGAAATTATTTCCTAAAGTATGAAACTTCAACAAATTATGTGAGACTCTTGCACTCCGAATCATCTTTTGGCTTCAACACTAATGTTGTAGCTCTTTCTCTTAGCTTTCCAACACATGTTAGAATGCGCAAAAGGATATCCTGTAGCTCCAGTTATGATTTAAATAGTGAACAGGTATGAATTAACCACTAAAATTGAAAACATCAAAATAAAATAGATTAAAGGAAAACATGAACTTAAATTTAAAAAGCATAACAAAATAGTAAAATAAACAAAAAAACTAGGGAAATGCCTAAGTACAATTATAGAAGAATGTGCATTAAAATGCACTGATCAAATTCCCCCAATCTTGAACTTTTGCACTCCAAGTAAAATTACAATTTCAAAATAAAAGGAGAAAAACAGAGCATGCACTTCCAAAAGTTTTCAAGATACAATGTACAAGCAGAATTCTAAGTCTAAGCTTCAAGAATATGGTGTTAGTGAGCAACTTTTTGTGACATTCAAAGCAGATAGAAAAACAGATTATCGAAGAGTACATCAAAAGTAGTAAGATCCTCACAGGATAAAATTCACTCAACTCTCAAGTGTTTAGGGTAATTGTTTACACTCAAAGCATAACATGAAAGTTAGAGATAGATTTGTGTATGTTATCCATATAAGGCTCAAAGCTCACAAGGGTTAATGATATACTGCTAAAGATGTACAATTTAGACTTTAGTCCTACCTATCCTACTAAAAATACACAACAAATTTTTCACATCACACCCAAGACTTTAGTCAAGAAAACTAAGAAAAATACTCGTAATTGTAACTCAAAAATCAAAGGAAAAAACATGAATTTTTTTATTTAAGAAAAACTGAAAACAAAATAAAGAAAAAAAAACCAAATAAATGGTTTCCTCCCCCACACTTAAAACATGCATTATCCTTAATGAAAGGACACAACTATTAAATAAGAGTGAGAGAAAAGGAAAAGGTGCTCCCTGGTCAAGTTGCAGAGTAGGTGGGCTTTTCCAAGGAAAGCTCTTCTAAGGGTGCATCTTCAGGCACCAAACTTTCATGGAATATCTTCAGGCGCTGTCCATTGAGCTTAAAGATTTTGTCAGTACCCACACTTTTTATTTCTACTACACCATGAGGGAAAAATTAGTAACAACAAAAGGGTCAATCCACTTGGATTGAAGCTTCCCAGCCATAAGCTTAAGGCGGGAGTTAAACAGTAAAACCTATTGGTCCACAAAGAATTCCTTCCTAGAAATCATCTTATCATGGAAGTGCTTAGTTTTCACTTTATAAATCCTAGAGCTCTCATAAGCCTCTATCCTAAGCTCTTCAAGTTGTTATAATTGGAGTTTTCTTTCAATACCTGCTTGTTGCATCTCCAAATTATAACTTTTTACCGCCTAATAAGCACGGTGTTCAATCTCTAAAGGAAGGTGACATGCCATACCAAAAACAAGTTGATAAGGATACATCCCTATCGGTGTCTTGGAAGTTGTTCTTTGAGCCCAAAGTGCGTCTTCTAGACGGCGACTCTAGTCCTTCCTGTTTGATTGCACCATTTTCTCTAAAACCGGTTTGATCTCACTATTTGAGATTTAAGCTTGCCCATTAGTTTGTGGGTGATATGCGGTAGAGACTTTGTGCACAACTCCATACTTCTGGAGTGAAGCTTCCATGGTACGGTTACAAAAATGAGTGCCTTGGTCACTTATGATAGCTCAGGGAATTCCAAACCTGCAAAATATATTGGACCTGACAAAATATGCAACAACTCTAGAATCATTAGTCCTGGTGGGAATAGCTTCCACCCACTTTGAAACATAATCAACAACAAGAAAATGTAGAAAAAACCAAATGATATAGGAAAGGGACCCATGAAGTCGATTCCCCATACATAAAATACCTCACAAAAAAGCATAGGTTGTTGAGGTACTTCACTCTTACGAGTGATCGTTGTACCTTCTATTTGACACTCTTTACAAGTTTGGTAGGTCTCATAGGAATCTTTAAAAATAGTGGGCCAATAGAAACCTGAGTCTAAGACTTTTCGTGCAGTCCTTTGAGGACCAAAGTGCCCCTTACTTGAGAAGCATGAGAAAGATGCAAAATAGATTCAATCTCATAGTCGGGGACACATCTCCTAATTACCTGATCACTACCAAACTTCCAAAGATATGGATCATCCCAAATATAATATTTGGCATCACTCTTGAGTTTGTGAATTTGTGTCATAGATGGACCTATAGGAAAAATACCAGCAACAAGATAATTAACAATATCAGCAAACCAAGAAGCAACCCCATGGAAAAGTAAAAGTTGCTCATCAGGAAAGTCATCCTAAATGGGAAAAGGATCTTCATCCCTTTTTGTCCTGCTCAAATGATCACCCACCAAGTTCTCAGGTCTACTTTTATTTGTAATCTCCACATTAAACTCTTAGAGCAACAACATCCACCGAATCAATCTCGGTTTTGCTTCTGGCTTCTTCAATAAGTATTTTGAAGTTGCATGGTAAGTAAAAATAACAACCTTGGAACCTAGCAAATATGATATGAATGTATCGAGAGAAAAAACAATAGCTATAAGTTCCTTTTCAGTGGTGGTGTAATTAGACTGTGTAGAATCTAAAGTCCTAAAAGCATAATAAATAACATGGACAACCTTGTCAACTCTTTATGCAAGGACTTCCCCAACAACATAGTTAGAAGCATCACACATAATCTCGAAATTGAGGGTCCAATCAGGGGGTTGGATGATGGGAGCGGAGGTCAATGCTTTCTTCAAGAAGTCAAATGCTTTTTTGTAATTGTCATCAAATTTAAAGTGACATCATTCTTTAACAAGTTTGACAGCGAAAGGGCTATCTTGCTGAAATCCTTTATGAAGCACCTATAAAAACCTGCATGACCAAGGAAAGAACGAATCTCGCGAATGCAAGATGGGTAAGGCAGTGTAAAAATAATATCAACCTTGGCAAGGTCTACTGAAATTCCTTTTTTAGAAATTATGTGACCCAGGACAATTCCATGTTCGACCATAAAATGGCATTTTTCATAGTTTAAAACAAGGTCATTTTTGATGCATCTCTCTAAAACTAAATTTAAATTGTTCAAACATGCATCAAATGAAGAACCATAAAGAGTGAAATCATCCATAAACACTTCCATGCAATTTTCAATAAAATCAGCAAAAATGCTAATCATGCATCACTGAAACGTGCCAGGAGCATTACAAGGACCAAAAGGAATCCTCCTGTAAGAAAATGTACCAAATAGGCACGTCAAAGTTGTCTTTTCTTTATCTTCTTGTGCAATATGAATCTTAAAGTAACCTGAAAAACCATCAAGAAAACAATAGTGTGATTTACCAGCTAGTCGTTCAAGCATTTGGTCAATGAATGGCAAAGGGAAGTGATCCTTTCTAGTAGCATGGTTCAATCTCCTATAATCAATACAAACTCTCTAGCTATTCTGAACTCTAGTGGGAACAAGTTCGTTTTTTTTTCATTTTTGACCACTGTGAGTCCAGATTTCTAAGGTACAACCTGCGCTGGGCTTACCCATTTACTGTCAGAGATAGGATAAATGATATCTGCTTGCAAGTGTTTGGTTACCTCTTTCTTCACAACATCGAGAATCAAAGGATTAAGCCTCCTTTGGGGCTGCCTCACAATTTTAGGACCATCCTCAAGTAAAATCATGTGCATACACATTGAGGGACTAATGCCTGGGATCTT